>NC_090441.1:28724500-29061821 GCF_031143425.1 Pleurodeles waltl
GTGTCGGTAAACTCACGGATTTCCAACACAAGATTGTTTTGAAACATGATGCCTTACCAGTTACACACAAGGCTAGGAACATACCTTTGAGTATCAGAGATGAAGTGTACAAAGAGTTGGATAAATTAATGCAGACAGGTGTTATTGAACAAGTGGAATCTTCGGATTGGATTTCGCCTTTGGTTGTAGTAAGGAAAGCCAATGGTAAGTTGAGGTTATGTGTTGATCTGAGAGATTTAAATAAGAACATTATGGTAGATCAATTTCCGCTACCAAGAATTAATGAAATGATTGCACGTACGAAAGGGATGAATTGGTTCACGACGATTGATCTAACCTCAGCTTACCATCAGGTTGTGCTACATCCAGAAAGCCGGAGACTTACTGCATTTGTCACACCGTTTGGTTGCTACCAGTTTACTAGGGTACCATTTGGATTGGCATCTGCAGCTGCCATGTTCCAGAGACTTATGTTCAAATTATTTCAGGGATTACAAGACGTTATGTTTTTCCAGGATGACATTTTGGTCATGGGGAAAACGAGAAAGGAACATGATTCTACATTGGAGAAAGTGTTAGATATAATTGCGGTTAAGGGGCTTACGGCCGATATGGCTAAGTGTAATGTTGCAAAAAATAAGGTTACATATTTAGGACATGAAATAAGTGTGAAGGGGGTAGAACCAAAATCTGAATTGGTAGAAGCAATAAAAAAAGCACCAATTCCTACCAACAAAGATGAGGTAAGAGCATTTTTAGGTTTGGCAGAATTTTACGCAAAGTATGTAAAAAACTTTTCCAGTAAGACGTACCCCATTAGACAATTGTTAAAAAACAAGGTGACGTTTGAATTTTCCAATGAGTGCCAAGCTGCGTTTGATATGATCAAGCAGAATATTATAAAGGCACCAGCGTTATAAGGTTTTGATCATAACTTACAGACTATTGTTATGACAGATGCAAGCAATAAGGGGCTTGGAGCTGTACTTACGCAAGTGGATTCATGTGGAAATGAAAATGTGATTGCATTTGCATCACACTCATTAACAGAAACTGAAATTAGATATTCAGTTATTGAGCGGGAAACCTTAGCGTGCGTCTGGGGTTTGGAACACTTCAGGCAGTTTATCTGGGGTATGAAAGTCATTTTGCGTAGTGATCACAAACCGCTTATTAAGGTACTTACAACAAGTGGATTGTTTAAAGCATCCCCACGGATAGCAAGATTGTCTATAAAAGTTTTAGATTATAAATATGATGTGCGATATGTTCCAGGGATAAAGAATGTAACTGCAGATTTTTTAAGCCGTTTTCCTTTGCAAAATCTAGAAACACTTTGCAATGCAGAAGATGATGAGTTGATGGAGGATTGTGTCGCAGAAATTTTAGAAGGAATTCAGGGTATTTCAAATGAAGAATGGATAACTGCAACAAAGGAGGATAGTGCTTTGTATAGAGTACTTTCAATGATTGTAGAAGGTTGGCCTATTAAAAACATTTTGGATGGTAGTTTACGTATATTTTGGGAATTAAGACAGGAATTGTCTGTGGAGGACAATGTGGTATTACGCAATGGTAGACTGGTGCCACCGGAATGTCTTAGAGACAAATTGTTAGACATTTGTCATGAAGGACATTTAGGTATTTCTAAAATGAAGAGCAGAGGAAAACAGTTATACTGGTGGCCTGGTATAGATGTTGCTGTTGAGAGGAAAGTGAGAGTGTGTGCTTTATGTAATGAATCGGAGAAGAATTTGTTAACCTTTAATCCTCCTTTATGTTCATATCTTGTCCGGATATGCCATGGGACAGGATTGGTTAAGATGTTACTGGACCAATTTATGATGATGGTGAAGCAAAATTCATTTTAGTGTTGATGGATCATTTCTCAAAATGGCCAGATATAATGATTTCAACAAAAATGGATGCTTCAGGCATTGTGGAATTTTTGGATAAGGTGTTTATCAGAGAAGGATTGCCAAAGGTTATTTTAAATGATAATGGTCCTCAATTCCTGTCTGGCAAATTTAAGGACTATTTGAAAAGGAATGGCATTGTGCACAAAACTACTTCAGTATATCACCCTGCAGGAAATGGTGGAGTGGAACGTTTTAACAGGGTGTTAAAGAATGCTATACAATTAGCCAACAATGCAAAGTTATCTTGGGAAAGAGAGGTATGGAAGTCAATGTGGTCTTATAGAATAACGCCAGTAACATCACAGGTAGTAGTCCATTTGAAATTATGAGGGGAAGGATTCCTTTAGGTAAGGATAATGTTGGCTGGATGGCAAAATCAAGAAGAAGTGATTGGTCTTTGGAAGTGGTTAAATGAAATATAAGTTCGAAACAGTAAAATGCTAAAGCTGTGTATGACAGGAAACACAAATGCAAAACTGTAGAAATACACATAGGTGACTGGGTTAGAGTGAAAATACCTGGGTTTAAGAGAAAGGGAGCAGGGAAATTTTATCCACCATTACGTGTAGAAAAGGTTTTGTGCAATTCAGTTCTACTTAGTGATGGAAAGGTTTGGCATATTAGCAGAATTGTGCCTTATAAGGGTGGTATTGACATGGAAAAGAGGGAAAATTTTAATATGGAAAAAAAGCAGAAGTTTTGGTTAAACGATCTAATGGAAAACGAGAGTGCACAGGATACTCAAGGGTTGAGTGAAAGGGGGATACCGCAAGACAACAAAAATTTACAAGTGGCCACTGGCCGAGTTCAGGGCGAGGAACCAGATAGAAATGCAAAGTCTGGTAATGATGTTAGTAAATATGGTAGAGTGAGAGTGAGGTCTAAAATATTGAATGATTATCAATGTGACGTTTAGATATTTTCAGGATTATCTAAAATGTTGAATGATTATCAAATGTAACATTTAAAAAACTTTCCTGGATTATTTTTGGTTATGTCTGCATATTTGCATAATTAGTATGTTATATTTTAGTATGTTATATTTTTATCTCTTTTCTTCTCTTCTTTGTTTTTTGTTGAAATGGTTAAGGTATAATACAATTGCTTATTATAGTTTCGTTTTCGTTGTTATAAGGGGGGAGATGTGTTGTATTGTGCGAGTGTCCTCGCGCTTATAGCGAGAGCGGCCTCGCACTTAGGAATGAAAGAATGTGTGTATTTATGAATGTTGGAACGGTTGTTTGGATGAGAAGCGGGCAGAGAAGGATGGTCAGAGATGTTGGGGCTGTATTTTCCTGTAATTACCAATAAACATCGTAAGAAACTATTGCGGCTGGAGGATCATTACTACACTGCTGATAATGACAATGGGCATTATGATATCCCAAATCAACTGTTATACATTTTTAGAGTTGAACAGCTATGTCAGTTACTTACTATAGGTGACTAGAGATTTCACAACCCAACTGCAATAAAGACATTTGAGACAGATTTTTGTTCGTGGAATTGTAGGCTTTGGTGTATTATAAACAGGATAAAGTACCTGCTGCTGTACATAATATGAGTATCCCACATCACCAAGGGGTTCCATAACCATGTAGTGGAACAACGCCAAAGGCTGAGTTCCTTTATAAGGCCATGGAGCTCTAAGGTGACTTGCAATATCCTTTTAATTTACTGCAGAGACTATTTTGTTCCATATAAATGCTATAGAATCACACTATCACCCTTCCCAAAGCAGCTTGGTGTCCTGTTCATTCAAATAAACGTCAGCATTTTGCACATACGAAGAATGAAAGTAGAATTTGTATTGTGAAATTAAATACACCAAAAGCAGTTAGTGATAAGCTGCAAAAATATATGACAGTCAGTTTAATGTAAATCAAATTTTAAAAATATGTAGTAACACAAAATGTGTAGAAACGTGCAGATGCTTTCCGGTAATTGCCTATAGTTTGCAATAAAATATACATATTGACAGAGATTTCTCCTTTCTGCTGATCACTACTGTAGTTTAGAAAAAATGTAGATCAGAAGAGACAAAGGTATATTTACCCCTGACTAAAATGGGGGATGGTTGACACTTAGCCGGTCTGTGTAACATAAAATATTTAAGCTTGGTGTGTATGGCTCCTTTAAGGCTTGGGTCTTCAAGAAGCTCATTAACATAATGTCTTACAGTGGAAGTATAGAGGAGTGGAGAGAAGGACGAAAAGGAAGCAGTGATGGATTGTGAGACAGATGGATGGAGAGAGGGATGAGGAGAGGATGGATGAAAAGATTTATAGATAAATGGCTAGAGAGGAGTAAGGAGTGATGGATAGACAGAACAGTTGTTGAATAGAATGATAGATGATGGTTGTACAGAGATAAAGATGACAGGAGAGAAGGATTGATGGATGGAGAGAAAACATTAAGTCATGGGTGGATGGGTGGAGAAATTGGATAAATGGATGCTTAAATGGATGGGTGGATGTAAAAGGAAGGAAGGAAGAATACAGAAGGATGGAGAGAAGGAACAATGAATAGAAAGAAAGTAGACTGACACAAGCATAGGTGAATGGAAAGGACAGAAAGATATTGCATGGATGGATGGTGATGAGAAACTGAATTGGAGGCCGTGGCTTAAAAATGACTAGTTGCCCTACACCCAGATGACTTTTTAAACAATAACATATTTGTAACCTGGGAGAAAGCAAGTGATCATATTCAGACCACAGAAGACACTTATTGGTGTCCCACACCACGATCAGCTAGTCCAAGCCTATTTTATGTTTTTGTTCCGGCCTCTCCATCTGTGTCCCTGCTGCTCTCTCCGTCTTGTGCTCCTAGACTCCTGCCTGAGGCTCTAGGTCAGGAGTCCTCCAGCCAGTCATTTGGAATATAGCAGAGTTACCCTTGCCTAAGGACAGGAATTGTTGTGTACGCCACGCTACGCTACGCAGCTGCATTGACGCTACGCTATGCCATGTCGAGGAGCAATGTGCGAGGCGGCCGTGAACGTGGCAAATTGCGGCTCCTGGCTGGGGGCTGATTCCTTGTCCTGCCGCGGGACTCACCGCGAGACCCTCTGGCTCGGAAGCCGCGGAGAAGCGGACAACACGCAGCAAGCCGCAAGCTTTAAGCACGGCAAGCTGTGTGCGGAGCGAGCCACAGCTCCCAGCACTCTCACCCCTGCCAGGGGATGGTCCGTTGCCCCTTCGCAAGACCTACCTGCTCTCTACCTGCTCTACCTGCTCACTGCCGCCCCCTCAATTCCCACTTGAACACACCGGTCTTTTTCATCTCAGAAGGGTTGGGGCAGGCGCCCCGTCACCCCGACCAGGCTGCCAAGTTGTGCGCTGTGCTCCCGAGGGCTCCAGACACTTTTCCACCTGTGACTGACTGCCCTGGCCCGTTTGACGAGAGTGGAGCCACCAAACGCCCAGGGAGGTCACAAAGACACTGCAGGAGAAGAACAGAATGAACGCCATTGGGGTGCCGGTAGTGGGCTAGCAAGCCATGCTGCAAGTCGTGCGGCAGTCATCTAATCCACCTGGCTCATCATCCAGTTCCTGCATGGGCTGCGGGCCCCCCAGCCAGCAGTAGAAACTGCGCAAGGAAGATAACGTGTGGGCTATTCTAGCCCAGTAACCCATTTAAGTTCTGTTGGGTTTTGTTCATCTCCAGTCAGTTGCAGTGGGGAGCGGCGAGGAACTGTGTGAAGCCTGGCACAGTGCGACACCCCATGGTGCTGTGAGGAACCTCAGGGAGACATAGGACCCACGTGGAGGCTTATGGTAACGCCGGAGGCACTGGGAGGAGGTCATAGACTATCGTAGTGAAGGTCTATACCTGGCGCAAGTGGTGGAAACTCTCCTACCAGCAGTTTTCTTAGATCGTGTTCATCATCGCTACAAGGTTCTGTTAGTTTTCTTAAACAGCATTCTAATTACTATTCCTTTCACCTGGCCATCCCCTTTGTCCTAATTATCTTCAGAAGTCTCCACCATCTATTAGAACATTTTCCATTTCCAATACAAGTGAAACATCCAACATAGCATTGTGGGTTACAATGACTGCTAAAAAGTTGACATCCGGCCGACTGCTCCCGGGGAGATCTTGTTCCAAAATAAAATCCAGTCCTTTACACAATAAAGCTGCAGTAAGGCCTAAAATGCAGAAATCAAATCTTCTCTTTATGGGACAAAGTGAAGGCCCCCCTTAATCCTCCAAAGCCTGATTCCCCAGACTGTAAGGTCAGAAGAACCTTTCCCTTCTTGTCCTTGTCCTAAGGATCCAGTTCTCCCTCACTTCATTGCAGATCCAAACAGGAGCTCCGCCACGCCCTACACATATTCCTTTATCCTCGAGATTCCGGCTTTTTGTAAAGCCTCTTCGCCCTCTTCAACTGTAACCCCTCCATTAATCCATGATTCCACCAGCTCGGCCATTGTAAAGGAAATCTCGTCTCCTGAATCTCCTTTTCCACTTGCTGGCCTGGAAAATCTTTTTGTGGATTTCACCCTCCCTGACCTTGATTTAGAACTCCTTAAAAGATATGGGTCATGCCAGAAAGCAAAATCTACCCTGCTTTTCCCTCTACCTCCATCCACGGGTTTGCAGCTCTTCAGTAGCACACCCTCAAACCACTCTTCATTATGGGCCAGATGTAGGAAACGTTTAGCGAGTCCCAAACGGCAAAAATTGCCGTTTGCGACTCGCTAAACGCGTTTCCCAATGCAGAAATGCATATTGCGAGTCGGGATCGACTCGCAATATGCATTTCAGACTCGCAAATAGGAAGGGGTGTTCCCTTCCTATTTGCGAGTCTGAGTGGTATGCAATGTACGCGGTCGCAAATGGTATCGCAGTTACCATCCACTTCAAGTGGATGGTAACCCACTCGCAAATTGGAAGGGGTCCCTATGGGACCCCTTCCACTTTGTGAATGGACCCAAAAATATTTTTTCAGGGCAGGGAGTGGTCCCAGGGACCACTCCCTGCCCTGAAAAAATACCGAAACTAAAGGTTTCGTTTTTTTTTTTAAGTGCAGCTCGTTTTCCTTTAAGGAAAACGGGCTACACTTAAAAAAATAAAAAACTGCTTTATTGAAAGCAGTCACGAACATGGAGGTCTGCTGACGACAGCAGGCCTCCATGTTTGCGAGTGCCTATACTCGCTATGGGGCCGCAATTTGCGACCCACCTCATGAATATTCATGAGGTGGGTCATTGCGACCCCATAGCGATTTGCAGTCGGTGTCTGAGACACCGTACTGCATACCAATTTGCGAGGTGTAAATTGCGAGTCGCATGGACTCGCACTTTGCACCTCGCAAATTTTTATGTTGCTACATCTGGCCCTATGTTCTCATCTTTTAGCGACACCCAACCTGAGTCTAAATGTTAATCCTCTAAGTAGCAACCCCAAACAAAATGTTCTAGTCTCTTCTTCACTCTTAAGCTTGGAGCATCTTTCATCTTCTATTTTGAACATTCCAGAAAAATTGGTTGGAGGATCTGACTGCATTTTTGATTCTGTAACGCCCATACTAAAGGAAATGACTGTTGGCAATAGAGTTGTATTATTCACGCTACATTGCGATGATCATTCAGCATGGCTTAATACTCCTGCAAACAACAAAATACCCCTTGGTACTGACTTTTGCTCTCAGACTGGTGCACCGCAGGTTGAACTTCTTCTTATGAATCCCGCTCCCATTTGAGAGCCCAGTCAACTCTATTAGATTTTATATTAAGTGACTTTTCATCAGAGAAAGGCCCGGATCCTGTCTGTCAAAACTCTGGACCAGTCATGTTTCCAATCTTCAGAGCTCGACCAAAGGCAAAAAAAACGACCAGTGCTTCGGGTACTTTAGAGCAAACACCAATACACAAAAGTAAAAAAAACAAAAGGTCTAAAAAAATAATCCATAAATCTCTTAAAAAAGGTCAGAGAAAGATACGATTCTCCGAAGATCAGTCTGGCTCGCAAGAATATTTAACCCAGGAGAGTCCAATTCCACATTCCCATCCCACACCCACTGTCTCCCAAACAATGTCCGTACCTCATCGATCCATTGGCAACCCTGAAATGGTTGACACAATTTTGGCCCATGATCAGACTATATCCCAACCAGATAGGCCATCCTTAAATCCCTTTGCGCAATCCTTTGGAGCTCCTCCAGGGCTCATGCCCGCCCAGGCTTGACCGCAACCCTCAAAAAGGGAGCAGGGACGTCACCCTGAGGACACCTTGACGTTAGACTTTATGCTCTTACTTGACAATGATCTTTTTTTAAACAGATCCCAACCGTTAAAATGCTTTTCAGACATTGAACCACTTAGACTAATTTAAAGTAGTGATATACCCCTGGTCTCTCTGAAGGTCTCTGGTTTTGGTCCTAAGTCCAGCGTATCCTTTTTTTCCCAAATTGATTGTCAACAACATTTTAAGCAACTTAGAGTCTCTACAATGTAAAGATATTGATGTAGTACCTGTCTTGAACGAGACGGGTCTAAGGTTAACCAAGTGGGCTCCCCAGCTTCCCGATGGAGTGTGGAAACCTACCTCCCTACCATCCCCTTAGTTACCCCTGACTAATTTGCATACTAATCAGGTCTTAAAAATCTGCTTGGGAGTTCATGGCCGAGAAGTATTATTTAGGGATTTCCCAGTCTGTCCGTCTACCGATCCATGCATTAATCCCCACTCTTGAAACTGGTTACCAGCAGTGTTAAGTAATTCAGCCACAGCTTCCCAGCTAACAGCTCCATCAATGTAGCAATGAGCTTACCCTTAAATCTTGGAATGCGGCAGGTGTAAAGGGGGAAAAATTGATTTTTTTGACTCCTTAAATCCTGATATAATTTACCTCAAAGAAACTTGATCCATTGGGGAGCTGCAGTTCAAAAATTACTATTCTTTCGGCTGCAAGGCCACCCCTTGAAAGAGGGGTCACACTAAGGGAGGGGTTGCATGTTTGCTGTCCAATAGGCTGCACTGGCAGTGTGAATGCTTTACAGACCCCAGTAACCTGTATTTAGCCGTAACCTTACACAGCATTGGTGATGGAGACTATAAGGGCCTGATTACAACTTTGGAGGACGGTGTTAAACCGTCCCAAAAGTGGCGGATATACCACCTACCGTATTACGAGTCCATTATATCCTATGGAACTCGTAATACGGTAGGTGGTATATCCGTCACTTTTGGGACGGTTTAACACCGTCCTCCAAAGTTGTAATCAGGCCCTAAGTAACCTCCCTCACATTGATAAACTCTTATGTCCCCCCTAGCGTCCCTTTCAATAATATTTTAGTTAAAGTATTTCACTACATTAAGGAACTCTGCGACAGGGAGGCAGGAACCCAAATTATTATGGTTGAAGATTTAAACTGTAAAATTTCTAACTTAGGGCTTTCATCCTTTCGGGATGAGGAAAAGGAGGAAGCATTTGGTTTACCTCCCTGTATTTTCCCTCATAAAATAAGGCCCGATAAGCGTGGGAAGCTCTTTCTCGAGCTCCTGAAGGAGAATGATTGTATTGTTGCTAACAGTAGACTTCCATCTGACTCCCCAGCCTACCTTACACATAAATCGCCCTGGGGTGCTGCGATTTTGGAATACGTGGATCGAGCTATCAGTCTTTTTCCTTGTTAAAGGATATAGCAGTTTTACAGACTACCCTCAGTGATCATAACAATTTGGTTGTCTCGCGCGACTTCAAAGCGCAATCTGCCGATGCATGGAGCCTGGCAGGGCAGCGCCCCAGGCTTAATGTCAAAACGCGAAGAACACACTGGTCACCCGGTAGTTTCAAGGGGCTTAAGGGTATCCTAGAAAGTACCCTGCATGATCTCGGTAGCTGGGCAGGAAAAGTAATGGAGGCTTTTACTCTTTTTATGCAACTGATTATTTTGATCCCCCACCAGAAGTCCCAAAGTAACCACTTAGTAAAACCCCACCACTTACTTTTATTGAATAAAGAAATTAATGCTCTCATTCATAAACAGTATAGGGAATATACATCCGCAAGGCAATCCCAGCTAGGCATTTTAAAAAGAAGGAGGGGAGGTTAAGTGTACACCTAAAAAAGGATGCTACAGATAGATTCTGGGTTGCAGTAAGAGAAGCAGTCTCTACCGGCCACACTAGGCGGTTTTGGTAATTGATCGCAGAGGGGTGTGGTACGAGAACCAAGCCCCTTCCAATGTCCATCAATGAATTGAGCCGGTCGGCCTTCCTATCTGACCTTTAAGCCTTTAATGGGACCACTGTGGAATTTCCCCAAACCAGAATTGATTCCTCATATTCAAATCCCACCCTAAAAGAAAATGAGGCTGTTATAAGAGGAATGTGTATCTCTGCCGCAATGAGCCCAGATGAAGTCCCTACACAGCTAATAAAACACAACATACCCTCCTGGTGTAAGATTTTATTCACAGTGTATGAATATTGCTACGAAGCCAGGAATGTCCCTCAAACCTGGAAGGGTAGCATCATCGCCCCCCTGTATAAAAAAGGAGATCAAAGCTGCCCTGGGAATTACCGCCAGATTGCACTTTTGGATGCGTCAGAAAAATGTTCGCCAAATTTTTGCTTTCACAGATTAATGATTGGGCAGAAAGGAATAAAATGATCCCCTTGGATTAGTCAGGCTTCAAGAGAAATCATGCCACAACTGATAATATCTCAGTCCTGCAAGTAATTATTGTGAAATACGTCTTCCACCTGGTGCAGAGTATTGCTAGTGGGTGAACAAGGCCTATATCATGTCATTTCAACTAAAAACGGCCTAAAACAAGGGTGTATGTTGCCCCACTGCTATTTTCCCTGTATCTTTCAGACTTACCCACTCATTTAACTCAGTGTGAGGGTTTTGCCCCTAAATTAGGAGGTAGACCGTTATGTTGTCTGCTCTATGCAGATGATATAATCATATTAGATCGTACCCCAAAGGGGCCTAATAATCATCTTCAAGCCCTCGAGCAATACACCAAAGCCCACTTTTTAAAGGTAAATTGCTCTAAAAGCAAAATCATGTGCTTTCATGGGAATAAAAGATTTAAGTACAGCAATTTCTGCTGGACCTTGGGAGCCCAACAACTCGAAAGAGTAAACTTATACGCCTTTTTGGGTAAAATTGTCTACGGGAACCTTAAAGATAGAGAGCATATTGAGCACAACCAATGGAAGGCTCAATCCGAAGCTAATGGTCTAAACGCCCTATATAGGGCAACGACAAAAGGCACTTTAAACATCTCCTAGAGGTTTATCGGGCAAAGATACCCCCGCCTCTACTCTACGGCATAGAGCACATTGGGGTTTCCAAATGCATCTTTCTCGATAAACTTGAGGGACGTGTCTTGAGGAATCTCTTATCTGTAAACTCTGCCTTCTCAGCACCAACATTAAGACTTGAGTTGGGCTTGCGCAGGTCCTTCATTCAAGGTCTGGCCATGGCAATTTGCTGGATGGTTAGCCTGATGACGTGCAGTGATGACTCCTTGAGGTCACTGCTAAAAAAACAAATATTAGCGGTCATAGAGCAAAATATAAAATCTGCAGTAAGTTTCTAAATGCCATAGATCTTCTGCAATTAGATATTTCTGTAATTTTTACTCTCTATCCAGCATTGCTCAAATCCAGAATCAGGAACGCAACTTGGACATTGACCTTCCGCCAGGACAGTCAGGTTTGCGTACACAGGCAGAGTTTTCACATTATATCTGATACCTTAAGGCGAGGGTTACACAGCCCTACCTCATCTGGAACATGCCCCATGGGGTGAGAGGATTCTGGCTCCTGCTGCGACAGGGGCTGCTTCCCCTCAATACATTACAGGCTAGATGGTTCGGTTCCTCTTCTAGTTGTAATCTTTGCCATAAGGGCACCCAAAACTTGAAACATGTTGTACAAATTTGTCCGGCCTTATCGCTTCATCGCCGCAGGTGGATGCGCCCTATTTGTTTCACTTTTTCCTTTAATACAGCTTCTGAGTTATTACATGCCCTCCTTATTCTGCCAAATGAAATGTTTTGTGTTAGAGTTTTTAATTATTTTAAGAGTTTTTTAACATTGTATTAATTTAATCCAACTGTCTAGGAAAGTTTAATCCTTTTATTTTTTCTATGGTTCTTCATAATTATGTATCATCTTATGTGGACCTCCAGTTGAGTTCGTAACATAATAAATAATAAACTTGAAACTTGATGTTTTTGATGCCTCAAAAAGGTTGACAGTCCATAAAACATTAACTTGTAGTCATTCTACTTTCGAAGAAAAGGTCTACATAGAATAGAACACAAATTTGTTCCCACAACAGTGTTAAATTGTTTTCAAACTTGCCTATTACATGAACCAATGTTATTGCAGATCTAGAAATGTATATAAGATGTATTTTGCTATTTTGTTACTCCTGTCAAATGCAAGACCTTCAATTACTGAGATGGCCTTGTCAGTACACAGTACTGTGCAATTTTAATTCCCCTTGATAAAATGGTGCATAGAAGTATCTCTACCATTTGTTTGTAATAAAAGTTCATATCGTTGGAGAATTGTGCAATGAGGTCACGTTTTTCAGGGAAAGAGACAGAGACAAATAATTACCTTTCCAGATGACATGGAACAAAATGAACTTGTGCGCATTTTTGATGTGTTAATCACAATCAAAAAGTAAACAATTGTTGTGTGACAAGCAGCCCATAGCAGAACTTTACAATGGGGCTGCCATCCTATAACTAGGAATCCATTTTCCTCTAATACATGGGTAATTCATGCAGGGGCGCCTCTTCCGCTATGGAGGAGGAGCGCCACCCCCGCACACCCACCAGCAGCAGCAGCTGCAAAACTTTTATAATAAAAACGTCATAAACTCTGTTTATTATGCTTTTACTATAAAAGTGGCTGGGGCCACTGGGGTGACGTTCCCACAGCATGAAAGCAGCGGTATGATTGGACGCAGGGCAAGCTGGGAGCTTGTGCCTGCAACAACAGAGCAGAGCAGAGGGGATGAAGCGCCATGGAAAAAAAGGTTTGTTTTAATGTAAAAAATAAATAGATTGGGGTCCTCCCCGCCACGCGCCACACCACGCTGTGCTGCCCTGCCCCTTTTCCCACCTGTGAGTCGCGCCTGAATTCATGTAAACTTCTTTCCAGACCTCACTGGTAGTTAGTGTCTTCTATGTAGGTTATGTTCTAAGATTATATACTTTACATACAAATGTCCTCATTACTAGTGGGCTGGAATATATCCCGTTATTTCCGCATTCCAGGAATACTATTAATTCTAGGGTCCTATTCAAATGTCCCGTTGCAGAGTCCTGTTGCAGAGTCCCGTTAATTCAAAGGGCAGGGAAGTAAAATGGATTATGAATTTCTAGGGGATAACATGCGCAAATTACATTTACCGTGCTGATTTTCAAATGCTTTTGCCCAGCATTCTACCTGGAGAGTTTACATGTTTGGTCGAAACCACAGAGCTGCGGAACTCTTGTTACCGGTCCTGGTGTAATTATCAGGCCACTTGTAACTGAGTCCAAAGTTTTAGGAATTTATATTGGAATTTTGATGGTACTTAGGATAAGTCTATTTCAGGCAGTTTTTGTTTGGAGAATTATTATTGAAGTTTGAGGCAATGCCCAGAAATTGAACTTAAGGACATGCTGCAAATTGTATTGTTTCACTTTACTCTCCCTGAACTGTCACCAAAGACCTAAGGTAAACCGTTACTTCATATTTCCCTGGTTAATATATGTTTGAAGATCATAGTTACTTTCTGGCTGAATGCAATCAACGTTTTCATCCACAAAAATTACGTTTGACAAAGCCTACTTGTGAATTAGCAAATTCAAGTTACAAAAATTCTTCTGGCATACCTTGTCTCAGCAGCTCCATCCTATCCTAGTCATTCAATTGCTGACAAAAACAATTAAAAAAGTAATTGTTGCCCAACTATCAAAACTGGACAAGTAGAACAAACTTCTATGTGAATGTCAGTCAGACTTCCATCCAGAGTCTTGCATAGAAACTGCCACCGTTCATGTGATAGATAATTCCCTCAGCACTGTGGAAAAAATGTTGAGTATGCCCACTAATCCATCTAAACTTTTCTGAGGCATTTAATACAACCAGTGCTTAATTTGAATCAGTGGTTGCCACTAGGGGGACACTGGCACTCATTTTGGGCACCAACACTTATTTCCTGCATCGGATATTTACCAAATGCATGAGAGGGAGAAACACACAGATCAGAAAGACAAAGAAGGAGAAAGATGGCAAAACGTAACAAGGAGAAAAGGCAGGAACCTGCAAGAGCAAGAAAAAGGGACACTAGTGCCTGGAAGTGGATTAAAGACTACTGTGGGCATGTCCAGCCTTATATTTCTTTTGATAATTTATTTATAGGGTGACACGTATAGGGTAACCATCAATTACCCTTAGAGGTTTGGACTCAGATAGGAGTGACATATCATCCTAACAGTTAACATCAATAAGATCAAAGCAATAAACACTCACTTTCAATATTGGAGTCAGTAAATTATATTCACCATGACCTATGTGGCCATGAATCACCACACCAGTTTAATAAAGTTCAAACATTTATTGCCCTTTCAAATTAACAAAACTAAGATCACGTAAATCAAATGCAAGACCAAATGATAAAAGTACAGAAACAATAGCGGCTGACCAAATCTTTGAAAGAATCTTAATCTAGATACAATATTTATCATTAAGCATTCAAAAGTCACCATGCAGAATAACAACAATCACAGATAAAATAGATAATACAATCAATTTATATGAAACAGTTGAATTTAGATTGTGGCATCCTTTACTATTAATCTAATTCAATAAGCATGTTTGGATTTTATGCAAAAAGAAAAGAAGACAAAAATTAATTTGGAAAACATCTGACTATGGCACTAACCAAAAATAGCGTTTGGGTTTTCTAGAAAGAGAAAACATAAAAATCTATAAGAAAGACAAATGCACATTTGGTTATACCTCTCCTAAATGGATCAGCAAGCAGCGATGGCTTCATCAGTGGGCATCTTCTGGTCTTCTTTATTGGGCAGTGACATAATAAGTAACAGTTAGGTATTGTTTGGCCTTAATGCATCTGAACTGACAATGACGGAAAGCTAAAGACATAACACATCATTACACTAGCTTAGAAAGTAGATCTCTCTATACAACTGAGAACAGCAAAGACCTGAAGAGAATATGCCCTTACATCACATGAGTCTGTTATATTAAAACCCTAGAAAGCAACTAACTAAAATGCCATTGATCAGTCTATACAGTGGTTGAAGTCAGAGCAAATTATATTGACTCCACATTTCAGAAGTATCTTTTCTTCATTTTCTGCATTCACGATTGGCTCATCTTCTCTCACTGCAGTCACCAGTTTCCGCCGTAAAATACAATTGTGGTTATACATGAGCACTGAAGACTATGGTTCCCGGGTGCACATTATCTCAAACCAGGAAGACAGACAAATGTTACAACAGAAGAACATACCTTATGCAACGTTAACATTTTAATCATTGCCTCTGGAAAATTACTAAATCGTGAGGCCTTTTTAAAACCAATGCTAAAACATGAAGAATAAAACATTTCATAATATTGAAATTATTAATCGTTTTAGTACATATACATATTCATTTTTCAGTACATTTAATTATGAATAAACAAAATACGTTTTCATAAGTCATTTATTTATTATTATTTTGAACCAGATTGTGGCTGCCACTAAGGTGATCATATTTTCCAAACACACATTTTAGTTTCATCGTTTTAATACATGTTATTTCATTACGTTAAAGTGTCACAATTTTTATTAATAATGATTGCGCTCCAACAATCCCTCCTCTGATGACTGTAAGTGTATTAATACTAGTGAGTAAGTTCAAAGTTTAGTTTTGTCTACAAAATCCATAGTTTCTTGGTTTTCATCAGTTTTCAGTTTTTCTCAAATCATGAACATATCTGCTCCTCATCTTTTCTAGTTTAATTTCCTCCCTCCCCTGTTCATTTTCATCCTTTGTCTTTTAATCAGTATGCATAGTTTGTAAAATCTGATTATACAAATGACACATACAACCTCAATTAATAATGGTTTCAATATTTTTCCCACAATACCCAGACCAAGATTACTTTTTCACTTTAGTAATACCTTTGCCAATATTTTCCCATACTACTGGCTCTTTCGGCTCTATTAAGTCTGAATTTGAATTGGTCAGGTTCTTAACAACATTTCTAATCCTTTTACTATTGTCAGGTATGTATGTACAACAATGTTTTGCTTTTAGCATCCGGCAGACTCCACCTTCCTTTGCTAAAAGAATATCTAAAGCAAGTCTGTTCTGGAGAACTACTGAATGGACTGCAGCCATATCAGTATACATTAGGATAACAGCTCCAGACAAATCACTTAGCATGTTATCTACAATAGTAGACAACTTTCTGATCTTCAAAGCAGTCAGAACAACTCCTACAGAAAGAATAACTGCTCCAAATATATCCCCAATTACTTCAGAATAAGTTGCTCTTTTTGATGTTGGTCTCTGCAATTAATTTCTGTCATGTGTGTCATCTATATTGTCAATACGGTAAATCTTTGGGAAGACCACTCCCAAATATAAGTCACATACCATCTCCTTGGGAGACGATAATAAGCATTCTTTCCACAGATGTAATATACCCCAGGAATTGCAGGATCTTGTACATTTGACAAAAAATCCCATGTATTCCTCAAAAGAAATACATGTCTGCACTCAATCGTTCTCACATAATTAGTATCAGTTCTCGATTGAGGTTTATATATGCAAAGCTTTCCTACATGTTGAAAATCTAAAGCAAGCTTCCCTTGTGTTGTAGTCTCACTAAATACATAATCATTTCTAAATGTCCTCTTCACTAACCCTTTCTCTACGTTCTGCTTCAATATTTTTCTCCTGTCATTGTTAAATTGTTCCCATGAGCGTAAGCAGTACCAAATTTTAGTGTAGGCTAAAAGAAACCTCCCACAATATCAATATTTCTCTCTTTAGCTATGTTACTCAAGTGTTGATTAATCGGAAAAAAAGAAAACACTAAGGGGGTCATTACAACATTGGCAATAAAAGCCGCTTACCGCCGTGCAGAAGACCGCCAACACACCGCCGCAGCTGTGGAATTCCGCCACAGCTATTATGACCCACATCTCGGAACCTGACAAAATTCGGACACCCACACAAGTCCGCCACACCAAAGGTCAGTGATAAACTGGCGAAAACAAAACCTCCACGTCATGCCAACAGAAATACGCCCACACTATCACGACACACAAATCCACGCGGCGGTCTTTCAACCGCGGTATTCCATTGGCGGTACACAACGCTGCGCTCAAAATACACACACATTTACAAAACACAACCACATTGGACAATTTGAAATACACACACCTGAGACACATACACACACCACTCCCACACACCCAATACAATAAAAAACACACACCCACATCACCCACAAACCCCTATGACAAAAATTGAGAATGAAGCACAGAGAGAGACACCACCAGCAAGTACAACAGCATCCACAGGCACATAACACCATCACCCACACAACTTCCACGCACCTCACGCAACACACCACTACATATCACCACACTTATCACCACACGCCCCACCCCACACATCACCTACACCACCCCATGGCACGACAAAGACACCCCAGGTTCTCGGAGGAGGAGCTCAGGGTCATGGTGGAGGAAATCATCCGGGTAGATCCACAGCTATTTGGATCACAGGTGCAGCACACCTAAATTGCAAGGAAGATGGAGCTATGGCGAAGAATAGTGGACAGGGTCAACGCAGTGGGACAGCACCCAAGAAATCGGGAGGACATCAGGAAAAGGTGGAATGACCTACGGGGGAAGGTGCGTTCTGTGGTCTCAAGACACCACCTGGCGGTTCAGCAGACTGGCGGCGGACTCCCGCCTCCTCACCCACAACTAACAACATGGGAGGAGCAGGTCTTGGCGATTCTGCATCCTGAGGGCCTCGCAGGAGTAGGTGGAGGAATGGATTCTGGTAAGTCAAATCTTAACTATTACATCCCCCACCCTACATACATGCTATCACATACCCCCAACCTCGCCCTCACCCCTATCACTCCAACTCCTCACAAATGTACCAATATCACAAACCAGCTATCCCAACACCAAGCCCTGCATGCAACAACAAAGCATGGACACCCATCACCAAAGCAGGCACACTGCACATAACCATACACCCCCCTAAACTATAATCACACAAGGTCCCACACAGGAATGCCAGCACTGGGGTACACGGTCACCCACACATTGCACACCATGCCACACACAGATGCAATAATCATGCCTTTCCACCCCTGCAGGACACCTACCCAACGTCACCAGACAGGAGGGTCCAGACATGTCCACTCCACCCACAGAAGAGGCCCACAGTGATGACAGCACCTCTGTCCATGCACTGAGCCAGGGAACATGGCATTCACATGTGAGATGTACTGGTCTGCCAAACATACCATCTGTGCATTCATAGAATGATAACTCTTCTGGTTTCTGTACACCTGTTCACTCCTGTGGGGGGGACCAAAGCCACAGGGGTCCCATCAATGGCACCTATGATGTTGGGGATATGTCCCAGGGCATAGAAATCACCTTTCACTGTAGGCAAATCATCCACCTGAGGGAAAATGATGTAGCTCCGCATTTGTTTCAGAAGGGCAGACAACACTCTGGACAATACGTTGGAAAACATAGGCTGGGACATCCCTGATGCCATGGCCACAGTTGTTTGAAAAGACCCACTTGCAAGAAAATGGAGCACTGACAGCACCTGCACTTGAGGGGGGATTCCTGTGGGATGGCAGATTGCTGACATCAGGTCTGGCTCCAGCTGGGTACACAGTTGCTGGATTGTGGCACAGTCAAACCTGTAGGTGATTATCAAATGTCGCTCCTCCATTGTCGACAGGTCCACCAATGGTCGGTACACCGGAGGATGCTGCCATCTCCTCACATGTCCCAGAGGACGGTGCCTATGAAGGACAACAGCGACCACAGAGTCAAACAACTCAGAGGTACGTGCCCACAGTTTACACAGAACACCAATCATACAAAAGGTGGCCTGTATGTGTGTTGAGACTAAGCCTAGGTATGTGTGACGCAGAATAAAATGAGGCCATGTGGGCCCCTGAAATGGCAGCTGCCTGACCTCTAAAGTGGGACAATGGGATGTGAGGTAACTGCGCTGGAGTTGTACACCGTCGCGGTAGGCGGTCGAGACCGCGGCGCAATGCTGCATTGGTTAACATTGGACCCTATGGGCCCCCAGGAGCCAATGACGATGTACGCCGGCGGTGATGGTACGCACCGCCGCGGATGTGACCGCCGCGGACGTGACCACCATTTTCTATCTGTTCAATCACTCGATACCTGATCTTCGACAGGAGAGGACCTATACTGCACGTGCTGCTGTGACCTTAGTCTGGAAGAGACAATGGCTCGTGCGTCTGGGGAAAGGGCCCCTGCCTTCACATCAGAGGAGTTGGAGAAGCTCGTTGATGGGGTCCTCCCCCAGTACACGCTACTCTACGGTCCTCCAGACAAACAGGTAAGCACACAGGGAGCATGTTGTATGGGCTATGCCTGTGTGGAGATGGCTGGATGTAAGAAGGAAGGGGGCAGAGTGCTGCATGCATGAAAGACGGTGGGTGCATGTGCCACATGGCAAGGGTAGGGATGGGGGCCACTCACTTTGACGGTGCAGTTGGTAAGGACTTCTCTTCTTCCCTGTACATTTCATGTAGGTCAGCGCCCACCAGAAGAAAGATATTTGGCGTGCCATCGTCAAGGACGTCCGGACCCTGGGGGTCTACCACAGAAGGAGCACCCACTGCCGGAAAAGATGGGAGGACATTCGTCGCTGGAGCAAGAAGACGGCGGAGGCTCAGCTGGGGATGGCCTCCCAACGTGGGAGGGGTGCCCGTCAAACCATGACCCCCCTGATGCTCAGGATCCTGGCGGTGGCCTACCCGGAGTTGGATGGGTGCTTAAGGGCATCACAGCAGACACAAGCGGGTGAGTACACTCTCATTCAGCTGACTTTGCGTGCAGTGGAGTTGTCTGGGTGGGGGAGGAGGGCTGTGGGTTTCCCTAGGCCAGGGCGAGTTCCGTAGGCTAGGCCCCTCCGTAAGGCATGGCCCTGTGGACCCCCACCCCACCTCTGTAGCGTGTCAAGTACAGCTATCCATGCCCCTGTGTCATCTATGTGTGCAGATGTCATCCATAGCCTTGTAGGCCATTTCCCAGGAATTGCACTGTAGAGCCCAAGAGCGCAGCGTAGTGCAGGGGGCTTCTGTGTCTGTCTTGTCCGCCAACTGTAGCGGTAATCCATGCACTCAACATGTCTTTCTTCTGTCTCCCCCCCCTTTTTGTGGTCTACCTGTTCTTGTATGCATTAGCATCATCAGGCGGAGGAGCAGTGACACCGGAGCACGAGGGAGCTGCATCCCACATGGCCATGGAGGGCCACACTGCGGACTCTGAATTCACCAGTGGGACGGAGGGCGAGGGGAGCTCCACGGCGGGGACAGGAGCTGAGACCAGCATCACGGACTCGTCCTCTGAGGGGAGCTCCCTCCACCAGGACCGGCCTCCCAGCAGCCCCTCAGCCTTCGCCCCATGCCCACTCACCCAGAGGGTGGCCATCACCTACGCCCCAGGCACCTCAGGCACTGCCCCAGTCACCCCTGCTGCCCTCAGTGAGGAGGCCATTGACCTCCTCAGGTCCTTCACTGTTGGGCAGTCTACCATTTTGAATGCCATCCAGGGTGTAGAAAGGCAGTTGCAACAAACGAATGCATTCCTGGAGGGCATTCATTCTGGTCAGGCGGCCCTTCACCGAGATTTTCAAACTCTGGCCTCAGCACTGATGGCAGCCATTGTCCCTGTGTCTAGCCTCCCCCTCCAACTTCGTCCACCCAGACCCAATCCCCTGTACCTCTGCCTATCCCAAGCACACCATCAGACCAGCCTGCACACACCTCACCACACAAGGGAAGCTCAGGCAAACATAAGCACCACACATCCCACAGGCACTCACGCAAGCATCACACACATGCAGACACACCAACATCCACTGCCTCCACTGTGTCCCTCTCCTCTTCGTCTCCCTCCTCCCTCCCAGTATCGTCTACACACACACCTGCATGCACTACCTGTCGCGCCGCACCGCGCGGCGCGAGCCGAGAGCTCGACTTCTGCCGGGCGTTCGGCTCGGGCCGCGCACCGCGTTATTAAGACGCGGCGCGCCCCCAGCCTCTCCTGCGCGTTTCGAGGCCCCAGATTTGCTTGGGGCCTCGTTCTTCCTTCTGCCTTTCACTGTCCCAGGGGTCTCTGAACCCTCTTACCTGTTTTTCTTCGTTTCTTTGTCCTTTCTTCTTTTTTGCAGTCTGTTGTGTGCCTTTCTTTATGTTTTTTCCTCCTTCCCAGATTCCTGTGCTTTCCCAGCATTCCTTGTTCCCTATTCTCTATGGTTCCTCTACTATTCTGTTCTATGTATTGTTTCCCTATCTAAGATGGTGTCCTTTTACTTCCTGTGGGTCACTTCCTGTTTTTTGGTATATAAGGGCTGTGTTTTTCCTCTTTCTTTGCGCTGCAACACTTTCTGCTCAGTTAGTGTCTTCGCTCCTGATTTCCTTGCCTTTTGGTTTTGGATTCAGCATTCTGTGTTTTCTGATTTTTGCTCCTTTTGGATTCCTGTTTGTTTGTTCTTGTTTTTCTCCAGGAGTCTTCCTGTTTGGAGGTTTTTTCCCCTTTTTAAGGGGTTTTTTCCCTCTGGCGCTACTTTCTGAAGGGCACGGTCTGTTCTTGGTGTCTCCATTGCCTACAGCACCGTGGCTACCAGAAAGAGTCGCCCCTTTTTGGGCCAAAGCCGAACATTGAAGATTCACGCCACCAGATCTGCAAATTCCAGGCGCAAGCAGCACGTGAGTCGTGACAGATTGCAGCGCCTAACCATTCCGACGTCCTCAAACACCATGGATAATACAGTGGCGGCTGCTGCAGATCCGGAGCAATCTCTGTTGACCACGATTCAGCAACAAGCCCAGGAATTGCAACAACTACGTAATGAAAATGCTGCGTTACGACAGGCTTTGGCCCTCCGCACCAGTGATGTTCCGACAATCTCCGCTTCTACCCCTTGTTTCTCTGGTGAACCAACCAAGCTTCGCGAGTTCTTGGATGCTTTAACGGTGTATTTCGCCTTCCGACCTACTCAATTCTCCCACGACAGGACCAAGGTGGGTTATCTTATCAGTGCCTTATCCGGTCCAGCCTTGGCCTGGGCAACCCCGATGGTGTCCTCCAACGACCCTGTATTGTCAGACTATTCCGCCTTTGTGAGTCGCTTCAAACAGATGTTTAGCCGTCCTGGATTGGAAGCCTCCGCTGAAGAAGCCTTGTGCGACATCCAACAAGGCTCCCAAGACGTCCTGCAATATATAACCCGTTTTCGTCAGCTGGCGGCAGAGACCACTTGGGTGGAACGTACTCTGGTAACATTATTTCGTAGAGGACTCAAAGAAGAAATAAAGGATGAACTAGTGCATTCTACCAGAGCGGAAGATCTTCGTGGCCTGATGGATCAAGCACTGTCCATCGAATATCGTCTTCAGGAACGGAGATCGGAAAAGAAAAGGAGTAGAGGGTTTGCCCAGCCAAGTAGCTCACGTGCATACCTGCAGCGTTCCGAGGAACCTCGCACTCCTGCTAGAGACATCGAAGGGGAACCCATGCAGGTGGATACTACCCGAGGTCCGCTCTCTGCTAGTGAACGAGAAGACAGACGCAAGAGAGGGTTGTGCCTGTATTGTGGTTCTGCTGGTCACATGCTCCGTACCTGTCCAGTACGTCCGTCCAGGCCTTCGGGAAACGCCACCTCCCGTCCTCTGTAAGAAGGGAGGGGACGGGATCTACAGCTATACCTTCCATCAGCTCCTTTAATGACAATACAACTGCCTTGTTCATCTTTCCTGTCCTGTTACAACTTCCTGACGGTCGTCAAGAAAAGACTATGGCATTACTAGATTGTGATGCTAGTGGTATATACATGGACAAGACGTGGGCTGCTGCTAACCTAGTTCCTACTCAAGCAAAAGAAGTACCCGAACAGGTACACACTGTGGATGGATCTTTGATATCCTCTGGTCCTGTAGACACCACTACCCTGATGTTAAATCTACAGGTGGGAAACCATCAAGAACACATCTCCTTCGATCTTATTACGTCCCCTAACCATACCATCATTCTTGGAATTCCGTGGTTCATCAGACATAACCCATATATAAATTGGGTTACCCGGACAGTCTCTTTGTCTTCGCAATTTTGTCATGAGAACTGTTTTACTTCCGACAAGTATTGGTCTCCGAAAAGATCCTTAGCTACTGAAGGTGCCACTGGTATGTCCATTAATACGGTCCAAGGGGTCCCAGACCACTATTTGGAGTTTCAGGATGTTTTCCAAAAACCGTCAAAACCTGTGCTACCTCCACATCGAGAATATGATTGTGCAATTCCATTGGAACCCGGCACAATTGTTCCTTTTGGGAGGATGTACTCCCTCACGGAACCCGAAAAGGAAGTTCTAAAGGAGTATCTGGACGAAAATATACAGAGTGGTCTTATTGTTCCATCGTCGTCTCCGGCTGGGGCCCCTCTCTTTTTTGTGCCCAAGAAGACTAAGGATCTTCGTCCGTGCCTGGATTTTAGAGGTCTAAATAAAATTACCATTAAAGATCGTTATCCTTTGCCTCTCATCAGGGACATACTGGAAGCAATCAGAGGGGCCCAACGTTTTACTAAATTGGATTTACGAGGAGCCTACCACCTTTTACGCATAAGAGAAATGTGAGTTCGACATGACGGAAGTCAAATATATGGGCTATCATTTAAGTCCCACCGGCATAGCTATGGATCAAGAAAAGGTACAAGCTATCCTAGAGTGGCCTTCTCCTTCTACCATAAAAGAAACACAATGTTTCCTAGGTTTAGCAAACTTCTATCGACAATTCATTCTAGACTTTGCCAGTCAGACTAGCCACATAACTCACACCTTAAAGAAGGACAATTTAAAGAAGGGGTTTGTCTGGACTGAGGCTGCTGAAGCAGCCTTTCAAAGCTTAAAGAGAGCCTTCACCCAAGCCCCCATCTTAAGACATCCAGATACCACCAAACAATTTATAGTAGTAACTGATGCTTCTGAGAGAGCCATCGGAGCTGTCTTACTCCAACGACAAGAGGATGATGGCCTTGAACATCCTGTTTTCTATTTGTCTCATATCCTTTCCACAGCTGAACAACATTATTCCGTACTTGAAAGGGAATTATTGGCTCTGAAAACAGCCTGCCTTGAGTGGAGACAGTTTCTGATGGGTTCCAAGGAACCATTTGAGGTGAGGACAGACCACCGTAATTTACAATGTTTAAGAAATTTTGTATGCCAGAATAGTCGTCAGGCCCGCTGGGCCTTTTTCTTCAGTCAGTACGATTTTTATATTACATATATTCCAGGATCTCAAAACATTCTGGCTGATGCTCTGTCTCGCCGATATCCAGAGTGTTCTCCTTCCTCATCCCAGTATCTTCTAGAACCCAGTAAGATCATTGGAGTGGCTCAGTCTTTCCTGGAAGAAGTACAACAAGAATACGCCAACCTATCGGACCATGACATAGAAGAACTAAGACCATTATTGTACAAGAAACAAGGATATTTTTATTACCAAGACCTGATATTCCTCCCTACAAACAAGGTGCAAAAGAAAGCATTACAAATGTGCCATGATTCCCCTGTAGCTGGTCATAGAGGCATCAAAGCCACACAAGAACTACTTTCACGATTTTTCTGGTGGCCTACCTGGAAACTGGATGTGGAAAAATACGTTCAGGCCTGTCCCATATGTGCCCAAGTCAAAATACCTCACACCAGACCGGCAGGATTACTACAGCCTTTGCCTGTTCCATCGGCCCCATGGCATACTATCTCTACTGATTTTATGTGTTCACTCCCACCATCAGCAGGAAACCGGGTTATCATGGTCACAGTGGATTCTTTCACAAAGATGGCTCATTTCACTGGCCTAAAAAAGCTGCCTACTTCTCAAGAACTAAGTCAAATATTCATAGATCATGTCTTCCGTCTCCATGGACTTCCACATACCATAATATCTGATAGAGGACCTCAGTACATCTCCCGATTTTGGAAGCATTTTTGTAAAACACTGAATATAAATAGAGCCCTGTCTTCAGGGTTCCATCCTCAGACCAACGGACAGACTGAGCGTCTGAACCAAGGACTAGAGCAATATCTTCGATGCTTTTGCAATTCTACCCAAAGTAACTGGAGCACTTACCTCTCTTTAGCTGAATTTTCCTACAATAACTCAGTCCATAGTGCCTCCAAGGTCACTCCCTTTTTCTGTTCCTATGGTTTTCATCCTACCTCTTTCCCTACTTCTCCACAATCCAACTCTCCTCTACCTGCTATTACCTATTTCTCCAAACGCCTTCTCCAACTCCATAAACTAATTCGATCTAATTTGTTACATACCAAGAGGTATATGAAGAAGGCTGCAGACAAGAGACGTACAACCAATCCAAATTATCATCTGCAAGATAAAGTCTGGCTCTCCTCCAAATTCTTGCCCTCACGTCTCTCTCAAAACAAGTTCACACCTCGTTACTATGGGCCTTTCCATATTCTCCAGTTGGTCAATCCTGTCACTCTCCGTCTTCACTTACCCCATACATGGAAGATCCATCCGGTTTTTCATGTTTCTCAGCTTAAACCTTATGTGCCTGATCCTTACTCACGTCAGTTTCCTTGTCCACCTCCTGTCCTTGTGGATGATGTTCCTGAATATGAAGTGCAGGAAATTTGTGACTCTCGTCTTTTTCATAAACGACTTCAGTATCTGATTCATTGGAAGGGTTATCCTCTCAGTGAATGTTCATGGGAAGATGCCTCTTCCGTTCACGCTCCTCTCCTGATTCAACGCTTTCACTGTTTATTCCTTCTTAAACCTGGGCCTTCGGGAGGGGGACCTACTGTCGCGCCGCACCGCGCGGCGCGAGCTCGACTTCTGCCGGGCGTTCGGCTCGGGCCGCGCACCGCGTTATTAAGACGCGGCGCGCCCCCAGCCTCTCCTGCGCGTTTCGAGGCCCCAGATTTGCTTGGGGCCTCGTTCTTCCTTCTGCCTTTCACTGTCCCAGGGGTCTCTGAACCCTCTTACCTGTTTTTCTTCGTTTCTTTGTCCTTTCTTCTTTTTTGCAGTCTGTTGTGTGCCTTTCTTTATGTTTTTTCCTCCTTCCCAGATTCCTGTGCTTTCCCAGCATTCCTTGTTCCCTATTCTCTATGGTTCCTCTACTATTCTGTTCTATGTATTGTTTCCCTATCTAAGATGGTGTCCTTTTACTTCCTGTGGGTCACTTCCTGTTTTTTGGTATATAAGGGCTGTGTGATTCCTCTTTCTTTGCGCTGCAACACTTTCTGCTCAGTTAGTGTCTTCGCTCCTGATTTCCTTGCCTTTTGGTTTTGGTTTTGGATTCAGCATTCTGTGTTTTCTGATTTTTGCTCCTTTTGGATTCCTGTTTGTTTGTTCTTGTTTTTCTCCAGGAGTCTTCCTGTTTGGAGGTTTTTTCCCCTTTTTAAGGGTTTTTTTCCCTCTGGCGCTACTTTCTGAAGGTCACGGTCTGTTCTTGGTGTCTCCATTGCCTACAGCACCGTGGCTACCAGAAAGAGTCGCCCCTTTTTGGGCCAAAGCCGAACATTGAAGATTCACGCCACCAGATCTGCAAATTCCAGGCGCAAGCAGCACGTGAGTCGTGACACTACCTCTACAGCCACTACGTCCCTCACCAGCACACCCACAGCCACCCTGCTCACGTGCAGTCACCACCCCCACTACCATTCACACGTCCCCTGTGTCCTCTCCCAGTGTGTCTGTGACGCCCCCTCCGAAGATACACAAGCGCAGGCACACACCCACCCATCAGCCATCCACCTCATGACAGCCTCCAGCGCATGCACCTGCACCCAAAGTCACCAAACGTACACCTCCTACCACCACCACCTATTCCTCCTCTCCCAAACCCCCTCCAGCTACCTGTCCCAGTGTGTCCAAAAGAATTTTCCTGTCCAGCCTTGCCCTTTTTCCCACACCTCCCCCACCCCGTCCATCTCATAGGTCCCGAAGTAGCACCTCAGCCACAACATCTCCGGGACCAGTGGTGCCTGTAGTCACAGGTATGTGGAGTGCACCAGCCACCAGGACAGACAGTGTGTCACGGAGCCACAGCACAGCCAGTCCCCCCCCCCCTGTGAAGCATCAGAAGTTGGCCAGTGCCCGGCGGGAGAGGGGAAAGACTCCAGCCACCAAAGCCGCTCCCAGGGGTCCCGTTGGGAGTGTGGAGTCAGCTGTTACACCTCCCAAGGTGGGGAAGGGCCACAAGAAACCCGGCAAGTTGGGAAGAGCAGCACGGCAGAGAAGACCGCCGTCATCCCCGCTGCCCAGGAGGCCCACGCCAGCCCCATCCCAGCTGCCCAGGAGGCCACCACCAGCCCCATCCCAGCTGCCCAGGAGGCCACCACCAGCCCCAGCCCAGATGCCTAGGAGGGCCCGCCAGCCCCAGCCCAGCTGCCCAGGAGGGTCCCGCCAGCCCCAGCCCAGCTGCCCAGGAGGGCCCCGCCAGCCCCAGCCCAGCTGTCCAGGAGGGCCCCGCCAGCACAAGCCCTGCTGCCCAGGAGGGCCCCGCCAGCACATGCCTAGCTGCCCAGGAGGCCACCGCCAGCACAAGCCCCGGTGAACAGGGCACTGTCAACTCAAGCACCGCTGAACAGGGTACCGCCAACTCAAGCACCACTGAACAGGGCACTGCCAACTCAAGCACCGCTGAACAGGGCACCGCCAACTCAAGCACCGCTGAACAGGGCACCGCCAACTCAAGCACCGCTAGCCCATGAGCGGCAGGGGCACTGACGCAACTGGGTCCGTCACAGGGTGAGTGATGCACTCTGGGCACCAGTCCTCCTCCAGAACCAGTGGAGAGATCCATCCACTACCTCTGTCCTTCACAGGATGAAGCACTCTGGGCACCAATCCCCCTCCAGAACCAGTGGAGACATCCATCCACTACCTCTGTCCTTCACTGGATGAAGCACTCTGGGCACCAGTCCCCTTCTAGAACCAGTGGAGACTGTTATCCACTTGAGAGACTGTGGCTTTGCACTCCCCAGGATTGGACAATGGGCAAACCACCCACTGTAGAGACTTGAGAGACTGTGGCTTTGCACTCCCCAGGATTGAACAGTGGGCAACCCACCCACTGTAGAGACTTGAGAGACAGTGGCTTTGCACTCCCCAGGATTGAACAGTGGGCAACCCACCCACTGTATAGACTTGAGAGACTGTGGCTTTGCACTCCCCAGGATTGAACAGTGGGCAACCCACCCACTGAATAGTCTTGAGAGACTGTGGCTTTGCACTCCCCAGGATTGAACAGTGGGCATTGAACCCCCTCGTGGATCTGGCGTCGTGCACTCATCTGGCTGAAGTGCCCCCACTTCCCTTCCCCCTGAGGTGCCTGTTGTATTTCTATCTGATGCCCCTGCAGTGTTCTCTCTGTTTTGATCTGGTATCGAGTGTGGGCCTCGCCCATGCATTTTGGGCCCAGTGGTCCACGGACTATAAATGGTGCAATACCTGGACTTGTATTATTGGTGTATATATTTGTTTATAGTGTATATATATTTTGGAGTACTGTATTTTAATAGATTACAATGGTTACAATCATTTCCTTTTGTCTTTGCATTCTTCCTAGGGGCTTGGGGGGGTGTAACTGTTATGTATCAACATGTATTAGTGTGTGTGTTGTAGTGGGTGAGGGTGGGGGTGTTGCGTGTGTGTGTCCCTGTCTTTTCCCTCCCCTGTTTCGTAGGTGCAGTACTCACCGTGGTCTTCGCCGCCGGCCTTCGTGCTCCTGGTGCTCGTGCGCAGGTAGAATTTGGAGTTCCGGGTCCATGGTGTCCTTGTTCCTCGTGGAGTGTGATGAGGTGAGCGTTTTCCCTTCGAAATTCCTGTTTCCGCCGTGTTTTTTATCCGCGGTGAATCTGCCCCGGAAAAGGTAGTGGATTGGCCTGTCATAATAGTGTGGGCGGTATATTGTCTCCCGCCTGTCTGTTGGTGGTGACCGCAGCGCTGTTTGTTTGTACCACTGTGGCGGTCTGAGTGTTAAAGTGGCTGTCTTTGTTGGCGGTTTCCGCCACAGTCGTAATTGCTAATTTTTTACCGCCGGCCTATTGGCGGTCTTACCGCCACTTTAACACCGTCCGCCAGGGTTGTAATGAGGGCCAAAATCTAAATTAGAGTAGAAAAATTGTATGTACTCCTGGTTATAAAACCTTGTTAGTAAGAGACTGCAACTAATTCCATATGTTAGTGGCAAGCTATGGTAAGTAATTCCTCCTGCACTGATGAAGGAATCTTTGTGCAAACATAACATTCTCTCACATTCATCGTCTCAACATATTTATACAGCAAGTGCTAGAAAACATTAGAAGAAAGATCTCCTTGTGAGTTGTCTAAGTGTAAGTATTTCTCATTCCTGTTAAACTTACCTAAATTTGAAAGTGTAGTAGTCTCTGAAGAAGGTGTATAATTTGTTTCAGCTTTGCTAGGAATACTCATACTCACAATCTATACCAAACTTACTAACACACATACAATTCCCAAACCGATACACATGCATTTGCAACACCTATTGTTTTTAATGTGATTGTGATTGTTATCTATGATCTATGGAGAATCAGAAAGTAGAAGGGGAAGAAAATATTTAACTATGCAGGCAAAAATCCAAAACAAAAATAATCTTCAATCTTCTTTGCAGTTATTTCCAGAACTTTGTCAAAAATCGTCTTAGCAGCTTTTAAAAAAATCAGTTTTCAAAGTCTCTTTCAGTAGATAATATTCTATTGGACAATGATTATCACTTGTAACATATAATATCTCTCTTGTTCAGTTGGCAATGTAGTTTCACATTTCAGTTCAAGAACAATTTCAAGTTCCAAAATATTGGCCTGGAAATGCACGATCAAACCAAAATACAAAAATTCACATTGCCACTGATCTGTTGTCAGATATGCCCGTTTAGCACCTGAGAATCTTCGACTTGCAACTCTTTTTCTTTTTGATCTCCGATTTACACTTATTTATTAGTCACTCAGATCTTCATCTGTGTCTGCTCTTGTAGTTGTGTCTGGCTCTTCATTTATAGTTGATAATACATCTGAAATGTTTTCATTTGTCTGCAGCTTGGGTCATTTGTCTTCTTTCACAGCTTTCTTTGACAGTGTTGTTTGCAAAACCGGACTTACAACTATTCTCGATTCAGCAGGATTTTGACTTTGACTTAATGTACCTGCAACATTTACTTATTCAGGAGGAGTCAAATCTGCGTGACTTTGATTCAACTCAACTCCAGCTGTGAAGCTGTGGAGGGATTGATTTGTTTCAACTGATCTTCCCAATCGCCTGCTTCTGGGAAAGTCATCCTCTGACTCGACTCTCTTGCTACATTTGCTGATGTTTGAGCAACTTCAGGAACTAGAGGTTCCTCTATTTCATCTCTTAAAGGTGTTCCTAGATCTTCACCAGTTTGCACTGTCTCTGTTTCTGTTTCCACAGTCTCTCTTCTTGCTCCTTGAGACTGTATAGCAGTTGTTGGTGCTGACAACAAATCTTCTTAATCGTTGAGAGAATAGGGCACTTTTTGAGTGTGGCTGGCATGAATCCAGTTCAGAATACCATGCACACTTCACAACAGTCATCCTAATAAGTATGACCTGGAAAGGCCCCTTCCACCTTAGTTCCAGACATGTCTTCCGCACGTGCTTCTTGATGACCACCGAATCACCAGCTTGTAGACTGTGACGCTGGTCTTAGGATGGCGACACGGCTATAGCTTCCACCTAATGAGAGAAAGAGCAAACCACATCAGCCAGACTCTTGCAGTAATCCAACACCATTAAATCTAGTATATTCACAAGAGCATATGCAGGAACTGCTGGCAACCTCAGTGCTCTGCTCATGAGGATTTCATGGGGAGAAAGTCCAGTCTTTCTGTCAGGTGTGTTTCTCATGCTCATCAGAACCAAAGGCAATGAATGCATCTGGCCACTTCATATTTGTAGATGCACACATTTTTGCAAGTTGTGCCTTCAGAGTACCATTAATTTGCTCTACTAATCCAGAAGCTTCAGGGCGATAGCTACAATGAAACTTCTGTTTAATGTTTAAAGCTGAACATAGTAATTTTATCACCTCATTATTGAAGTGACTTCCTCCATCTGATTCTAAAGAGGCTGGAAACCCGAAGCAAGGAACTAACCGCTTAAGTAAAAGCCTTGCTACTGTGAGAATATCATTTCTATGTGTATGATAAGCTTCAATCCAGTGACTAAAATACACAAAATGACCAACACGTATCTCAGACCACCACACACAGGCATCTCAATAATGGATCTCCTGCTCTTCCAAAGTAACTCAAATTGACAATTGTTCTTTTCCCTACAATCCTTTGTTGGCATGTAACGCATCTGTGACAAATTGCTTTAGCAACCTGTCTAAATTTTGTATTGAACCAAGATTGCTTAAATGTGTGAATCATTGCACCTCTGCCAGTGTGTACTTGACCATGATAGTATCTTGCCATTGTCATCAGTAGACAGTTTGGCAAAACCACCTTCCCTTCATTTGAAACCCACATTTTATTATTGTCTCTTTGAAAACATTTCAATTTTATCCAAAGTTTCTTTTCATCTTCAGGAATATTTTCTTGCAAACGTTTGATTTCATCTCATATATCAATCACTGTTAACATATAACTTGTGTTTACTCATTCATATTTTAGTTATTTCCATTCTTCATTAAAAGAGATGCAGTTCAAAGCATAAATCCTTGCATTTTGATCCACATAAGCATATCCCACTGAAACAAAATAATTTGATTTCTAGTGTGCACTGCATTTAACCACAGCAATCCTCTCAGGTAATTGTAGGGCTTGTAACAAATCATGAATTCTATCACCTTTTCTAATTGGTGAGCCAGAAGAGGTCATGAAACCTCTCTGTGACCACATCTGACCGAAGTCATGCACCACACCAAATCCATTCTGACTGTCGGTAAACATTTAAGCTGTGCAGAAATACAGCATGTTTTAGTAAGAGCCACTAATTCAGCCACTTGTGCAGAAAATACTCTTTGAAGCCATGAAACTTCGAGTGTACCAGGAATTGTGCACTCAGCATATCCATAGTTCAATGTTCGCACATTATCTCTTAGACAGGAACCATCAACAAAAACAAGTCAGTAACCTCCAGTCATGTTCAACTTCTTAATTTCAACAGTGTCTATTGGGAGCAAGGTTGCTGGGTTAAACACTGTAAACCTCTTCAAGGTAACATTTGGAGAGCCTAAAAGCAGCAGCTCATAACTAGTAAGGCATGCATGTCTTTTTTTGGGTGAGCAAAACTTCCACAGAGTGAGAAACCAGGACAGTTAAAAAATGTCCCATCACAATATTCTCACACTGAATGAATGACAAACCAACCACAGCCACAATCCACAAACAGCCTGGTAAAGCTGCTGCGACTGGGTCCAGAGTACCAGAAAAATATGCTATAGGGTGATTTACACCACCATGTACCTGGGTAAGGACTGAAAGAGCACAAAAACACATTCATGACAAAAAATATAAATGGTTTTGTGTAGTCAGGCATTCCCAAAGCTGGTGCTCTGCACAAACTTTCTTTCAGCTCAATTAACGTTTTCATACAAGCTTCATCAAAAAGCACTGGGTCAGAAATATCTTTGTGGGTCAGTCTCTGCAATGGCTTTGAAATAACAGAAAAATTGGCAATCCATTGGTGACAATAGCTCACCTTTACCAGAAACATCCTGCCACCTCTTTAAGTAACTGGAGGATTTATTTTCAATATAGCTGTAACTCTCTCTCTGGAAATTTTCCTTGCACCTTTTTTATTTGGTGTCCCAAATATTTTGCTTTTTTCTGACAGTACTGTAATTTCGCTGGGGACACTTTTGCCCTCATTACAACATTGGCGCTATTGACCGCCTACTGCCATGGCGACGGCCGCCAACATACTGACGCCGTGGCTACCAGCCGGCAACGCACTTTATGACCGCCGACGTATTCCGCCACACCAGCAAAACACTGCCGACCATATCATGAGCAATGATACGGCCTGGCGGAGTTTGCTGGCAGACGCTGCTGCTGACAGCAGCGCCGCGGACTGTCTCCAGCCGGAGGAACCCTGCCAGCAGGTAAGTTGGGTTCTCCGACTGGAGAGGGGGGTGGTGGGAGTTGTGTGTATGTGGGGGGTGTATGTTTCGGGATGCGTGCATGCGGGTGTGAGTCGCATTGGATGCATGCCTGAATGAGTGATTGTGAGTGTTGTGGATGCATGTGTGTGACAAGGTATGTTGGTGTGTGTTGTGGTGGTATGCGTGTGTGCATGTGTGTATATGGGTGCGTGTGTGGGTGTGCATATGTGCGGGGGCAGGAATGGGTGGGGAGGGTGGTGTAGGACTCTGGGGAGGGGGTGGGGGTGGGGGCAGGGAAGAGACCCCTATCAGTGCCAGGGAAGGAATTCCCTGGCACTGATAGTGCCTACTGCCATGGTTTTCATGGCGGTACAAAAAACACAAAAACCAAGGCTGTAGGCCAGGCCGTAATCCCGGGGGTGGAAATGTGATGGCCGCCGGGCTGGAGACTGAAGTCTCCAGCCCGTGGCTGTTACCACCCTGGCGTCGGTGTGTTAAAGTGGCGGTGTTGGATGGCGGTAACCGCCAGGGTCCAAATCCCATTTTTTTTACCTCCGGCCTGTTGGCGGTATCACCGCCTCTTTAACACCGACCACCAGGGTTGCAATGAGGGCCTTTATGTCCATTCCTACCCAAATGATTCAATAAGGCAATACTATCTTGCCTGCATGCTTCCTTCGCCTTTGAAGCAACCAAAGGATCATCAATGTACTGAACTAATGCTGCTTGGAAAGGAATTTCCAATGATTCCAAATTCCTTTTCGAAATCTGATTAAATATGGAAGGAAACTATGAAAAGCCTTGTGGGATCCTACACCAACAATACGATTGCAGAGTTTAAAGCAGAAAAGAAATTGACTATCCTCATGAAGAGGCACTGAGAAAAATGCTTGTGATGAGTTCACTGCCATGAACCATTGTACATCACATGGGATCTGAAACAAAATCACTGCTGGATTTGCTACCACTGGACAACATTTGGCAACTATGTCATTAATGTTTCTCGAATCTTGAACTACTCTAAATTTCCCACTTGGTTTTCACAAACCCATAACAGGAGAGGCACATCAGCTGCTCAGCACTTCTTTTAGAACTCCCTGCTTCACAAAATCTTCAATTACAGGAATTACTCCTTCAGTTACATCCGTTGCCATACGATACTGCACAGTTTGCAGAAAAACTGTATTAGGTGACTTTAACTGGTTCGGCTCCTTTGATCAGACCAATGTCTTTCTCAGAAAGATCCCAAACTTTTAATGTATCTGTACCTTGTAAGTCAGTTGGCAAATCTTGTATTGTAAATACAGGATAGAAACTAATCAATGGAAAATCTTTGTTAACTGAATCACATTCAGTTTGCATAGATGAATCATCATCATCATCACTATTTGTCTGAATAGCAATTCCATCATTTGTACAGGTAATCGTACATTTTGTTTTGCACAACAAATCTCTTCCCAGTAAGGAAACTGGACTTGAGTCATAGACTACAAATTTGTGCAAAGTTTCAAAATTGCCAATTTGAACAGGCAATCGGGTTTGTCAGGAACTGATTTGCAACTCCTACAATCTGCACTGTTTTCCCAGAAAGTGCCACATTAGGAACATCTGCAAATCTTACTGTAGGGTATGTAGCTCGAGTATCAACTAAGAATGAAACCTGATGACCCATTACTTTTCCATTTACCTAAGGACCATTTTGACCCACTTCTAATGAAGCTGCTAACATACATACTTCCTCATCCGAAATCTCACTCATCAGTTCATCATTCGATTCATCCTCACTATGAAGTGTGAATTGTTGCACCATGTGATTACTTTGATTAAACTTTTGACCTGTGTTCTGCTGAGGAACCTGCTGCTCTACCACTGGAACTTGGGGTATCTACAGTTGTTGGTTTGGTATCATTTGCATTTGGGGCTGTTGCATTTGCTGTGACTGTGGCACCTGAAAATGTGGCACCTGTATCTGTTGCATTGTTTGGGAACTTTGCATTTGCTGAGGAATTTGCATTTGATCACTATTATTCTGGGCATTTAAATTAGGACCCCTTATTCTCAGTCCTCTCAAATTTGGAAAAAGATTGTTTTCATTCATCTGCGTAACAACACCTTCCAGTACCATCATTGGACACTCCGGTTCTATGGCCCGTGGCCCCCCAAGCGTGACAAGGTAACGTCCTTTTCATTGTCTGCATATCACCTGGATTAACAATAGTATTCATATCAATGCCACGGTTTCTATTTTCATTTCCACCACAACCTCAACCCCTTACCTGGTTCTGAAACACTTGCAAGTTTCCCTGTTGTGGATAAATTCCCTGCATTCCTGATTGTGCCGCTTTAATCTGCATCACCATTGCCTTCTCCTACAATTTCTTCTGCTTCATTTCAGTCTCATCACTACAGTACTTAGCAAACTGTAATACTTCACCAACTGGTTTTGCTTACCAGCAAATCAAATGACTCTTAAGCATCTGGCTAATTTCAGGTCTCAACCCCTCTACAAATCTGAACACAGAATGAGTCATGTCTTTGGGCTCAATTGTTTCTGTACCACTGTAATGTTTAAATGCTTGCAACAATCTCTCATAATACGCATGTATTGACTATTTTCCCTGCCAATCAATACTTTTGGGAGAAATTCTTATTTTCAAAACTTCAATCACTTTGTAACAGTATTTAATTACATCAGGAGATGGCGCACCTGTAACTGGATCTTGTGGAGGCTCTTCAACACTCCTTTTCCATTCCACCCATAAATCAGCTGGGACCACTATTTCTAACAAAAGTATTCCAATTCCCCCACAGGCATTTTGCAAGCTTCACAAATCTATCTGTTTGCTGGTATAATTCTATTGGTTCCTCTCTCATTTTCGGGTAGTCATTTGCAAATGACAAAATATCATTCCTGCTCCAAGGGACATGTACATAATTCCCTCCAGGAATTTATCTCGTTGGTAATATCTTTACTGTATTATCAGTCTGCTGCACATTAGCATTTGGATGTGCAGACCATTTTTTCCTTCTGATCTCTTTTCTTTACCCATCTGCCTTCCCATTCATCTAATGCTCCAGCATGTTTGAATATTCTGAAATAATTCCTTATTGTGAATTTCCATTCCCAATATTCTCTTGTTCTCGATATCTTTCAAATCAAATTCTAACCTATAACTTCTTTTCATTGGCTCTGATTTCTCAATTACTATTTGTCAGAGTCACCAGATCCTCGGGGTCTGTGCACGTTCCCAACACGTCCACCACTGAACAGCTCCAAGACTCTGATAGATAAATCACAGAGACTGAGAGAGTTCAAGAGGGGAAGAGGGGATTAGGAAGGGAACGGCTGGGAAGGAGACCTGTAGTAAGAAAAAGGTTAGAACACACAATATGAAAATTATATCTCCTAAAATCAATACTAAACTATGATTCTAAGCCTAGTCACTCTGAAAACATGAACAATCTAAGAGTTAAGTTTAAAATGACTAAGTTTCAAGATGGCCGGATACCTGTAGGGGAATCAAGATGAATTAAATGAAAACTTTCTTATTCAAGTACTTCCCAGAAAAAACATTCTGACTAAATTTTAAACCAGTCATATAAACCCTGTTTTGAGAATGTATACTAGGACCATACAATATTGCATCTAGAAACTATGGCCTTCTCTGTACTCTTAAAATGTTTCAACACAAATTGCAAATATTGCAGATATATATATATTTATATATATATATATATATATATATATATATATATATATATATATATATATATATATATATATATATATAGTAAACACCATAAAAGGATTGTGCACCATGAATAACACAATAAGGATTCAGGAAACAAATCACATAACTTGTCAACTCAAATATTACATAATAAATATCTTAGAATAGTGGCATACAATAAACAACATTAATTTACCTCGAGGAGAGACTCGTGCGTCTTGCCAATTTGAGTGTTACCATGTAAAATACCAAGAAATGGTAACATGCAATGAATATCAAAGTCAAATCCTCATTAATCGAATCGTGCGTCTTGCCGATTCGTAAAACACGATATAAATGTCAAGGATTAACAGCTCACAATAAGTAATAGAATCAAAGTACAATGAAACAAATCGCGCTTCTTTTGCCGATTCTTAAACCACCATGTAAATGTCAAGAAATAGTAGCACACAATGAACAACAAAGTTAAATGCTCATGAAACGAGTTGCGCGTCTTGCCAACTCGTAAAACATCATGTAAATGTCAAGAAATATTAGCACATAATGGACAACAATGTCCAAACACCATTAAAGAATTGCGCGTCTTGCCGATTCTTAAGCCACCACGTAAATGTCAAGAAATGCCAGTGCGTAATGAATAACGAAGTCAAACCTTTATGGAATAAATCGCGCGTCCTGCCTATCTGCAAACCACCATATAAATGTCAAAAAATGGCAGCGCGCAAGTAATCTGTTATTCATTTAACAATTAAAACCAAGAATATGAAGATTCTCAATAATGGTGTTGGGAAATGTCCAACCACCGTCTTACCGGCTGGAACAATGATCAACAATGAAGGATGAGGGCAGAAGACTGGAATATCCAAATAGGCCGCCGGGACAGGAGCTCAGGAAGAAGCTGCTGCTCTGCACCGGGACCTCTGTCATGCTCAGTGTAGAAACTATAACAGCAATTGTAGGGTAGACTACAGGCGTTCCTACGGTTTGAATAATAGGTGTCTGAGTTACAGTGTTAGCAGGAACGTTAGTTTCAACCTGTACTTGACTTTGGGTTACTACAACTGGTACTGGAGCACTTGGACCAGTACTAGTACCTGGACTTGTCTCTTGTGCTGCATATGGCGGAGGACGACTTCTCAGTAACTACATTATAAATTCATCATCATCTGATTCATCATCATTCATCCTAGCCTCATCTGACTTTGTCTCATCTTCTTCAGAAGAGTCCATATTATTTTTCTTTGTCTTTTGTCTGACACTGCTCTCCTTCTCTTGTGTAATTGCAGAAAATATTTCAATACCTTGCAAAGTTTCAGTTCTACAAAATTTCTGCTTGTTGTTCCACCTTGCCTCTAATAAAGTATTTTCAACTTTTGTCATTCTCCTCTCAAATTTTTATTTCTCTTATTGTCTGGCCACTAACTCCCAAATGTATAAAGCTTCAAATTGTGCTGATCTAGGAGGTAGTTTTAATTCGTACAGCACTATCCTCAAATTCTCTAAAATTCTCATATTAAAAGTAGGCAGGAAACGCTAAGCTCCCTTCCTTCTCTGTAATTTTGCACCACTGTTTTAACCAAATACATGCTGTGGTACCTTTCTTTTCAATTATGATATATGTAGGTGAACCTTCTGGTGCTGCAATTTCTCCTACTCTAACTAGAATGAAAGCATCTCCCTTAAGTGCACTCTTTAACACTTTGAAAAAACATATTTTTACTTTAATCAGGCTTAAAACTACAATTTAAATTCAAAACAGGAAGTAATTCAATCCCAAAATCCTTTTTGCTTGCCTGTTTCAACCAATAACACTTCACAGTTGTTCACCAATTTGTTTGCGACTCCTTGTTACCAACCGACCTATCCCAGCAAAGACCTAGTGACATCACACTCACATGAACAAGCAGCTGAGAAAGTCTTGCGGCTTGTCCTCCAAACTCGATTCTCACAAAATTAAATGCAAAATATTGCAAGCACTAAAGAAAATCAATACACCAACTTGTCTGCTTCCTACAGGTAGGCAACACAATCCCTTTGGAAGCTTCACGAATATTTTGATTGCAGCTTTTAGCTCTGACAACTACTCATTCGATCTTTGCTTTCTCTGATTCACAAGTAAAATTCGGCCAGAAAATGTCAACCTGGACCAATAGTACATCTTCCTTCTGCATTCAGGAATCACCAATATCTGTCAAACTAGCACTCCCTTTTACACTGTTTGTCAACCACACCCGATTGACCACACAAAGCAGACAAATTACACAACATCAACCATGTGCGTAAAAGACACTAATACTTAATACTCCTGGAGTCTTAGACCATGCAGTGTCCGTATACCAACAACCACGTGGGCAATTTTTTAGCACAAAGCACCACACCTAATTGAGGTATGATTACTGCCCTACATACACCCTGTGCAGTACGTACTCTTCCTAACAAACTACATTGCAGTAAGCAAACTCCCTATTTCTCACAAAGATCACAATTCATCTGCGATTTGCTAAAGCAGTGCAAGCGCAACACCCTATCCCAAACACAAATTACACTAGGAACACTGGGAACATCTTCAAACAAGCTTTGGCAAAACCAAATTTGATCCAAACAGGCATTGGCAAACCCACATTAAAAAAATTCAAATTTTCAACAATCACAGGTAAAAGAAATCTCCCAATTCTTTCTAAATGACATATAACTAATAAAAACAGGACGGTACCCTCCTAATGATATGAAACTATCAGATGATACTCTTCTATTGAGACATAACCATCATCTGCTGCCAAAATTGTGGGCGTGTCCAGTCATATTTCTTTTGATAATTTATTTATAAGGTGACACGTATAGGGTAACCATCAATTACTCTTAGAGGTCGACACAAATCTTTGGACTCAGGTAGGAGTGAGATAACATCCTAACAGTCAACATCAATAGGATTAAATCAATAAACATTCACTTTCAATATTGGAGTCAGTAAATTATACACACCATGACCTATGTGCCCATGAATCACCAACCCAGTTTTATAAAGATCAAACATTTATTGCCCTTTAAATTAACAATGCTAAGCTCACGTAAATCAAACGCAAGACCAAATGATAAAAGTACAGAAACAATACAGGCTGACCAAATCTTTGAAAGAATCTTAATCTAGATAGAATATTTGTCATTAAGGATTCAAGAATCACCATGCAGAATAACAACAATAACAGATAAATGATAGAGTGTCACGAGCGGTACCTTAATTTTCAGACTTCACAGGAGCAGAATGGTGCTGGAACCCAGTGCCTCTCCCAAGCTCTCAGTCTTCACCAATACTCTTAATGTATGGAGACTAAAAGAATCCAGGAGGGAAACGGGGTTGGGGATAGAGAAGAGACTGCCTCGTCTTCTACACTGCGCTCTTCTGTCACTTCGTCTATTTTCTTAGGGATTCAGTGATAATATTGCACAAGCTGTAAAATTAAAAAGAACATTAATACATTCCTCACTAGTTTCTATTCCTTTGTTTTTATAGAACATTACATTCTAAGGAAGAACTGTTGTGCAACCTACCCCAGTGCAGAGAGGTGCGTGCTTCTCTTCTATTCATTCAATTGTTTTAAGAATATAGCAGAAGTATAAGATGTAGAATAAATATCAATGTTTTTAGTCAAAATGGCAATCTTAAACTATGCCCTTCATTCTCTTTCATTTCACAGAAATACTTGTGTGACTGGAATTGAGTATATAAGGAAAATACTCTGTAGTCTCAATTCTCCACAAGAGCAGGAATATCGCCTCAACCCTGACATCAGGAATACATAGTTCTTTTAGTTTCTTTGAACAAACTCTGAATTTCAGCCGGAACACCGTTGTTTGCCAAGGAAGAATTCCTAAGCTGCTCGACGGACAAAAGCTACGAACACTATCCCTAAAACACTACTCTAATTCACGACCGCTTCAAAAAGGTCTACTGTCTCTGAAATTCACTTCAAATGACAAATATTTAAAGCTATTGGCTGATTCGGGTGCCAGAATCACTATGATTACTCAGGAGCATTTCAAACAAAATTGGGGCACACGAAAATTGAACCCACCAGATAGGACTCCGATTTCATATGAGGGAAGGAGGATTGATTTAGTTTTTTTTTTTTTTAAGACGTTATGGTTTTCAAGGGCCGACGCATTTTTGGGAAGGTCTATGTGGCTGTGAAAGGACTGAACATTTTAGGCTGGTTTCACCAAGGGTTGTTTGGGATGGTTTTGCGTCCAGGTACGTGTGAACAGGTGACAGCCATTAGAGACTCCTCTGATATAGAGAATTTGCTTCATGAGTTTCCAAGGGTTTTTTCGGGTGAATTAGGGAACATAAGAGGCTTTACACACAAGATTAGGGTCAAGGACAATGCCATTCCTATTAAACATAAATTGAGAGGTGTGCCATTTAGTGTCAGGGATGAGTTGGAAAAAGAATTGGAAAGTTTACGAAGAAAGGGAATTATTGAACCCGTTAATTCTTCATTATGGTTATCTCCGTTGGTGGTGGAAAAGAAAAAAAATGGGGAATTGAGAGTATGTGTCAACTTGAGGGCACTCAGCAGAGAGATCTGGGTGGACTCCCATCCACTGCCAAAGATTGGTGAGATGCTCTCCTGTATTAATGGAGCAAAATTGTTTACTAAACTTGATTTGGCCACTGCTTATCACCAAGTAGAATTGACACATGATTCTCGGCACTTCACAGCCTTTGTTTCCCCGTGGGGAACATATCAATATTGTCGTATGCCGTTCGGTTTGGCATCAGCGGCGTCAGTATTTCAGAGGATAATGTCTACACTTCTCAAAGGCATAGATAAAGTGTGTATTTTTCAGGATGGCGTGTTGATTCATGCGTGTGACTGATGTGAGCACGATGCGATTTTGAAACAAGTCTTGAGTAAGTTTGACGGTGCTGGTGTAGTGTTGAAAAGAGAAAAATGTCAGTTCTTACAAACGTCTGTAGAGTATCTTGGGCATGTCATCACAGCAGAAGGTGTGTATCCCAGACCAGGTCTAGTAGATGCGATTGTAAGTGCACCTGCACCTGCACCTCAGGACAAAGTTGGGGTCAAACCGTTTTTGGGACTTTGCGAGTTTTATTCTAGATTTATTGAACATTTTGCAACACTAGTCAGACCCATTTCTAATCTGCTTAAAACCAAAACTTAGTTTGTTTGGGATGCTGAGTGTACGGAAGCGTTTGACACGATTAAGCGGAGGTTGTGTAGCGCTGAAGTATTACAATCTTATGACCATAACTTGAAATGTCATTTGACTGTGGATGGCAATAATTTCGGTCTGGGAGCTGTCTTGACGCAAATGAATGAGAAACAGGAGCATACCATTGGGTTCGCATCAAGAGTACTCAGACCTAATGAAGTACATTATTCTGTAATTTAAAAAGAATTATTGGCATGTGGGGGGGGCATAGAGAAATTTAAGTCATATCTATGGGGAAGACATTTTATTCTCCAGACAGATCATAAACCATTAGCTTTTATTTTAAATGGTACCAATGTTAAAAGTAGCACACCAAGAATTGCAAGATTTGCGGCCAGGTTGTTACAATTAGATTTTTCGGTGGTACAAATTTCTGGAGGAAAGAACGTGAGAGCTGATTACCTCTCCAGGTATCCAGTTTCCGAAGCCGGTGGAGAGGAAATGGACTGTCAAGATGAGAACTGCTTCATTGCTGTCGTCGATTTGGAACGTACAGGGTTGTTTTCTGAAATGCAGTGGAAAGAAGCGTCTTCAAGTGATCCTGTACTCTCTAGAGTTTTGACATACATTGAGAATGGGTGGCCACATGAAAAAAGTTTGAATCAGAGTGAACAATCTTTTTTAAAGGTATCTGGCGAACTGTCTATTGAAGATGGTGTATTGTTGAGAAATGATAAAATTGTGCCTCCTGATGTTATAAGATCCAAGATTCTGAAAAAAGCACATGATGGTCATTTGGGTGCTACTCTTACTAGAAGGAGGGTGAGAGAATACTATTGGTGGCCCCAAATGGACAGAGACATTGAAACATTAGTCAAATCATGTCATATTTGTGCATCTGGTGATAAGACAAAACGTCAACTCCTTCGCTAAGGCCAACAGAATGTCCGGCAGGTCCCTGGGAAAAGATAGGTATCGATTTGCTGGGACCGTTCAATTCTCTTCCACCTAAATCACGGTATGCTTATGTTGTAATTGATTACTTTTCCAAGTGGCCTCATGTGAAGTTCGTGAGTCATGCAGATTCCACGTCGGTTGTATCGTTTCTAAAAGACGTATTTTTGGAGGAAGGGTGTGATGGGTCGAACCAGTCCGACCCAACTCTGATCTTGCTTGTGCTGTCGCTGCCCCTAAAGCCACGGAAGCGACCCGGGAAGACGGCCTTCCTTTTGGTTCCTTGCCGCCACCGCGGGACCTGAAGGTAGTCAAAAAGAGGCTTCCTCCCTTTCATGGAGAGAATGACGGGATTTGGAGCTGGCGTTTGAAGGAGACGACAGGAGAAGAGGAACGGACGACTACGGAGGACGCTGCCCCGGAAGACGCCAAAACCGCTCTTCGGAAGAGCGGACCGACATTGGGATCCAGAGCGGCGGAGGCCCATTACAGAGACGAGGACCGCTGGCCCCGGGGAGCACACGAGTGAGCTGCCACGCTTCAGGAGAAGCGTGGCCAATCCAGGTACGGGAGTGCGGGACAGGGAGAAAGAAGCGGGAGGCGGGAGGCGGGAGGGGGAAGGAGACGGGTGAAAGAAAACACGGGCACTGCACTATGAGCACGGGGACAACGGGGAGGGAAAAGGAATAAGCAAATAAGAAGGAAATAAGTATAGGAATCGGATAAGGAATACAGGAGAAGACAAGAAGCCAAGAAAAGAGGAAGAGAACAGGCCTAAGAGAAAGAAAGGACCAGGACAGTAGAGAGACCAGTACACCTACCATATTGCAGAGAAAAGAAGAAAAAAAAAGGAGAGACAAGAGGAAATACGAGGGAGTAAGAGAAGGGCCAAGAAGAGAAATTCCGCTAACATCAGGGCAGAAGGGAAGACAGGAAAGAAGACTAAAGAACATCAAAGAGAAGAGAGCCAGGAGAGTAACAGAAAAGAAAGATAGGGAAAACCAGGGAGTGAGAAAAGAGAGTGGAGAGAAAGAAAGAGACAAAAGAGAAGAGGAAGGGAAAGAGAAAACCCCACACTTACCGTATCTATTCTTTTCTGTTTCCACATGCTTCCCGCGAGGCCCTGGATGAAAAGAAAAGAAGTAGACGAGATGTAGCGGCCAGAAGGAAAAGACATTTAAACCATCCAACCTACAAAAACTATCCAACAACCACCTTATTTATACTGTCAAAAGACCAATAAAGGCAGCTTACTTAAAACTAAAACCAAGCCGTCTGGTGTCATCGATCGGCCAGCCTCGTACAAAGTGGTGTCAGAAGTGGGATTTTGCCGGTCCCCTCTAACCAAAATGGAGGAAAAACCCACCATGGCGGATGTCATAGCCCAACTCGCGGAAGGACAACGCCATCTCCAGTTGATGTGGGAGCAACAAATGAAGGACGCTAAAGAGGAGCGAGAGGCTTTACAAACCGCACTTAAAAGTCAGGCCACAATCATGGCCAACAACCAACTTGTACACGAGACCGCCCTGAGCAAACTAACGGAAACCATTGCCCACACGAAGGTACATCCTAATGTACCAAGTAGTGTGCTACTAAAATATCAGGACCAGGAAGATCCTGACTCCTTCTTTCTTAATTTCGAGAGAGTGGCCAGCTCAGCTAGTTGGCCAGAAAAAAAATGGGGTCAGTACATTGCCCCACTGTTAACCGGACAGTTACAAGCAACCTATCAAGCCATAAATCCTACCAGTACTATTCCCTATAAAGAGATCAAAAATGCCATACTAGAAAGAATAGGACTGGACAGCGAGAGCTAACAGACCAAATTCCGACACATGAAATGGCTATTACAGGAAAGCCCACACACCCTTTATTACAGGGTCCAACATGCTGCTGTGCGATGGTTGCAGCCCACAGAAAAGACTTGTGAAGAGATGTTCGATGTCATAGTACTAGAACAATTTCTGGATGCCCTGCCGCCGTCCACCAGGAACTGGGTTCGCCAAAACCCCCGGCTGAGCAATGAAACGGCCATTGAGTTGCCCTGTGATTTATACAGAAGCCCGGATTTTAGGGCCAATCCTAGCAGAAATCCAGTCCCCTCATCTGTGCGCCCCAGTATGGGAAAAGGAGTTCTTCCCCAACCTCAGGGTTCACATGAACCAGAACGAGTACGTATACCCCATCAGACCCAAACCTCATATCCCTCGACCGGACCTCAATGTTACCATTGTTCGGAATGGGGTCACATCGCAAGGTTGTGTCCTAAAAAAAAGATGTGGAAGAACCAATGGAAATCGGAGTCACAAAAGGAAGGGTGTTCTGGGCAGGAGAGACAAAACCCACATACACCCTCCCCATTCTGCTTAATGGACAGGAGAAGGTGGCTCTGGTTGACTTGGGTTGCAGTCAGAGCGTGATACGTCAAGACCTGGTGGGGCCAAGGCAAGGAGTGCCCCAGGCCCATGTATTAATTGCAGGTGTCCATGGGGACCAGGCCTATTATCCGGTAGCTATGGTTAAGTTTCAGTGGAGGGGCGAGGAGGAACCCCTCAAGGTGGGGGTGTTGCCACACCTCGGAGAAGATATTATCACTGGGACAGACTATACGGCCTTTCCCCGGTTGTTAAGTAAAGCAGGGGAGGAACACGTGATGAAAAAATGGTGGGAAGAAGTACCCTATGATACTGAGGTAGCCGAACATCTACCATCCAAACCCCAGTTAAGTAAACAACAGAAAAGACTCCAGAAACAACAACATTGGGAGGAGAACCATGGGAACACTACAACACCGGGAGTCATGGGAAAGGTATATACTGTGACAAAGTCAGAGAGAGGACCCCTCCTTAAAGAATGGGTGAGCAAAGGCACTTAGTAACGAGGAGGCAGGGGTAGGACCAACCTTCCACATCTATAATCACCTTTTATATAGGATACCCCAGTCTAGTGGTGACCAACAGAGACAATTATTTGTCCCTGGCAGCTACTGAGCACAGGTTTTGCAGTTAGCCCATGGTGACCAAGGGGAAGGGCATCTCCGAAGGGACAAGACCGAGGAGGCGGTACTCCGAAAATTTTACTGGCCCGGGATCTACGGGGATACATGTAGGTTCTGCCAAAATTGTCAGAAATGCCAACTCTACAATCCTGTCACGCAACCTCCTGCCCCGTTACAACCCCTCCCTATCATAGAAACCCCTTTTTCTCGGGTGGGCATGGACCTTATTGGTCCCCTCACCCCGTCCAGTAGAGGGAGACAATATGTCCTGGTGTTGGTAGACTATGCCACTCGGTATCCCGAGGCAATTCCCCTCCCCAGTATGCACACGAAAGTAGTAGCTCAAGCAATGATTGAGTTTTTTTCAAGGGTCGGTTTCCCTAAAGAGATCCTGACTGATCAGGGTACCCCATTTATGTCCCGACTTATGGGGGAGGTCAGCAAAACCTTCGGAATAAAACAAATCAGGACCTCAGTGTATCACCCCCAAACTGACGGTCTAGTGGAACGATATAATAGGACCATTAAATCATCACTCAGGAAAAGCATTGCAGAGGACGGAAGGGATTGGGAAAAAAACTACCCCTTGTACTTTACGCGATACGTACCCATACGCAAACATCCATTGGGCATAGTCCCTTCGAACTGTTATTTGGCCGACCCCCTGGCACTCTCCTCAAAATGTTAGTCGAACAGTGGGAAGAGACAGACTAGGAAGCCACAGACCTCCTGACTTATACTAAAGAATTGAGAGAGAATCTGCAGTCCGTTTGGGAGAAGGCCCACGCTAACCTCCGTGAAGCCCAAGACAAACAGAACAAAGGTTACAATGCCAGAAGTGTACTTTGTACTCTTAATGTCGGGGACAAGGCCCTGATCCTTCTCCCCAGTAGTGAGAATAAATTGTTAGCCCGGTGGCAAGGACCATACGAAGTATTAGAGCAGATCAACCCCACAACGTATAGATTGGCTCTTCCCCATAGGCCCCATAAAGAACAAATCTACCACATAAACCTGTTAAAAAAATGGCAGGAAACCGATATTATACACAAAGTCCAACATATCACGACAGATCATAGAGAAGACATACCATATCCCTCCTTTTCCCCTTCACAAAACCCGGAGGAAAACAAACCACAGATCAATACCTCCCTTTCCGAGACGTATAAAGACTCTCTCTCGCAGACGATAAAGTCCTATACAGATGTTTTTTCTCGACAGCCCGGTCACACTACATTAACAGAACACAGTATCCGTACTAAGAGCGAGGCAATAGCACGACAAAGACCCTATAGAGTTCCAGAGGCCAAGAAATCCGTGATTGAACAGGAAGTCCAAAACATGTTACAAACAGGTATTATAGAACCATCCAGTAGTCCCTGGTGTTCTCCTGTGGTATTAGTACCCAAACCAGATGGGACTACTCGATTTTGTGTAGACTACAGAAGGGTCAATGAACTCACGTATTTCGATGCATATCCCATGCCCCGCATTGACGAGCTATTGGAGAAAATAGGGCACGCCAGGTTCATGTCCACTCTAGACCTGACGAAGGGGTATTGGCAGATCCCACTGAGAGCAGCAGACAGAGAGAAAACTGCATTTGCTGCACCCTCCGGGTTGTATCAATTCACCGTCCTTCCTTTTGGGTTGCATGGAGCTCCCGCCACATTTCAGAGGTTAATGGATATGGTCTTACGTCCCCATCACCTGTATGCGGCAGCATATTTAGATGACATTGTAATCTTTAGTGACACATGGTCTGACCACCTCCGACATTTAACAGCGGTCTTACAAGCATTAAGGGAAGCACGGTTAACTGCTAACCCCGAAAAGTGTGGACTGGGTTTTACCACCATTAGATATTTAGGCTACGTCTTAGGACAGGGGCAGGTCCGCCCGCAAACAGAGAAGGTGGAAGCTATTCAACAGATCCCGGTACCAACATCAAAAAAAGAAGTACGTGCCTTCCTCGGTCTAGTGGGGTATTATAGGAGGTTTATACCCCAGTTTTCAACCATAGCTGAGCCCCTTACCAACTTACTGAAAAATGAGTCATCTAAAACCTTTTCTTCCTTATCCGAGGCTAGTATGCGCAGTTTCCTCGGTCTCAGGAATGCTCTGTCTACTGACCCAGTGTTGTGTTGCCCCGACTTCAGGAGCCCTTTTTTATTTACAAACTGATGCCTCCGGTGTTGGACTAGGGGCTGTGTTGTCCCAACCGCAATCAGATGGTTCTGTCCACCCCATCTTATACATTAGTAGAAAGCTTCTCCCGCGGGACCAACACTATCCTACCATTGAAAAGGAATGTCTGGCCATTAAGTGGGCCATTGAGTCCCTCCGTTATTATCTCAGTGGCCGTCCCTTCACCCTCTTGACGGATCATGCTCCTCTCACCTGGCTCGCTCGCAATAAGGATACCAACCCTCGGATCCTAAGATGGTTTCTCTCTCTACAACCTTTTTCTTTTCAGGTGCTCCACTCTCCGGGCCGTCTCATGGCAAATGCAGACTTTCTTTCCCGGCATCCTGCTTCTGAGCGTCATCGACAGACGCTCTCTTGTCACGGTTTCGGGCGGGTCTGATCAGGACTCTGGCTGGGACACCCCTTGAGGTCACGAATATCCTAGAGAGGTAGTGTGCTGGGGTAGAAGAGCAGCTAAAGGCATACACTGAAAGGCCAGCTATGGACAGGCATAGGAAACAGGAAAGTAAAAGCAGAGCAACCCTTGTGTGAACAAACAGGAAACGGATTACCAGTGGACAAACACGCTGGGGTTGTACACAGAGTAAGGCGCAGAACCTCCCACAGTGACAGGGAATCTCAATGCCTCTGTGCAGTTTGCTCTTACAGATAGTCACCCTGCCAGCCTCATAGATAGGAGGCAGCAGAAGTGATTCTGTCTCTGGACCCTAGAGCACAAACAAGGATAGTACTCACATACACAGGACACGCTCTTGTGGGTCCAGCTGGAAACACAGTGGCGATTCCTGAGAAAACAGCAATAGCACACTGTCACTGTTAAGCACGAAATACAACGTATAACACTGGACAAGGATGGGGGCTGGAATTGCCTCCTGGAAACCAGGAGCCAACCCCAGTACATAGGAGGACACGTATACACTTGTGAAGACTGATAGAACACTTACCAGACACAAAGAACCAAGAAGAAACAGAAACAGAAGAGAACAAACAAAGAGGCAGAGGCAAGAACTAGGAACAGGCTCAGGCTGAAGCAAAGGCGGGACTAGGACTTGAAAACAGGGAGCAAACTTCTGGCTGGGACAAACAGAGACAGGACTGGGAAACTGAGAACAGGCTCTGGCTGGAACAGGCAAGGACAGGACTGGAATACAGGGAGTAGGAAAAGAGCAGTAAACAGGACTGGGAAACAGAGAGCAGGTTCAGACTGAAACAAGGCAGGAGCAGGGCAGAGAAACAGGGAGCAGGCTCTGGAAGAAACAGACAGGTACAAGGCTAAGAAGTAGGGAGCAGACTCTGGCTGGAACAATCAGGAGCAGGGCAGAGAAACAGGAAACAGGATCAAGCTGGAACAGAACAGGAACAGGAACAAAACTGGAACACCATCTGACAAAGGGTCTGTAACACAAAGGAATCGAAGTCCGATGCACGACAGGGAGCTTGAGGAAATGGCTGCTTATAAGCAGTTCCAAGCTGGGCTGCACAGGAGAGGTCACAGGTGTGTGTAGTTTCGGACACTTGGAAGTCCTGGAGGAGGGGATCCAGTGAAAAGGAGCAACTGGACTTCTCCCATAGAAGACAATAGGAAACAGAATCTGGGTTTTCCTGACTGCCAAGCTGTGCATTATGGGATTTGCAGTCCCAAGAAGCAAATGTAGTCCTACACAAGTGTACCATGGAGAAAAGAGAAACAAACAGGAATCAGCAAGGGACTCTAGATAGGTGTTCAAGGTGATTCCCAGGCTTCTGACAGTCCCCTTACAGCGCCCCCTGGAAATGGGACGACCGAGTCGTAACAGTATACCCCCTCCCACCAGTCTGCTCAAGAAGAGAAGGCGATCCTTTGGCTGAAAAAAGTTGAAGAGGAAAAGGCACAGCAAGCAAATCCAACACCAACCTTGGTTGATAAGTTTACAGTCCTGCCATAGGTGAAACTTCCAATGAGCAAAGCATGTATTAATACCCATATGGGCTCCGGTGTCTTTCCTCTCTATTGTTCGACTGATATGGGAGGAGTGCATGGAGTTGGTTTCTGGTGAAGTAGATTCAGGAGCAAGGAGATCTGGAATGGCATTACGGGCGGTATTCTTTATGACATTAGTTTCCTGTTCAATACTTTCCTCTTTGGAGGAGCTGATTGGTGTATTAGTAACTGTAAGGTCTGTAACACCTTCTGACAAGCAGGATTTTTCTGTTTCTGCAGCAGTATTTACATTGATTGTGGTCTGAGGCTTGCAAAGCATAGAGACTTGGGAAACATGGGTAACTGGTGTTCTCAAAGTAAACATGAAAAAGTCAGAATTTTCTTTCGTCTTGGATGACTTCGGAGTATCAAATTCAGGAGCAACAAGAGTTCTCAAGTCTTTAGAAACTGGATTAACATCTGAAAATGTAGAAGTTCCACAAGCTAATTCGTTAGGGTGATCTTCAGACAAGACTGTGATTTCTTCATTGCAAGTGCTCTGTGGTGTGTTCGTGGTATCAGAAATGGTTTCTTTGCAAGGCGTTTCTACAGGTAGTTGATCTTCAACTCTGTTAACATTGAAAGGTTGTTCTTTGGAAAGAAATAGAACTGGAGTCTCTTCAGAAATCACCTTTACACTGTTACCTAATTTTTTAGCTCTATCCTTTGAATTGATGATGGTTTCTTGCAATAAAACACTAAGAACAGTACTTATCATCAGATCTTCGAATACAAGATTAAAATTCAAGTCTTTAGTTTTAGTGGGAAATAATACATCTTTCAGTACTTGAGCTTCAGTTTCAGATTGCTGGTTTTCAGGAGTCTTTAGTTTCAGGGACACAGCAGGTGACATTGGTGTGGCTGATTTTACATAAATATCAGATACCGGTAGCTCAGAGATCTGTTCTTCACTAATCGTGGAGCTGGAAACAGAATACACATTGGCAGGGATCAGCAGATCAGGATCAGTGGTTGAGGCTGCAACTGTGTCCAGTTCTAGGAGAAGGCTCTCATTTCTTATGACAGGCTGTTTAGTTTCAGATTGCTGGCTTTCTTCCTTGTCTAAATTCTCCACGGTTTGCTTTGACACAGAAGATATTTTTAAACTTTCTGAGGAGTCCATTACATTCTTAGTAATTGCGGGTATTTCTTCATGGTTAGAAAATTCCATTAGTTCACTTGAAACAGGAACTGTCTCTTCATTGTCTGAAAATTCTATGATATTGTTTGAAAGAGCAGGAGTATCCCCACAATCTGAAAATTCTGGTGTGTGCGCCATTTGAACAGCACTATCTGCAGGTTTGTGCACGGCAAGGCAGGAACCACTGTCATCGCTAGATTCAGATTCTTCAACACTGTTGCACAACTTGCCATTAACCTCCAGTAAAGTCATATCTTGGTTTCTTAAGGTGCAGCTATTGGAGTCTGCTTCAGAACTCTCTTCTTCCTTTGGCTTTATTTGTTCTGATAGAGGGGCTGAGACACTTCCTTCTGAAGACTCTGATCCATCCTTTGAATCAAGAGGTGTCAAATCTCTCAGAGATGTCAGAGATTCAGTCAACTGTACCTGGATATTCTCTGGAGAACCACAAGCTGAGAGAGAGTCTGAAAAAGGGGCTGATATATTTATAACTGGAGCTGTCTTTTGACTGTCAATAATAGAAGGGACAATATGCTCTATAGCAGTCTTTGGAGAGGCACATGAAGTAGCATACTGTTCTTTGAGCCAAAGCTGGTGATCATTTTCTTTTTTCAAGTTTTCAAATTGTCTTGCAGTAGTTTCCATCAGCTGCTCTGTTACTTCTTCTACCTTACAGATAAACAGAATGTCTGGTTCTGGCAACAGTGAAATATGCATGGATGAAAAGAGCCCACGTGCTCGATTTCTTGTGTATGTTACAACATAATCATCATAGAAGTCCAATATCTGCCTTTTAATCTGCCAAAACTGCTCTTTTAGTGTGTGTATGTCCATATTGTTATCAAACCCACTCAGAATAGAAAAGGGTTTAGCAGAGCTTTTAGGGATTGAGACTGGTATATTATCATCCAGTTTGGGAAGAGCACAAGCCGTTTGAATTGAACTAAGGAATCCCACAGTCTTTACTGATCCCTTTGATACAGGTTCTATCCTGCTGACTTGAAAGCACTGAGGGACTGGTAGATCCTTACACGAGTCAGCACAACACTTAGGAATGGAGACTGATGTACTGTCATCCAATTTGGGAGGAGCACAAGCCATTTGAGTTGAACTAAGGAATCCCACAGTTTTTACTGATCCCTTAGATACAGGGTCTAGCCTGCTGACTTGGAAGCTCTGAGGGATTGATAGGTCTTTATAAGAGTCAGCACTGCACTTTGAATTCTGAGAAACTGGCCTAGATGGGCTGAAGCACTCAACAGAAAACAAGGGAATCCCTAGTGTGGCTTCTTGAACAGTGTCAGGGTTCTTTGTTTTGACAGAGTCCTGGAAGTGAATTTGGGATGCGCTAGCATGAGGCAAGGAATTAACCAGTTTTTCTTGAGTGTGAGTGTCTTGTGCAGAGATAGCAAAAGTACTTTCACTGTTAGGAACATTCTCCCCTGTTTGAGGTAATAGAACCTCCAAAAACTCATTATTACTTTGTAATTCTTCTACAGACAGGGATTGGGGGTCATAATCACAGATGTTATAATAGTTGAACATTGATGGATCAGCAAGCCACGCAATGTAGTACTGCATTTGCAATCTTTGATTTTCTTTAACAAGTCTATCCTTTAAACTAAGGCCTTTTTTAGAGGTCTTCAGAGAATGTCTAGGTTTAGAAAGGGGTGTCTTAACATGATAGGAAAGCCCTTTAGGTTTGTGTGTGCCTTTACTGCCAGGGGAGCTTGAAATGTTTGGGTCGTGCATTCTGTCACGGTTTCAGGCGGGTCTGATCAGGACTCTGGCTGGGACACCCCTTGAGGTCACGAATATCCTAGAGAGGTAGTGTGCTGGGGTAGAAGAGCAGCTAAAGGCATACACAGAAAGGACAGCTATGGACAGGCATAGGAAACAGGAAAGTAAAAGCAGAGCAACCCTTGTGTGAACAAACAGGAAACGGATTACCAGTGGACAAACACGCTGGGGTTGTACACAGAGTAAGGCGCAGAACCTCCCACAGTGACAGGGAATCTCAATGCCTCTGTGCAGTTTGCTCTTACAGATAGTCACCCTGCCAGCCTCATAGATAGGAGGCAGCAGAAGTGATTCTGTCTCTGGACCCTAGAGCACAAACAAGGATAGTACTCACATACACAGGACACGCTCTTGTGGGTCCAGCTGGAAACACAGTGGCGATTCCTGAGAAAACAGCAATAGCACACTGTCACTGTTAAGCACGAAATACAACGTATAACACTGGACAAGGATGGGGGCTGGAATTGCCTCCTGGAAACCAGGAGCCAACCCCAGTACATAGGAGGACACGTATACACTTGTGAAGACTGATAGAACACTTACCAGACACAAAGAACCAAGAAGAAACAGAAACAGAAGAGAACAAACAAAGAGGCAGAGGCAAGAACTAGGAACAGGCTCAGGCTGAAGCAAAGGCGGGACTAGGACTTGAAAACAGGGAGCAAACTTCTGGCTGGGACAAACAGAGACAGGACTGGGAAACTGAGAACAGGCTCTGGCTGGAACAGGCAAGGACAGGACTGGAATACAGGGAGTAGGAAAAGAGCAGTAAACAGGACTGGGAAACAGAGAGCAGGTTCAGACTGAAACAAGGCAGGAGCAGGGCAGAGAAACAGGGAGCAGGCTCTGGAAGAAACAAACAGGTACAAGGCTAAGAAGTAGGGAGCAGACTCTGGCTGGAACAATCAGGAGCAGGGCAGAGAAACAGGAAACAGGATCAAGCTGGAACAGAACAGGAACAGGAACAAAACTGGAACACCATCTGACAAAGGGTCTGTAACACAAAGGAATCGAAGTCCGATGCACAACAGGGAGCTTGAGGAAATGGCTGCTTATAAGCAGTTCCAAGCTGGGCTGCACAGGAGAGGTCACAGGTGTGTGTAGTTTCGGACACTTGGAAGTCCTGGAGGAGAGGATCCAGTGAAAAGGAGCAACTGGACTTCTCCCATAGAAGACAATAGGAAACAGAATCTGGGTTTTCCTGACTGCCAAGCTGTGCATTATGGGATTTGCAGTCCCAAGAAGCAAATGTAGTCCTACACAAGTGTACCATGGAGAAAAGAGAAACAAACAGGAATCAGCAAGGGACTCTAGATAGGTGTTCAAGGTGATTCCCAGGCTTCTGACAGTCCCCTTACAGCGCCCCCTGGAAATGGGACGACCGAGTCGTAACATCTCTAGGGGGAGTGTTTGTGATGGGTCGAACCAGTTCGACCCACACTCTGATCTTGCTTGTGCTGTCGCTGCCCCTAACGCCACGGAAGCGTCCCGGGAAGACGGCCTTCCTATTGGTTCCTTGCCGCCACCGCGGGACCTGAAGGTAGTCAAAAAGAGGCTTCCTCCCTTTCATGGAGAGAACAACGGGATTTGGAGCTGGCGTTTGAAGGAGCCGACAGGAGAAGAGGAACGGACGACTACGGAGGACGCTGCCCCGGAAGATACCGAAACCGCTCTTCGGAAGAGCGGACCGACGTTGGGATCCAGAACGGCGGAGGCCCATTGCAGAGACAAGGACCGCTGGCCCCGGGGTGCACACGAGTGAGCCGCCACGCTTCAGGAGAAGCGTGGCCAATCCAGGTACGGGAGTGCGGGACAGGGAGAAAGGAGCGGGAGGTGGGAGGGGGAAGGAGACGGGTGAAAGAAAACACGGGCACTGCACTATGAGCACGGGGACAAGGGGGTGGGAAGAGGAATAAGCAAATAAGAAGGAAATAAGTATAGGAATCGGATAAGGAATACAGGAGAAGACAAGAAGACAAGAAAAGGGGAAGAGAACAGGCCTAAGAGAAAGAAAGGACAGTAGAGAGACCAATACACCTACAATATTGCAGAGAAAAGAAAAAAAAAAAAGGAGAGATGAGAGGAAATACGAGGGAGTAAGAGAAGGGCCAAGAAGAGAAATTCCGCTAACATCAGGGCAGAAGGGAAGACAGGAAAGAAGACTAAAGAACATCAAAGAGAAGACAGCCAGGAGAGTAACAGAAAAGAAAGATAGGGAAAACCAGGGAGTGAGAAAAGAGAGTGGAGAGAAAGACAGAGAGAAAAGAGAAGAGGAAGGGAAAGAGAAAACCCCACACTTACCGTATCTATTCTTTTCTGTTTCCACACGCTTCCCGCGAGGCCCTGGAAGAAAAGAAAAGAAGAAGACGAGATGTAGCAGCCAGAAGGAAAAGACACTTAAACCATCCAACCCTCAAAAACTATCCAACAACCACTTTATTTATACTGTCAAAAGACCAATAAAGGCAGCTTACTTAAAACTAAAACCAAGCCGTCTGGTGTCATGGATCGGCCAGCCTCATACAAACGGTTTCCCAAGGAACTTGTGTCGGACAACGGGGTTCAATTTGTATCCGGTGAAGTTGAGAGTTTTCTGAATGAGTGTGCCATCAAACATTTGAGAAGTTCTCTCTATCAACCGCAAACAAATGGTTTGGTTGAACGCTTTAATAGAGTGATTGGTGAATGTATTCAGTGGGCGTTAGCTAATGGGTGTGTGGTTGATGCCGCTGTAAAGAGTATGCTCTTGTTTTGCAGAACAACACCTCACACTAGCACCGGGTATCTCCGTTTGAGGCACTTAGAGGGAGAAAGCCGGCCACTTTATTTAGGCCAGCTTGGTTGTCCAAATTTTTCAAGCATTCTACGTGTAAGGAACACATCTACTCAAAGGTTCGTTCAAGTATGGAAAAAGCTCAACAGAGACAAAAAACGTATTATGATAAGAAAAGGTGTGTGAAGGTTGTGCAGTTCACTGTTGGTGATTGGGTGCGGGTTAAATTGCGTGTATTTGTCAAGAAAGGTGACTCTAAGTTTTCGGAACCATTGAAGGTTGACAAAGTTTGTGGTAATGCTGTGCGTGTTGATGGACGTAACTGGTGGAATATGGGGAAAGTTGTAAAGGTTGAATCAAAGGGTGTTTTGTTTCCACCTCAAGACAAGAGTGATCACTCTTCGAAAGCGAAGGAATGCTTGAGTGTACAAAAATCCGGTGGAGTTAAGACTTCCAGTTCAAAGGATGTGGATTCATGAATGGATCTTGTGCCTGTCAGGAAAAGTGATAGAGTGCACAGGTTACCTATAAGGTATCGGTGAGTGGGATTTGTTTATGTTGGGTTTTATGTAAATGTTCAATTATCTTTAGGCATTGAAAAATGTAAAGCACAGTATGTTTAATTTATCTTTAAGTGAGACTGGTTTATGATGGCTTTTATTTGGAATGTCCTATTATCTGTATTCATTGGGGAAAAAAATGTAAAACACAGCATGTATGGTTACTTGAGGTATGATTCGGATGAGGCAACGGCCGGACGTTGGTTTCCTGCTGCGACATCAGGGGCCGACTGCTGCGCGCTGGGGTGATATTCTCCGGATTGTTTATTTATCTTCAATAAACATTGAAGTTTTTTTTTATTCACCAGGCGACTGAACATTTGGTTCCCAGCTCACTTCAAATACATTTGTGAAAGTACAGACTGACTCCATATTGTTTTGTGATTCAAGGGTGTTTATTTCAGTGCTAATAAGTAGAGGGGGATGTGCAGTGGGCTGGGGTGATGGAGGAGGAATGTCCAGCATAGAGTCCAGTGTATTTGTATCACAGGTGCATTGTCCAAGGGGGCATGGGAAGTGGAGCAATGGCAGTTCAAAGTGGACAGGGTGACAGAGTGGGACAGAAGGGTGACAATCAGGAGAGTCCTATTTCCTGGCTGGGGTCTTGGCAATGTTCTCTGGCTTCTGCCTGGATCGCAGGGACCGTTTGCGAGGTGGTTCTCCTTCTGCAGGGGGTGAGGTGCTGGGGGCCTGTTGGTCCTGTGGCGGGAGCTCCTGTCCACTAGCGCTGGCGGATGTGGAAGGCTGTTCATCATTCGGGCTGGTGTCAGGGGCCCGGTGGTATGCCACTGTCTCCCTCATGGTGTTGGCCATGTCTGCCAACACCCCTGCAATGGTGACCAGGTTAGTGTTAATGGACTTCAAGCCCTCCCTCATCCCCAGGTACTGTTCTTCCTGCAGCTGCTGGGTCTCCTGAAACTTGGCCAGTACTGTGCCCATGGTCTCCTGAGAATGGTGGTATGCTCCCATGATGTTTGAGAGTGCCTCGTGGAGAGTGGGTTTCCTGGGCATGTCCTCCCCCTGTCGCACAGCAGTCCTCCCAGCTTCCCTGTTATCCTGTACCCCTGTCCCCTGAACTGTGTGCCCACTGCCACTGACCCCAGGTCCCTGATCGTCCTGTGTTAGTGGGGTTACCTGGGGTCCCTGTAGTGGTAGCAGTGCTTAATTTGTGCTTGTTGTTTCCGGTGATGAGCACTGGCACTTATTTGTGAGGGCCGGGGCTTATTCTTCTGCATCAAGCATTTGCTGCGAGCAAAGGACACATATGGGAAAGACGAAAGAAGGAAAAACTAAAAAGCATCATAAAGGGAGAAAGTAGAAAGTTGCAGGATGAGCTGAAAGGGCAGGGGTGGCCGTAAATGGATTGAAGAGGCCCGAGATGGCTTCAGGATTACACTGCCTCAGTATTCAGTGTTGGTAGATTTAACTACAGCAGCCTCGTGTTTAAGAGAAGGGCTTTGAGCACCGGCATCTCTTTATTTACAAATTAAGCACTGAGTGGTAGACACACTGCTGATTGACGTGTCCTGGGGACAGTGGCATGGGCCCGCTGGGTTGGTGCTGTGGTGGTGTTTCCTGAGGGGAGAGATTCAGTGGTAATTTGGGACTGTGGCAGGGGAACCGACTGTCCAGAGGTCCCTGATGGTCTGAGCTGGTCATCTTGATCCAGGCGTGCAGAGCTGCTGTCATGACTGTGGGCCTCTTCTGTGGGGGGACTGGATATGGCTGGCACCTCCTGTCCGGTGATGTTGTGTAGTGGTCCTGTTGGGGTGAAAATGCATTGTTATTGTATCTGTGTGTGCCATCTTGTGCATGGGTGTGTTTCCCTGTATGGTTGTGATTTCCCTGTCAGCTTGGCCTTGAGTGAATTGTGATTTGGTTGGCTAAGTGATTGTCACTAGTGTGCATGCTGTGGTGATGGGTGTCCATGCAGGTCTGTGTTGGGGGTCCATGCTTTGGTGTTGCATGCAGGGCTTGGTATTGGCATGTGTGGGTTGTGATAGTGGGGTATATGTGAGGTGTTGGGGTGATGGGTGTGATGGTAGGGGTTGGGGTTTGTGATGGCATGCAGGTAGGGTGGGGGGATGTAATAGTAGAGATATGACTTACCAGATTCCAGTTCTCCTGCTACTCCTGCGAGGCCCTCAGAATGTATGATTGCCAAGACTTTCTCCTCCCATGTTGTTAGTTGTGGGGGAGGATGTGAGGGTCCACAGCCAGTCCTCTGTACTGCTATCTGGTGTCTTGAAACCATGGAACGCACCTTCCCCCATAGGGCATTCCACCTCTTCCTGATGCTATCCCGTGTTCTTGGATGCTGTCCAACTGCGTTGACCCTGTCGACAATTCTCCACCATAGCTCCATCTTCCTTGCAATGGATGTCTGCTGCACCTGTGATACGAATAGCTGTGGCTCTAACCAGATGATTTCCTCCTCAGAAGACCTGCGGTGTCTTTGAGGTGCCATGATGTGGTGTGAGTGATGTGTGAGGTGATGGTTGATGTGATGTGTGGGGTGATGTGTTGGGGTGTGTGGTGTTTTGTGCATGGATGGTGTATGAGTGATGGTGTTGTGTGCCTCTGGATGCTGTTGTTGTCTTTGCTTTTCTCTGTCTGTGCTTCTTCCAAAATGGCATTGTAAGGGGTTGTGGGTAATGTGGGTGGGTGTTTTATAGTGGTGTGAGTGTGTGGTGTGTGTATGAGTGTCAGATGTGTGTATTTTGGATTGTCCAATGTGGTTGTGTTTTGTAAATGTGTGTGTATTTTGAGCGTAGCAGTGTGTACCGCCAATGGTTTACCACGGTTGAATGACCGCTGCGTTGATTCGTGGGTCATGATAGTGTGGGCGTATTCCTGTTGGCGTGACGGTGTGGGTTTTGGTACCGCCAATTTATCACTGACCTTTGGTGTAGCGGACTTGTGTGGGTGTCTGTATTGTGGAGAATTTCTAAGTGTGGGTCATAATACCCGTAGCAGATTTCCGCCGCAGACACGGTATGTTGGCGGCCGTCAGCACGGCAGACAGCGGACTCTACCGCCAGGGTTGTAATGAGGGCCTCTGTGTTTGGTGGAGTATCTGGTTCAAGGAAAAGCTCAATCTTGGTGGTTTTATCATTGAAGAAGTTCGCAAAATTATCACAACTGTCTTTGGTTGCAGGTGGGGGATAGGTGGGGGTTTGGTAGTTTGTTGTTTGATGATGTTGAAGAGCTCCTTTGGGCGATTTTTGGTTCTGTCTAGAGCATTGCGGAAGAAGGTGTTTTTTTCATTGGTTATGTGTTTTTTGTAGTTTCTCCGTTCCCTTCTGAGTTGTTCAAGGTGGGTTGTGGAAGGATCTCCAGAGTCTTTCGACTGCTCTCAGTTTTCTACTTTCTGAATTAAGATCATTGTTAAACCAGGCTCTGGACAGTGTGTTTCTCACTCTTTTTAGTTTCATGGGTGCTAATTGGTCAAGTATGCTAGTAATAGTTGTGTTGTACTGGGTGTTTAACTCAGTAGTTGAGAGGTTGGCCAATGAGGGCGGTAGTACGGAGCTGATTTTTTCTTCGAGAGTTGTTAATGGGATTTGGTCAACGTTTCTTTTTCATTTGAATGCCTTTTGTGAGTGGTTAGTGTGTTGGGGAGTTTCATTAAGATGGAATAGAATAATGTGATGGTCTGACCAGTTGACAGGAAGAATATCGTCGATTGTGAGTGACTCTTTTTGAGCTATAATCGCATCTAGTGTAGTTCCTTTGATGTGGGTTCGGCCCTTGCAATGTTGGGCAAGCTCTTTGCTATGTAGAAGGTCATTTAAGGATTGGGTTAGAGCATTATTATTGTCATTCCATTGGAGGTTGAGGTCACCCAGGATGATGAAATTGGGGCATGAGAGGGAGCAGTGCATTATTAGGTTAGCTAGGTGATCCCCAAAAGGTAGGGTTTTGCCTCGGGGTGGTGGAGTAGGTGGAAGGTTACATTGGAATTGTCATTCATCCTGATGGAGGCGTTGAGATGTTCACATGAGTTGTAGCTGGATGTGTCTTTTATCTCTATTTTTATATTATTTTTGTGAATGATGGCGGTCTTTTCTATCTTTGTTGGTAATTGAGAAACCTGGCGGAACGAGGGTATCCATGATCGGTTGAGAGTGTTCGGTCAGCCAAGTCTCTGTGATGAAGGCAACGTCAATGTTGTGATTAAGGAAGGCATCCGCAAGATCCACAGCATGTTTAACTGCCGATCTGCAGTTAATGAGCATACAGTTTGTTTGCTGATAGACCTTGGGGTCTAGAGTGGAAGGGATCAGGGGGATGTTGACAGGTGGGCTGGAGGCCTGGGTGAGGTTGAGGGTGTGAGATTTCGGCCTAGACCTGTGATGACCTGGATATTGGATGGGGGGTTAGCTATGGGCAAGGGCAAGTTGTAAGATTGGGTGAGTTTTGTTGCTTCAATGTGTGACAGTGGAGCGATTGTTCTTTTTGGCCTATGGGCGTTGAGGTAGTAGGGCCTAGAGGGCCAGTTAAGACTCTGGGGGGTGGTTATATCAGGGAGTAGAGTGTGGGTCTGGATCGGGGGTGCAGAAGCGGGTTAAGGCTTCTTGCTATCATGTTGATGCCCTGTATGATGGTCTCTAGTTGGAATTCTAGGTTGGTGAGCCTTTCATTAATTTTAGATGTGAGAGTGAAATTTGAGGGGGGGTCCGGGTGATGTGCTTCCTACTGTGTGGGGTCTGATGTGATCGGGCTTGATGGTTCTCTAAATCTTTGGGTGGTATGTGGGAGGAGACAGCAGTAGAGTAGTTGGGATTGGTATTGGGGGCTGTGTTAGATGTTACATAGGATGTGGGCGGAACATGGGTGTCTCTACGATTAGTTGAGTCTTGTCTGTTTGTGGGAGGCAGGAGAGGGGGATTGGGAGAGGGAGCTGTTCTGGGGGAATCTTGGATAGGTTCAGGGAGAGGGGTGGTTTTGTGCAAGTGGATTGTGGTGGTGTAGGCTTGTGAGCCTTTCAGTATGTTGGGATTGATGGTTGTTGGGTATAGGGAGTTGGGGGCTGGGTCAGAGGAGAGGGGTTTGTGACGAGGAGTGAGCCGTTCAGGTTTTAGAGATTGTCCTTTGGAGGGGTGGGGGTTCTGGAGGTTGTGTTGGAGGGGGGTTGGAAGTGGGGGTAGAGTGTAATTCTATGAGGTTGGGAATCTTAGGGGGGGCTCGTGTGTTGGGGGAGATAGAGGTTGTGAGATGGCTGATTTTAGTGTGGGGAATATGGATTTGAAAGCTTGGAGGTTAGTGTCATTGGCTTGTAACATGATGGTTCCCATTTCTGAAGATGGAGATAATGGCGTTCCACTGGAATGTGGGCGAGCTGGAGATTGTGAGTTTGCAGCCATAGGGGATATTGGTGGATTTGGAGGTGAGGAGGTAGCTGGTAAGAAAAGTGTTCCCTCTAGCTGGGCGTTTAGTGAAGAAGATAAGATCTGTCCTTTTAGGACATTTATGGGCATTGAAGTAGGTGTCTGCAATTAGGAACTCAGGATGTTGCCTGATCAGTTTGTGCTTAAAGTTTTTAAGCGCAGTGGGGGAGAGGTTGTTGGGGGGGATATGGAGAAAGAGTTGGGACCGAAGGGGTTTTAGAAAGGTGGAGATGGGTGAGTTAGCGGGTTCTGCGGGGATCAACATCTTAGGCTTTAATAGTTGGGGGTGGGGGTTATTGGTAGGGCAGGTTGGAGGTTGGATGTGTTTGTAGTGCCTATCTGGGAGCTATGGAGGCGGAATTAAGAGGTGGGGGGGAGAGGAGAAAGTAACGTGAGGGACCAGGTTAGTGGATGCCCGACTAGGATGTAAGTGGCTCCGAAAGGATAATTCTTTTGTTGTTTTTTTTTGGTCAGAGATTGGTCTTGCTATAGTGTTGATTATAGGGTCAGTATGAAGGTGTTAATTGGGGTAGGATAGTACCCTGTTAGTTTTTAGTGATTGAGGGGGTTGGGGGGGTGCTCCTGGTTCTGTTAGTCCTACCTTGGTGTTGCTACTAGTTTAGGATTGGTGGTCCTACTTTTGTGTTGATTGCCCGTTGGTGATTTAATGTTGGTCCTACTTTAGTGTCAGTGCTCGCTTTAGGTTCAAAATGGGGGCCAGCATGGGATCATAGAGGGGGCTGAAAGATGGACCCAGGGGGGTGGTTGATAAATTTAGTGCAAGTAGGTTTTAATCCGGATGGGTCAGATGCTTGAGGGCCTATTATCCCTCAGGAGGAATAACGTAAGGGCGTATGGTCAGGGAGACTGCTAGGTGGGGGGGGGGTGAAGGGGGTCAGGTGGTCGGGGGTCAACTTGTGTGGAGACACGGTCAGCTTCGGCCGTGGAAGAGGCCCTTTCACACAAAGGACTGCCACACCCCCTACTGGGACCCTGGCAGACAGGATTGAACTGAAAGGGGACCTGGTGCACTTCAAAGCCACTCTTTGAAGTCTCCCCCACTCCAAAGGCACATTTGGGTATAAAAACAGGGCCTCTGCCCTACCACCTCAGACACTTCCTGGAGAAGATACCTGAACCAGAACCTACACCCTGACAAGAAGAACTGCCTGGCTGTCCAAAGGACTCACCTGACTGCTTTCTGAAGAGGATTGCTGCCTTGCTGTTGCCCTGCTGTCTTGCTGCTCTTTTGCTGTGCTGCAGAAGTGCTCTCCAAGGGCTTGGATAGAGCTTGTCTCCTGTTCCCTGAAGTCTCAGGACCAAAAAGACTTCTCTCCTGCAGCTGACATCCCCGTGCAGTGAAAATTCGACGCACCGCCTGCCAAGAACAACGCACAGTTTGCTCAGCGACGTGACCAGAACTTTGATGCACGGCCCTACTGGATCAACGCAAGCCGACTCAGAACGATGCCACCCGACTTCCTAAGAGGAATCGATGCAGCACCTGCCATGCAGAAGAAAATTCCACACATCGCCTACCAATATCGCGTAGCCCCTGTGACTTCACTCCGCAAGCCCAGGATTCCACTCATCGTCACCGGGGCGTTTGAAAACCCTGCAACACGAAGAGGATCCAAGTCAGCGCGCCGGAAATCGACGCAACATCTTCCCCGCGTGGAGAAGAGGCGAAGGGGCGAAACCGACGCACACTCACTGTTTCCCATGCACCTCCTCCTTTGCGGTCCCTTGCGAGGATTTTTCAACGCAAACCAGGTACTTTGCCCTGCAAGAGACACTTGTTGTTTCTAGGAGAATTTAAGACACTTTTTATTGCTTTTATAGTAATATTTCAACTCTAAGACACTTGATATCACTTTCAGTGATATCCCTACATTTGCTTATTTCATCTTTAATCGTTTTGACCTGCGTTTCTCCAGATTAATATTATATATTTTTCTAAACACTGTGTGGTGTATTTTTGTGGTGTTATATTGTGGTATTGTATGATTTATTGCACAAATACTTTACACATTGCCTTCTAAGTTAAGCCTGACTGCTCAGTGTCAAGCTACCAGAGGGTGGGCACAGGATAATTTGGACTGTGTGTGACATACTCTGACTAGAGTGACGGTCCTTGCTTGGACAGGGGGTTACATGACTGCCAACCAAATACCTCAATTCTAACAGATCCCAAACATCCCTGCCACGTAGATTCTTGTATAGTCACCTCTAATTTATTTTCCCATCATTCCTTGAGGACTAAGGGTAGTGATCTTGCCCTGTTCGTGTTTAGGGCTCCATGCGTGTTTCTACACACACTACGCTGCAGCATTTTCTTTAAATCTGACTTCTATTAGACTGAATCTAATTTGTTTGAGTAGCAAATATGTAACCACTTTTTGTGTGTTTAATTTTCTGCTAGGGTCTAATTTTAGTCTTTATTTTTACAAACATACTATCTCTTTATATTTAAAAGAGCACCACACCAAGTGGTTTGTGGGAAGGGTTATCGTGTGACTATCTTTTAAAAAATAAAGTACTCCAACCGTATGTTATGACGCGCAGTTCCATGATTTTATAAAGGAACTCAGACTTGGCCTCGTTCATCTAGATTGTCGCAGAACTTCTCAGCGACTTGCAAAATCCTAATAATATATGGCAGGGGTGCTTTATCCTGGGTATCAGTGATGTGCAAAGCTGGCATAGGTGGATTGTACCACAATGTCACCAATTTGATCAACTTCACAAAGCAGGAGAAGTTTAATGAAAATTGTGAGTGAAAAATCACACTAACAATTGTTTTTGCGGAAGAATACTCACATAAAAATATTTTTGAGGCAATGTGCAGTACTTCACCTTTACCAAAGGAGTTATTTCACACAACCCTTCTGAAAATGTTATGGGTAAGGCGCCTCAGGTAGGGGACAGTGGACCTGGTAACATAATGTAGATGAACCAGATAAACAGGACTTGACATTGCTTCTGAGCTAAAGCTCTATTCTCTACGCAACCGATGTGGCGCCCATTGTGAAAATATATGTATATGTATTCAGCTTTGGATCCAAACATACAAAGATTGAACATGTGATGTAATCTACCCAGAGAGGGCCTAACTGTAAAACACACACTAAGCCACAAATTTACCTGAAAATGAATTGATGTGCTTTAATAGCACTTCATTAACATGAACAGTGCACTGTGATTAAATGCCCTCAGTATGCAGATACATAATTGATAGAAAAGTTCAAATAATGAAAAGACATACCCAATTGCTATAGGCACGGATACATACAACAATAAAGATAAAGGCCTTCATTTTGACATTGGTGGTAAATCCCACTTACCGCCATGCTGACTGCCACCAACATAACGCTGCCACGGCAGATAACCGCCAACCATATTATGACACACACATACCAATCCATCACTATACAGCCACACACACAAGTCTGCCAGCCGAGAGGTCAGTGATGAACTGGCAGTATTGAAACCCACACTGTTACGCCAACAGAATAACTCCCATCACATTATGACCCACGACTCACCACGATCCTGGGAGCATACCAACATTCTCAAGATACGCTGCACCAGATACTGGACAAGTTGCAGGAGAATATGCGGCTGCAGGAGGGACAGTACCTGGGGATCAGGGAGGACATGAAGGACATCAACACCACCCTGGTCTCCATTGCAGGGGTGCTGGTAGACATGGCCAACACAATGAAGGAGGCAGTGGCACACCACCAGGCCCCTGACACTAGCCAATCCCATGAACAGCCCTCCACCTCTGTTGCCGCTAGTGGACAGGAGGCCCCGCCACAGGACCAACAGGCCACCAGCACCCCTCGACCTGCAGAAGGAGAACCACCCCACAAACATCCCCTGCAATCCAGGCAGAAGCCAGAGACTATTGCCAAGACCCCCGCCTGGAAATAAGACTCTTCTGATTGTCACCCTTGTGTCCCACTCTGTCACCCTGTCCACCTTGAACTGTCATTGCTCCCCTTCTTTTGCCCCCTTGGACAATGCACCTGTGATACAAATAGACTGGACTCTATCCTAAACTTTCCTCCATCATCAACCCAGCCCATTCCACTACCCCTTCTACTTCTTAGCACTTAAATAAACACCCTTTGAAAAAATACAAGTATGGAGTATGTCAAATGATTTAAGCATGTATTTGTTTATCAAGGTTTAAACACTGCAATTCAACTGTACAGTGGTGTAAACATAGGAAAGACCTGTAGTTAGATGCAGTCAACACACCAGTAGCAATAGTGGGGCACAAATATCTGCAAATAGAGATGCCAAAGGGTACAGTGAGTGGCCATAGAAGTGGGAAAAACAGCCTGCCAGTAACAATGTCAAACACAAAACTGTCAATTAAATGTGAATTTACACTGTCTTACCAGTGTGTCATTGGAAGTATTGACGAATAATTGCACTTCTGTTATTCTCATCCTCATCCTCTGCCTCCTCATCTTCACTGTCCACAGGGTCCACTGCTACCACACGGCCATCTCCAGCCTCCTTCTCCTGCAGAAAAGGGACCTGCCGACGCAAGGCAAGGTTGTGCAACATACAGCATGCCATGATGATCTGGCAGACCTTCTTGGGTGAGTAGCAAAGGGATCCACCTGTTAGATGGAGGCAACGAAACCTGGCCTTCAGGAGGCCAAAGGTCCTCTCTATAATTCTTCTTTTTTGCCCATGTGCCTCATTGTAACGTTCCTCTGCCCTTGTCCTGTGATTTCTCACAGGGGTCAGTAGCCATGAGAGGTTGCGGTAACTTGAGTCACCTGCAAATATTGAGGGACAACTGTTAGCCACTCACTAACCCTTAGGGCCCACACAATACCCATACACCAACATATACTGGGTGGGAACCACGGCTCACTTATTAGCCACACTCTGTGCCTTTGAAGGTGAGCCATCACATTTGGGATGCTGCTATTCCTCAGGATAAAGGCATCATGCACAGACCCAGGATACTTTGCATTGACTTGGGAGATGTACTGGTCAGCAAGGCACACCATCTGCACATTCATGGAGTGAAAGCTCTTTTGATTTCTGTTTCTTTCGCCGCAGGGGGACAAATGCAATATGTGTTCCATCAATAGCCCCAATTATGTTGGGGATATGTCCTATTGCATAGAAATCAGCTTTCACTGTGGCCAAATCCTCCACCTGGGGAAAACGATGTAGCTGCACATGTGTTTAATCAGGGCAGACAACACTCTGATCAGCACTATTGAGAACATTGGCTGAGAAATTCCTGCTGCCAAGCCCACTGTCACTTTGAAGGAGCCAGTTGCCAGGAAATGTAGCACTGATAGCACATGCACAAGTGGGGGGAACCTGATGAGGTGGCAGATAGCAGAGATTAGTTCAGGCTCCAATTGGGTACACAGCTCTGTGATTGTGGCCCTGTCAAGTCTATAGATGAGGATAATGTGCCTGTCCTCAATTGTTGCCAAGTCCACCAGGGGTCTGTACAAGGGGAGATGTCTCCATCTCCTATCAATCTGCAGCAGTTGCAAACTATGGGGTAAAATAGTGAGCAGCTCGTCATTATCTCTTAATTCCAACCACTTCAGTTCAATGCATGTTGTGATTGTAACAGTATTTAGTTGGAGATGTCCAAATGGTGCATTTGTGTACTGTGACGCAGTTAGGACCCATGGCTAGCCCCTCCCCCCCGCAATGGCGTCCACCTGTCCTGTATGGAGGGACAGGTGGAAATGAGGTAATTCCGCTGATGTTGTGCGCCGTTGCGGGAGGCAGTTGAAAACCGCAGTGCAACTCCTCATTGGTTAACAGTGGGCAATGGTAATGTACGCCGGCGGTGACTGTATGCACCGCCGCGGACGTCACCTCCATTTTCTATCTGTTCACTCACTTGCTACCTGACCTTCAACAGGAGAGGACCTACACTTCATGTGCTGCTGTGACCTGTGTCTGGAACTGACCATGGCTCGTGTGACTGGGGCAAGGACCCCTGCCTTCACATCAGTGGAGTTGGAGCGACCAACAGGTGAGTACATTGTGAGTATGATGCATGGTGTGTGAATGCATTGAGTGCTGTGTGTGAAGGCCTCATGTAGGGGGTGGGTGGTGGATGGGCCCTGGTCAGCGTGCAGCATGTATGGTGGGGCATGTCTGTGGTAATGGGGATGGGAAGGGGCATGGTAGGCCATGAGTGTAACGGTCGGACTAATACCTTTCCCTGTGTCCATTTCTCTGCAGGTCAGCGCCCATCTAAAGAAGGGTATATGGCGCGCCAAGGACGTGCGGACCCTGGGGGTCTATGGCAGGTGGAGCACCCACTGTCGGAAACGGTGGGAGGACCCGAGATGCTGGGCACAGAAGACCGTGGAGGCCCAGCTGAGGATGGCCTCCCAACAAGGATGGGGTGGCCGTCAAACCCTGAAGCCCCTGATGGCCCGCATACTGGCGGTGGCCTATCCTGAGCAGGATGGGCGATTGGGGGCATCACAGCAGCCACAAGGGGGTGAGTACAGTGACCCAATATATAACTTGCGCCTCGTGAGGTGGGATCCAGTGTCCCTAGACCAGGCCTGGTATTGCAGGGTTGGTCCCATGTTGGGCAGGGTTCTGATGTGAAAGTACTCCAACCAAGTTAGTAGGCATCCACTACGGGGCAGGTGTCTGTGGGACTCAGGTATGCTACAATTGGCGTTAGGTGTCCCTACCCATGGCCTGGTGACTAGCATTGTGACTGGTAGTGCAATGCCTAGTGCGTAGGGCTGTTCCCTGTGTGTGAGTGTGTCGTGTACGCCAACGGTGGTGTTGTTGGCGCCATTGACCAAGTGCATCCTTTGTGTCTCCCCCCCTTTTTTTTTGTCACCCTGTCCTTATGTGCATTAGCATCATCTAGTGGAGGAGCAGAGGCACAGGCGACGGAGGGAGCTGCATCCCACAGGACCCAGGAGTCCTAATCCACCGACGGTGACAGCACCACGGCTGAGACAGGAGGGGACAGTTCAGACACAGATACCTCCTTCGATGGGAGCTCCCTGGTGGTGGCGGATACTTCTGTGCCCACCCCAGCTACAGGTAGAGCCACCTGTACCAGCACCGCCCTCCCAGCAGCCCCTCAGCCAGTTTCCCATGCCCGCTCACCCACGATGGTGGCCATCTCCTTTGTCCCAGGAACCTCAGGCCCTGCCCCAGTTAGCCCTGCTGCCCTGAGTGAGGAGGCTATTGACCTCCAGCGATCCATCTCTGTTGGGCTGTCAACCATTGTGAATGCCATCCAGGGACTGGCAGCCCAAATGCAACAGACAAATGCATTCCTGGAGGGCATTCACACTGGCTTGGTGGCCCAACATAGATCAATCCAGGCTCTGGCCTCCTCTCTGATGGCAGACATTGTCCCTGTTTCCAGCCTCCCCCCTCCAACTTCCTCCTACCCATCCCATTCCCCTCAACCCCAACCTATCCCAACCACACAGTCAGAGAAGCATGCACCCAGGACAACACACAAGAGTGGACATGGCAAACACAAGCACCACACTTCATTCCACAGGCACTCACACAAACACCATCCAGAATCAGACATAACAACATTCACTGCCTCCACTGTGGCCCCCTCCTCGTCGTCTACCTCCCTCCTAGGTTCGTCTCCACTCACACCTGCATGCACTACATCCTCATCCACTACCCCAATCACCAGCACACGAACAGCACACGCCCCTCACTGGCAGTCACCACCCCCACTTCCATGCATCCCCTTTGTCCTCTCCCACTGAGTTTGTGCCCCCTCCTCCCAAAGTACACAAACTCAAGCACTCAGACACCCAACAGCCATCCACCTCACAACAGCATCCAGCCCATGCACCTGCACCCATACACAGCAGACAGACACCTCCTACCACCACTCCCTCTTCCTCCACTTCCAAACCATCTCCCTCTTCCCACCCCAATGTCCCTAAGAAGCTTTTACTCTCCACCATTGACCTCTTCCCTACTCCCCTCGCACCTCATGTCAGGCCAGGGCAGTCAAAACCCAGGCAAGCACCTCAGCCACCCAGCCCACGTGCACAGTAGTGTTCCCAACTACTCCAGGTGGGAAAGGATCCCGGCCACCAGCCAAGCAGACAGGCAGGTTGCCAGCCCCAAGTGCAACGAGGAAGGGCAAGGCAGCAGCCCAAGCTGCAGGACGGAAGGGCAAGGAGGCAGCCGCAGCTGCAGGAAGGAACGGCAAGGAGGCAGCCCCACCTGCAGGAAGGAGGGGCAAGGGGCCTGCAACAGCAGACAGTAGAGACAAGGGGCGTGGGGCAGGGACTCAGTCGGAGCCCCCACCACCAACCATGGTGGTGCAGCCGTCCGAGGCTGCAGGGGAAGGGCTGGAGCCTCCCCCCACCACTGCCAACACCACCACCTGCACCGCCACCAGCACCTCCATCAGCACCACTGCCAGCAGCACAGTCCCAGTGGGCAGCCCTCCGAAGCTGCAGGAGATGGGCTGGAGCCTCCCCCCACCACTGCCAGCACCGCTACCAGCACCTTCACCAGCACCACCACCAGCACCACTGCCAGCAGCAGCAGCCCCAGTGGGCTGCCGCCCGAGGCTGCAGGGGATGGGCTGGAGCCTCCCCCTATGACTGCCAGCACCACAACCTGCACTGGTGAATCCCTGATGGGAGATAACTTACTATAATAGCCAATACCTAAGAGAGATCCAATCTTATACCAAGTGATGGCTGCTGCCCATAAGTACATCAACCTAACTTTCTTGAAGAATTTCGGCACCCCAAATGTATAGGAGAAACCTTCCATGCGTAAACCTACAATCATTGCTCTACACATAACCCCCAATAACGACTCATCTGGGGTCATTAACAACACCCTATTGTTCTTTAGCTGGTAAGCCCAACAATAAAGCTGCAAATCAGGAAGGGCCAATCCTCCGACACCAACCCTCTTTTTTTCAGAATACCTTTACAAGCCCAGATAAATGATGTTATCTTCCCTTGAAATTTTAAGATAGCCATTTGATAGAAAATTAGGGGGACACTATTGAATAGAAAAGTTATTTTTGGCAAGATAGACATCTTCACTAAATTAATTCACCCATATATAGTAAGTGGTAGATTACCCCATTTTTTTTAGCAAAACCCCAACCGCACTGGCCACCTTCTTCAAATTTATATCTGCTAATTTTCCTAAATCCTGTTTTATTTTTATACCTAAATACCTCATCTCTGAAACCCTTCTAGGATCCTCACTATTTTGATTCCATATCATTATCTCTGTTTTTTCTTCATTTACCTCGTAGCCAGCAAGCTTTGAGAAGACCATTGCTTCCCTCATAAGGTTTGTGATGGCAGAAATAACATGGGCGGTACATACCATAAAATCGTCTGCTTATAAGGTGATTTTCCTGGAAAAATCACCTACCACGAAATACTTTATCTGCTCATTTAACCTCAGACTCTCTGCAAAAGTTTTGGGTCAATGTAAAGATCAAAAAGAACCAGTGAGAGGAGGCAGCCTTGCTAAGTCCCTCTTTCTATCTCCACTTCAGAAGATAGGCTACCGTTTACCAAAATGTTTTCAGTTGGTGCACTACAAATCCTTGCCAACACATTAATTAAAAATGTGCCTATTCCAAAGTGGGCTAATACCGTCATGAGATATTGCCAATTCACATGGTCAAACACCTTGGCGGCATCCACTGTCACAATTGCTAGTGGTATATCAAGGGTTGTGGCCAGATCAATGGAACCAATTAAAGTGTGATTAAGATCTCTCATATTCCTACCGGGCAAGAACCCCCTCTGATCTTGGTGTACCAGATGGCCCACAACTTTGTTTAAATGCCCTGCTAAAATACTAGTAAATAATTTATATTCGCAATTGAGTAGCAATATTGGGCTGTAAAATTGACACTGTAGGGGATTTGTGCCTGTCTTCAATATTAATGAGAATATTGCGTCATTCCAAGACCGCTTAATCAAGAATATAAACAGGAGACTCTCCAATGATGTTAGTTCATCAGAGCACCATAGATATTTAAGATACTCTGCTGGTCATACACTGATATTAGGAATATCAAAATATTTCATTCTTAAAATGAGAAATTAAAAAAAAACAGTCCATGATAACTTTTTACAATAGGCCCCTGGAAAAATAAGTAAAATTAAATAAGGCATTAACACTGAAATAGAAAAGATGCATTTTGTTTTTAATGTTTATTGTAAAAAAATACTATTAGTAGGGTAAAGGCTAATCTTAGAACATCAGATTAAACAGAATCTATGCAACTCTGCATATTGTTGTGCGAGCTGACCTATTGGAATTGTGCTGTTGTTGAGCTCACTGGAGCTGGTCAATTTTATTCAAGATGATCAAATTTCACAGCTGTAAACTTCAACTTGCTTTAGATACAAAAAAATGATTATTTCAGGTAAAGGAGTCTTTAGTGACAAGAGCCACAGATATTAAGTAAGGACTTCACTGGAATATACCACCATCCTAAAAAACGGGGGAATTTCCAATATGAAATCAGGGCCTCACTATAGCTTATTAATTAGCATAATACTGCTTTAAAAATGATTAAACATACACATATGGCCAAACCCTGCCAGGCTAATTCTGCCCATCTGTTTTTATGGTAATTCACTGTTACATTCCACATTAGCTAAACTAGATGCCCATACTGAGTTTCAATTACCTAGTTGTTTTAAGATAAGCAGCTCAGACTTGCTATGTCTCCACCTTGCAGACCAGTTCTACTTTCCCAAACTAATCCTTTCCAATGAGTCTAATCTACCAGCCCGATCTAATAGCCCTTACTAGCCCTTACTAGTCCAACTGGTATTTGGGACCACATAACAAAATTCAAAGTTCTGTGCAAAGTCTTTAAAGAAAATGTTTCAGAATGGTATTATGATCAGGTTCCATTGGGACACCCCCTACTCTTCCTTTTAACAGTTATCATTTATTGGTCTTCGTATCGCGCACCTTTTCACTCCATAAAGGAGTCCTTTGTTGCTTATTGGCTTAGATATGGAAGGCTTTAGGCTCAGATGTTACTGCAAGAAAAGCCACGTTTTTAAGGCTTTCCTGAATTTTATCAACTAAGTATAGATCTAAAATCCAGTGTTAAACAATTCCATAGCTTATTCTGTTCTGTATGTCATGTTAACTGTAGATTAGCGGTGGGCAGGGAGCTCCGCTCAACAGGCAAAGCTAATGGAGTTTTTGGAACTCCACACTCCGCTTGGAGTGTGGAGTTTGTCTAAAAACTCCGCTAGCCCCGCCAGTGGAGCAGAGCTGACCCAGTGCGCACTGCAGCCAAGTTATGAGCTACACAGCGCAAGTGCAGACAGTGTTACCCAAAATTGGGCTGCAGTGCACACTGGTAACGGATCCGGGGCCAGGCCTTCCTCTGCCATCAGCCCGGGAGCAGAGGGCAGAGGGAGGCAGTAAGCCAGGCCACTGCGGTTGGAGGACGACGAGGAGAGAGGACCTACTGGAGAACCAAGGTAAGTCCTTGTCTCTTTTTTTCCCTTGTTTGTGCACACTGGTGCACAAACAAGGACTGAAACGGCAGCCTTCGCTGCCTATAGCCCTGGCCTGAAATCAGGCCAGGGATGTAGGCAGTGAAAGCTGCTGTTTCACGCCGGTGCACATGAGGCCTGGCAGCTATCTGTTTTGTCCTTGAGGTGTAAATTTAGATCGCCCATCACCATAAAATTGGCGCATTTAAGAATAGCGGAGGTCAGTTCCTCTATTAATTCAGAGTTCCAATTACTAGTCGTACTTGGAGACCGATAAATTAAAGCACCTCACATAGTGAATTTCTCAGTCAGCGTCATAGTATCTAATAGAGCTTCACAGTCAGAGATGTCAAGCTTCTCTATTTTACAGGAGAACATATGTCTAGCTATGACAGCTATCCCACCCCCTATCTTACCCTTCCGATCAAGATGTAATATACAAAAACTGGGTGGTAAAGCTGCTACTATATCCGGGCCAGAGGCCTTGTTTAACCAAGTTTCCGTGAGAAACATAGCATCCGGGTTATGATCCAATAATAATTTTTTTACCAGGGACCAGCAGTTTAAATTGAACATTTTTTAAGACCCTGATGGGCTTGCTTTCAAGGAGCTGTCACTGCCAGTCGGAGCCTTGCAGCATTGCATGAATCTGTCTTTTTCCACGTGGTCTCCCTGAGTTGTTGTTTTTTTTACTTGATTTCCGAACGTTTCTAACTTTGGGAACTGTGAGGGTGCTACACACTTCCAGTGGATATTGTGCTGCTCTAAACATAATAACTTCTTAGCAAACAACTATCCTCCTATTTGACTTTTAGGCCAGGTTGTAGTACTCAGAGCTGCATAAAATGCAAATGTCCTATGAGGGCGACACTGTGAACTTTCATCAACATAACGGGGACTTTATGACATAGAGAATAGGTCTACCTAGCAGCTCTCTATATCTGTAGGCAAGCATTAGCATTGTTGTGAGGCCTTATTGGTCCCACGTTGGTTCTCCATTTTAGCTTTGTTTTATATTCTATATATTTTAGATGTTTTAGCTGACATTGCTTTTAGCAATGACATTTTCCACACTTCATGCTTTCACAATATGATTCCAAGATACATTGTACACGCTGATTGTTTTTAGTAAGCCTTTCTCAACATATAATATGTACACTCTGTGCAAGGCTAGGAACAGACAACAAGATATCCTAGCGCTTGCTTTGCCCGTTCGGAGACAGCTTCTAACATCTAGGCATTCCATTGCATCAGAGCTGTGCCTTTACCACAGGGTTGTTTTGGATATATAAACTGTGCATTGCCCCAGGGGGGATCAAATGAGCACTCTGGCCACTACTATTCTGGAACGAATGCTGTGTTTGGCATGCAGCTCTGCCGACACTGATCTTCCATCTGGCAGGGAAGGATTGCCAACTCCACTCTAGACCGGGACCTTGGCCCAGCTTTCCAGGTATGGGAGTCTCAAGTTATCCTATTAAATCTGGCACAGGCAGAAGGTACACCTGCTATGCTCCCAGATTGTAGATAGAACTGGGCAGGAAGGAATATATGTAGATCTAAGATCACCATGGTTGGACTATTTATTCTTTTCATCAAGTTAGTAGCGCTGGTTACAATACTTTTTTCATCTGCCTCATCCTCACAGCTCATTCTCTCTATACAAGAATACGACAGTTTCAGTAAATGTTTGAAAATCTTTATTTGTATCTTTTTGTGTTTTCCCTGTGTATGCATGAGTGAAACAATGAAAGTGGTAAGATCTGTTTTCACAACTTCTTTAGGAGTCAGAAGGTCACGTACCAGTGCTGTAATCATTTGATACCCTGAGAAGGTTGGGCGTTCAGGTGAAGCACTGTGAGCTAGCTAGAAACTGGGTCAGTGGTTACTGATGCATAGTTGGACTTAGTCCCCTCGTCCTGAAGCTCGACCACCTAATTTGCAGTTTTACCTTTTAGTGGGAACCGTATAACATGGCGCCCAATAAAATGCTGGCTAAGGCTGAGCGTGTCAGACTAAAACCCTTCAACACGTTCAAGCCGAATCTAACATTTGCTAAGTCAACAATAAAGCATGCCTTGAAGACCACAATGCAGCCCCCCTTGCATAATAAGACAAGCAAAGAATGTTAACTTGTTTTAATGTAACAAAAATTTTAATTGCTATGTCCTGTATAGACTAACACAGCTTTGCCATTGTCAAAATCGTTTATGTCAACAGCAATTCTTATCGTTAAAACTGCAACTGAGTAACTTGTCTTAGCAACCAACCAGAAATTCCATCTTTGATGTATTTTACTAACTAGTGAAAATATAATTAATTGTTGAACTTTGATTTTTAGCACAAAGGTTACATCGATCCTTTCTGGAAGGTTTGATTATTTTTGCAGCAGACGTTGACTATTTTTGGCTCTGCCCGGGGGGCATGTAACCTAGCTTTGCCAGCAGCCCACCTCCTGAAATTAGGCTTCCACTAGACTAGAGCTCCGGCCAGAAAAGTGTGAAGCACACTCATTACGTCTTCTGCCGACAGGACAATATACTTTCTGATGCTGCACCAGAGCTCGCATCACTAGGGCAAGAGCTATATAATTATAGAACATTACACTTCCAGGAAGCATCACTACTTATCAGGCAATTGTGTGCGAAGGAATGAAGTCTAGCCATATGGCCAAAAAAAGACAGATGGGTCTTTTTGGAATTTCATCCACACATCAATGACATTACATATAGAATAATCAGCTAAAATAATTATAATTAATATTCAAAAATGGTAATATAAATAAACTATTTATAAACCATTATAAAATATGTAATACAAAACGTCATACTCTGCTCCCATGGAAGTCAAACCACTTGCCAATAAATAAATGCATTCAAATGAACTAAAATATTCTATATTACCAAAGCAAAATAAAAAAAACTATACTAAAAATAATTACACATATTTGCATTACAATAATACTAATCTATAACACAAACGTTTCAAGATTTAACAAAATAAAACATTATCATATGCAACTGTATTAAAAAATATTGAACACTTTTATATACAATATTCTTACCTGTGATAGCCGTCCCACAATATTCTTGTTATCACAATATATTTGACAGACTATAGTTATATTTAACAACATTTTTGCAACATTATTAAGTTTGTGTACTAAACACTAAAAATTAATCCTGCCAACTGCGAATCATGTTCGGTTCCTTTGCTGCTGGCCCAAATCGCAGTTGGTTTCCCTCATCCGTATGCAGGTTTATTGTTTTTGGACACTCCCTTCAGTTTCCTTCTGTGCTTAACTCCTGTATTCTTCAGCCTGTTCCACATTTTTCAGTTTCTGAAGCCCTACTCTTCCCTACAGTACATATTTTCATATATTTGGTGTTAGAAATTGGCTCTCTAGTTGGCAGAGGTATGCACCATGTCCAAGTAGGGGGACCACAATCCTAGTCAGGGTAAGAAAGATGCACACCCTAAATTAACCTGTGCTCACCCACTGGTAGCCTGGCACACAGCAGTCCGGCTTTACTTAAGAGGCAATGTGTAAAGTATTTGTGCAACTTACACATGCACACCACACAAAGGACTCCACGTCAGTTTAGAAAAAATAGAAAATATTTGTCTGAGTAAAACAAGACCAAAATGACAACAATCTAATCAGTAGATGTTGAGATATGAATTTTTAAAGATTAAGTAGTGCTTAGAAGTTACTAGCGGTCAAAAGGGTTCTTGAGGTCGCGAGGGACCAGTGCAAATCCAAAGTTCAGGCTGACAACGATGGAGGGTAGCCTGTCTACAACCCACACAAGGTTAACTGAACAGCACTTTTGGTGGAGCAATGTGTTGACATCGAGGGCACAATGCGTCTGTTCTGATCCTCACACTCAGGTCCCACGTCAGGGCTGAACTCTGTTGAAGTGAATGGGATGTGTCCTCGTTGAGCCACACACAGCAGCCTATGTGTCTGCATCGAGGGAGCAATGTGTCAAAATTTCTGATGCCCTCAAGGTGAAGCGTCGGTTTTTACAGAAATGCGCTGCAGAACCCACTTTTGAGGCTGAGGACTAAAGGGGACACCTAAGGCAAGGGTAGGACTCACAGACAGCAGAGTCCAGCAGCACCTGGAGAGTTGCAAGCAGTCCTTGATGTCCCTAAGTCTACAGAAAAACAGGGGGTAGGCCAGCAAGCCCTTGGAGACACTCTGGGTCAGCAAGATGGGTTTAGTCTTTGTCCTCGGCAGAGCAGAGATCAATAGGCAGCAGGGAAGCTCATCAATGCAGAGAAGCAGATCCTTGGACCAGTCAGTCTAGGCAGAGTGGCAATCCTTACAGCAGAGCAGTCTTTACTCCAGCAGAGTTCTTCCCAAGTCCAGTGGTGATCTGATTTCAGGGGGTCAGAGCCCCAATACATATACCCAAAAATGCCTTTGAAGTGGGGGCGACTTCAAAGCAACCCACTGAAGTGCACAGGTCCCCCTTTCATCCTAGACCTGGCTCCAGGCTACCAGTAGGGGGTAATCAGCTTTTTATATGGGGACAGACACTTCCCTATTAAAGCTTAAGTGCGACCTCCCCTCTACCCTTCCAGCCCAGGAAGGCCCATTAGAATGCAGATGAATGCAGATGAGTCCTTTGTCACACCCACCCTTCCTGTGTGTGTGGCTGTCTGGGGGAATGCACAAAGTGTAGCTGTCTCCTAGCCCAGACGTGTATTTGGGACAGCCTGCAAGGTACACAGAGCAGTAAAAGCAGAGAAATGCCCACTTTCTAAAAGTGACATTTCTAAAATAGTAATGTTAAACTCAACTTTACAATTAAAGAGGATTTATCATTACCATTCCAATGATATGAAACATGATATAGCTACTCTACTCCTTTCTGATCAGGAATTACAGTTGGCCTGTGAAAGGAGTAGGCCTCACAGTAATGAAAAACGACTTTTGAATACCCCGAATCCCTAGCACTCACTTCGGGAGGCCTGGGAAGGAGACGTAGGCACCATAAACAGCGATGACTGGCAGGAAGCCCTGCAGAGCCCACTGGAGGTGGCAACCCAAGCCATGTTCTGTCTTATACAACTTAGACTTTTACATAGGTCATATTACTCCAAATCTCTCTTACAGTGAATGGGCTGTAGTGAATCTAATCTGTGCATCAGGGGTTGTGGCCTAGTGGGGACTTTCTTTCACACACTTTGAAGTTGCCCAATAATTCAATGTTTCTGGTCCCAAGTAGTAACAGTGATGACCCAAGTAACAGGCCGAGCAGGGCCGCTAGATGCTAGTTGGCTTATCCTAAATATAGCGGGGAGGAAAATTGGCCCGACACCAATGAATTTGGTTGAGATTGGTGATGGGAGTGGCCAAAAGAGATGTAGCCAAAGCATGGGGAGCAAGTGGACCCCCAACGATCCGTGACTGGAAACATAACATAGACTGCTGTCAACTAGATGAATGGGAGATTTATAAATGCAGGGGCAACCCTAAGAAATACGATAAAATCTGGTCCCAATGACACAGGTATAGAGACCTATGAACCGGCACACGGCTTGGGGCAAAGTCATAGACTAAAACGGAGCATTGGTTAGCAACCTGGTTTCTGATAGATGCATGATCGATATTGGACTGAATGTTGAATAGTTGATACGCTCTCTTGCTGATATGTCACATTCAAATATTGTACTTTTTTCCTCTAGATGCAAATTGATATCCACATAATGATAATGACATTGCTTTGTATACTGAGCATTTGTGTACTTTAATACAAAGAGTTAAAAAAAAAAGAAAACAAATGCAACTTTGGGAGTTTTTCATTACCAGGACATGTAAAACTTCCAAATACATTCCTGCCTTTTACTTACATAGCACCCTGCCATATGGGCTACCTACGGTAAACCTTAGAAGTGACATATGTAATAAAAGCGCAGATTAAGGCTTGGCAAGAGATTTTAAATGCCAAGGTGAAATGACAGTGAAACAGCACACACAGGCTCCTCAGTGGCAGGCATGAGACATGTTTACAGGCTACATAAGTGGCTTGGCTGGCATAATCAGTGCTACAGACCCATGAATAGGGAAACCACGTTACAGGAGACTTACAAGTAAATTAAATATGCCAATTTGGGATACACCAATGATACACTATTTAGGGGACATGCATTTTATCACTGGTCAGCAGTGGTAAGGTGCTCAGAGTCCTACGGCCAACAAAAAGATACAACAAAAATGTGAGGCAAACGCCAAAAAGATTGGGGGAAGAACACCCTAAGGCTGCCAGGTCTAACATTTGGTGTCAGTGGTTGCATGGCTGTTGTGTGTGAGTTATGGATTGTGCTCCTAACCTTGACTTGCAAATTTCAGTCTTTTTTGGTTGCAACTCTTAACAAGAACTGCACTTCATATATATATATATATACATATATATTTTTGGGTAATGGCAATAGTGCTCTGCACTTCTATCTCAGTACACTGGTCCCCACCAGTATGGTAAAATTATAACATAAATCTTTGTGAAACTGAGACATGCATTAATACACTAGAATACAATTTTAACTGTACTTCTTTATTCTTTCTTTTGTAATTGCTCGTTGAATCTCTTTATACAGGACATACAGCCTTTTTGTAATTGTTAAACATGACAACTGGCTCATTATTGTCACGACAACATTGTAAATAGTCAAGGCAGTCTCCACCTTTCTCTTCAGATGGATGAGATCTTAGTAGACAAACTGCAGCCTAGGCTAATTCAGGATTCAGCCCTACTGTTGGATAGGTTTGATCCGATTTCTCTGGAAGGTTCACTATTAGCAACCTGCAGTTTCAAGGTCTGGCTGATGTTATTAATCTCCTGGCTAATAACCTCCTAGAATGCCTCTCTATCATCAGCCATAGTACCCCATGCCTGGAAGCAGGCTAAAATGTTGCGGTTGCTGGAGAAGCCCCAGGCTGACCCTGCTAATTGCAGACCCATCTCCTTGCTTCTGGCCCTCTCAAAGGTACTGGAAAAGCATGTTAACCACCAGTTGTCCCACTAGGAAAGCAACAGTTTATTTCATCCAAGTCAATCTGTTTTTTGCCCAACTATAGCACTGAGATGGCACTAGTGGAGGGGGGTAGATCACATCTGGGGTCCCTTAGCTGTTGCGGCAGTGTTGTGCTGACCATGCTTTGCCAGCAGCCTTTGACACAATGCCCCATCCCACACTCCTAGCCTGTCTCTGAGCCGTTTAAATCAGGGGTCCAGCCTTGGACTCGCTGGCCTCTTTACTGGAAGGTAGAGGTCAAGAGGTGTGGTGCCCATCTTTTTCATCCTGGTCATGTGATCTCCAGGTGGGAGTACCTCAGGGCTCGGCCTTAAGCTCCACTTTATTCAATATTTATCTTACGCCTCTTGCGTTCTTCGCTGAGGAGAAAACATAATCGCTTATGCTGATGGCACCCAGTTATCATTCACCCGGAGCAGAGATGAAATGTTCCCTAGGGGAAAAATCAAATCCTGTTTGCCAGCAGTCTTTCAATAGATGACTCACCACCAGCTTAAATGCAATGCAGGAAAGGCAGAGCTTCTCTTCTTTGTGGGAAGAACAGATGAGCCCTAGCAGTCTTTTTGGCCAGTACGTGCTCCCCCTCTGATATGTGAAACTAATGTTGTTAAAAACCTAGGCATAATGTTTGATGAGGAGCTCTCTTTTTGGTCTCCGGTCAATGCAGCAGTTGGGGCCTGCTTTGGTCTGCTTCACATGCTGAGGACGTTTTTGTGTTTTCTTACTCTTCCTGCTCGGAAATTGGTAGTACAGGCCATAATTACAGCAGACTCGACTATGGAAATACACTGTACTTGGGACTCCCTGATTACTTGATGAACAAATTGCAGGTGGTCCAAAACGCGACAGCTTGTACTTTGCTTGGCTTACCCTTAAGCGCTCATGTCTCTCCTAATCTGAGAGAACTGCACTGACTGCCTACCAGGAAAAGAATCCTTTTGCTCTTGATACATAAAGCACTTCATCAGTCTAGCGCTGGTTATCTGAAAGATAGGATCTGCTTTTATGCGTCATACATGCACTTGCTCTCAGCTAATCTTTTTCTGGCCAAAATCTTTAGATTCGGCGGTCCAGAATAGGGGTAGTTCCTTTTATTTTTAGGACCTTTTCTTTGGAATAAACTTCCTGTTGGACTAAGAAGCATCTCAGCTACTTCCCAAATTCAAAAGAAACTGAAAAGTTGGCTCTTTACATGGGACTAATGTTTTGCTTCCAACTTAGTCTCCCACCAGAGGTGCAGAGCCCTTTGACACTCCTTACAGCGTAACAGTGCTTTATAGAAATGCACATTACATTACATTTTAAATTGCAGTGGGCAGTCACAGCTAATGCACATTACATTACATTTTAAATTGCAGTGGGCAGTCACAGCTATGGCTTTTCCTCTCAAATATTTCACATGCACCCTGTGGTATGCTGTGATGTTTCTCTCTTCAATTTATGTTTACCCCTAGGTTATTATTGAGGTGGTGTTATTGATGTAATATATGCTTGCTTTATTGTTTGCCGCACTTATAAGCTGGACCTGTGTATTTGTTTCACAAGACAAATAATAAACAAAACTTATGTGGCATTCCTTAAAACGTCTCTTAAGTGCTACAATGTTGGCTGTTATCTGTATACCCATGGTGCCCTGATCTATATCAGTATCTGATAAACACACTCCTCCATCAAGAAATGTCTCTCCCACATGCCACAATGAATGGCCCACAAATGAATGAATAAAATGTGAGAATGAGTGCCCCCAGGAGACCCTGGGACGTTTTCTTTGGCCTGATCTTAGACCCTTGCTAATCCTCTCACACTTTCAACTTCAATTAGAAATCCTAACCCAATCCAGATTTATCATTGGCCACTCCTGGGTACAATCTAACTAGGAACATGTTCTTTCACCTCTGTTCCTTCTGTTAGATTCTCCCAATATTATAAACTCAAGAGTGAGTCATTCTTGTAATTGATGAAGCTATGTCATGCACTGACAGCTGTATTCAAGTGTAAGAGGTTTGGACTTCTTGCTAAAATGGATGCAAAATTGCACTGTCTGTCATGTCCTTGTCCTCAAAAGATCTGACCACATCACACAAGCCTTGAAGTCCCTTTGTTGGCTGCTAGTCACACAAAGGGGTAGAGTCCAAATTATTTGCCTGGCCCACAGGGCATTCATTGTTCGGATATTGTGCATTTCTCTAAGTTGTTTCCCCTATAAGTTATGCCTAAGATTGAGCATAGTGGACTTGAGAGAAGGTCTCTTCCCTGTCATGGCTCCTCCATTTAGAACTACCTTCCTTTCTATCTTCACCTTCACTCCAACTGCTATCAAGTGCTTCCATTGCAAAAGTATGAGGTATCATTTTCTTCTGAAAGGTACACTAAATCAACAATTTTGTTTTATTTCAATGATGCATTTTGTACAGAAAGTAATCATTTTCTGTTTTTTTTTCACTGCAACAGGCGTTTTTTTATTTTATTTTATAGCCAGGATTCAAAATTGGAGTCAGACTTTTGGATTTACGAATGCTTGTTACATTCCTGCATTTTAAATTTTTTGTCCATTTTAGTAGAAGTTATTTAAATATTATACACGTGACAGGCACTACATTACTGTACTGCTTTTCACGTGGTAGTTTTTGAAAACAAAGTGTGCACACAGATGAAAGGGATACAATAGGTCTCCAACTACCAACTGCAAATTTACCATATAGACACAGACAGTAACACAGCAAGTCATTATAACCCTGTGTACACCATATTGTATACATGTTTATACAGAGTTGTGTGTCAGTACTTCCATATTAAAACATATTGAGATAATTTGAATAATATTTTTCTATAATTTTAATTGTCATTGAATTAAACAATTTATTTAAATTTTACTTTTTTAGAAAATTCCACTCCCAACAAATGTTGCCATATCTCTGGGGTACTGTTAGGGTATAGTAAAATCGACTTCTGCTTGCAGCCCTTAATTTGTGTCGGTGGTTGCAGGTGTTAGGCAAGATAAAAAAACAACAAGCATTGATAATACTAATAGGCTTGGCCTTCGCTGATGCAGTGGTTTTCAGGTTTCGCCTGCACGCGCGCTTGTGCACTGCTTGCAAAATCTATTGTTAATAAAAAGAAAAAAAACTTAAACGGGGCTTAGAACCAGCCCCTTATAAATTATATTGTTAATAAAAAAAAATGAAAGAGGTGGAAGTGACTTAGAACCAGACCCGTACTAATCTGAACTTACCATTGGCTTACTCCAACGTTGCTCTGATTTCTATGCTCCTGACTGGGCAGCACGTCATCGGCATATCACTTCCTGTTACCTTCGTCGATCTTGCCATTGAGGTTCCTCTGGACCAAGTACTCCTTCCGGTCACTTCCATTTGGACACTGGCCTGTGTCTTTCCTCTGGCTACGGGGCTAAAAGAACTTATTTTTTCCTTCTGCATGCCGTCTTCCTTCTTCGTTGCGGTCGTCTTTTTTCTTTCTTCGTTGCTATCTTCTTTTTTCTTTCTGCATGCTGTCTTCTGTCTTCTTTCTTCGATGTCTTCTTTCTTCTTCACAGTATGCATGCTGTTTTCTGACTTCTTTCTTTGCTGTCTTCGCTCACTCTTTTGTGAAGCTGAAGATTTACGCCTGTTGTGCAATGCCAAAGGCACGGTAGACACATCAGGGCCCTGTAAAGTACTCTTCTTGACCCAGTACACATTTATTTCTGGGAATTCATTAGAGAGGTCTGCTTCTCTTGTTCCAGATTTGTTTCCTGGTTCGCTTAATCTTTCTTCACCACTCAGTTTCCCTCCTTCTGCTGCCCGTATTTCTTTTTTTGAATTTTTGGGAACTGCTTGCCGAACAGTGAAGCTCGGGAAAGGGTGATTTGGTAGTGGTGTCATGGAAACACCTTCCAGTCCCCTCTACCTGAATAAGAGCCAGAGGCCTACCCCAGCGAGGCATTGGATATTTTCTCTATTCAATAATAGTGGTATTAGTATTATTTTATGACTTTGGTCAGCCCTGTTATCTGACTTGCTTCTTCCTCCTCCTGGTATCTTCGGCTGGAGTTTTAGGTAAGTCTTACCTTCTCGGTTGTCCCTAGTGGCACATGTGCAGGACCCAAGGCGCAAGTAATGCAGGAATAGTCCTTGAATATCTCAAAGATCTGTTTGCTGCACATTTGTTTCCTACCACACCCCTGACTTTAATGCCTTCCCTCCATTACCTTCATGCCACCTCACTTCTTTCATTTCACCCTCTCTCTTTCTTCCCTCACTTTTTATATTTCTCCATTTTTCTCTTTCTCCCTCTCTACACTCTTGTCTGCCTTCTCTTCCAGCATAGCTCTCTTTCTTTGACTCTGTCTCTTTCTCTCTCTCTTTCTCTCCATTCATTAACCTCTTTCCACTCACCTTTCTTGTCAAGCGTGTCCTCCAAATGTTGAGCAGTTGAGCCAGGCCTGTGCCTCCAGTACCCTGTATTGCTTGTCACAATATATTACTACGGCCATCTCTGTGAGGGTTTTGTTAGCCCCACATAATCAGCTTATAAATCCTTTAAAAAAAATTGGCAATTAAAAACACTAGTTTAAAACATTTATGTCCCTCCTACACTACCTCCAATGCTCATTCAGAGCATGACTTCTATGTTAGCTATAAACTAGCCCACTATAGATCCTCGTAAAGTGGCAGTGCATCAACGAGCCTATCAAAGGCCTTACTTTACAGAGTCCTTAAACGTCATGTGGAATAACTCTCCCAGCCTCCTCGCATGCCCCCTCCCGAGCCAGAACCCTATCTCTTCGGATCCACACTACCAAAAGAAAACGGCTCATAGGATAGACTAAAGTCTTATCTGTACTTGTCTTAAACAGGTGCATGGCCACCTGATAATCCCCAACCCCCAGGGATAGGCAAACTGGCCTAAGCCACTGCCGCCTTGAGGCTCGATGCCCAGGGCAGACAATAACAATATGATTGACCATTTCAGGCTTAGATTTACACAGGGGGCATAAGACAGATGGCCCATCCCTTCGCCACAAACTACAGAAAGCGTTTAAAGGCAAGAAGCCGTATCTAAATCGCAGATACAAACTTTTTGCCCTCGTGGCGTAACATAGTCCAGGAAATCTTCAAATTTGGGCACAGCTTTGAATTCCAGATATGTTTCTGTGAGATGACCCAGGTTAGCCCTATACTGTTGGCGTTCCCTAATATACTGCCAGTAAGCCACCTTAACTACCTGTTTGTCCTCACGGCGTATTTGGTCTGGCTGTTCCCAAAGTGCCTCAAGCTTCAACTTTTTAAACCATTCGAAGACCAAGCCCAGACAAGGGACTTATCGAGTTAGGTCTAGCCTTACCAAGTGTCTTAGACATGCACCATGCGTGGCCAACTCGGGGGTAGACCAAACCCGTACCCAATAGCGTTGTTTTTTTTGCTGTATTGGATCAATCAACCAATTAATACCCATATCATATCTCAAGGGTATAAGCGGGGTACTAGGTGGTACAGCTGCTAGCGCCCTAATAAAATTGTTTTCGGCTATCTCTATCCTATGTAAGTTAGCATACCCCCATATTTCTGCTCCATAGGTTGCTGCATTGAGGGCCTTAGCTCGATAAGCCTCAAGACCTGGTGAGATAGAGTGAGTGCTTGTGGCTCTGAAGAATCGAAGAATGGTGTTAGATCTATGTGCTAGTGTTAAGGAACTTTTTACTACTTGGGGGTCCCATTTTAATTTTGAGGACAAGGTGATACTTAGATAATCAAATTCTGACACCCCTTCAAGGCTGGAATGACCCGGTTTTATGCTCCTCGTTCTGAATGAAGAATTTTCAAAGACCATAAACTTGGTCTTAGAGCAGTTTATCTCCATCCCCCTTTCTCTACAAAATGACCCAAATTTTAACACCAGATTTTGCAGTCCCATTGGAGACTTGGAAATTAGCAGTGAGTCATCTGCAAACAGAAGGATGGGGATTTTCCCATCACAAATGGTGGGAGAATCATTTATACACTGTCAAGATATTCGGTGATGTCATTAATATATTGAGAAAAAAGCGTAGGAGCCAACACACAAACTTGTGGAACCCCCGGCCTATCGGAATTCTAGATGTCACTTCTCCTTGCCCACCGCAGCGGACCTGGGCATAGTTTCCACAATGTAGTCTAATCAAGATGTCCACTAGTCTACTAGGGACTCCCATCTTCCTTAGAACTTGCCACAGTTTATCACGTGGGATTAAGTCAAAAGCAGCTCGCAGATCAACAAAGGCTACATATAACCTCTGACGTTGGAGGAGGACCTGTTTCCAGTACAATACTGCAAACCTAAATACCTGATTGATGGTACTTGTCTTGGGCTGAAATCCTGCCTGCAAGGGCGAGAATATCTCTACGCTAGCCAACCAGCCCAACAGTTTGTCAAGAACTTGCCTAGCAAATATTTTTTGGAGATTATCCAGCAGGCTAATAGGGAGATAGCTTGTAGGGCAGCTCGCGTTTCCTTTTTGAAACACAGGAATAATTTCAGCCCCTTTACAGGTATCCGGCATTCTGCCCCCACTTACTATTGCATTAGAAAGAAGATTTATATACCCTGCCCACACTTGTGGTTCAGACTTGTATAGGTCTATGGGAATTCCATCCAAGCCTGGAGCTTTCAGAGGTTTCAGACTATTGATAGCTGCCAGCGTGTCTTCCATTGAAAAAGATATTTGAGGACTATCTGCCTCACCTGCCTCACCTGCCTCACCCAAAGCTATACGAGGGTTCTCCACCCCTAATGCTATATTAAGGTCTACTAAGGGGCTCCCTGTGTGTTGATGTGGATTATCACCAGAGACCTCCCCCTTATCATTTACACTCACCGAATGTAAAGCACCAAAGTGTTCCACCCACTTATCTGGTGCAATGTTACAGCACCTCAAAGTACCCAGTTCACCAGTTCCATCTGATATTATGACGCAGAAGGCATAATTATCTCTTAGCTTCAGTGCCTTAAGTAGCTTTTGCCAGCTTTCATCATCTCTTTCTTTCCTTGCCACCCTTTGAGCCTTTTTATACATTGCTCGCGAGTACTTAAAATCTGCTCGATTACACTCCCTTATGGCGGTTACCAGCGCCCACTTAGCCATCCTACAATCCTGATTAAACCACTATGGATGTTTTGCTCCCGACCTATGGCTGCCTCGGTATTCACTAGAGAAAATCAATTAAAGTTTATCAAACAGTAGACCATGAGTTTGTAAAAAAGATTGGGGTCTAGATGCAGACCTTCAAATTCATCTAAAAACTGTATGAACCACTGATAGAGCTCAGCATGCTCTTCCAGATCAGCCAGGACTCTAGGCCATGTTTCTTGTCACTGATTATTAGAGATACTGGGTTCTGGCAGGTCTGAAAGTCCCCAGTTGGGAGACCTAACAAATTTCCCTCCATTAAGCCATACTGCTAGCGGGCGATGGTCACTCTCAGTGGTGCTAAATACCTCCATATCTACCAGATCCGGCCATAATTACACATCCAACAAGATATAATCAATCACACTCTTGTGCCCCCTTCTAAAAGTGGGAGCTCTTGCTTGATCCAAGTTTGTTCTCTCATTACAGGCACGCAGCCCATGGGCCACCAACATTGCAGGGCATGTGGGAAAGATGACTTATTGGCCTACCTACCAGCTGTGAGACACCCCATTGCTCATCCTCTTCCCTGATTACCATGTTGAGGACAAGACACAGTTCAAATGAGGTATTGAAGTCTCAAGCCACTATTAGGCTAGACTTACTTTTATAAGTTTCCACTAGCGTTTCAAGCACTGCCAAAACAGAGGACTCTCTGTTTGCTGGCAAAGTACGTGCATACACATTTAATATAACCAAGGTTAATCCCCTTGGGAATCGTAAGTTAATGCCCATTAGGTCAGGGGAGTCTAGAGTCTATCCTCAGTAATTCACGCCTACAGACTATGGCCCTCATTACAACCCTGGTGCTAAATCCCGCTGACCGCCGTGCCGACGGCCGCCAACATACCATGTCCGCGGCGGAAATCCGCAATGGGTATTATGACCCACACTGAGAATTCCGGCACTATACAGACACCCACACAAGTCTGCCACACCAAAGGTCAGTGATAAACTAGCGATAGCAAAACCCACACTGTTGCGCCAACAGGAATTCCCCCACAGTATCACGACCCACGAATCAATGTGGCGGTCATTCAATCGCGGTAATTCCACTGGCGGTACACACAGCTGCGCTCAAAATACACACACACTTACAAAACTACACCACATTGGACAATTCAAACTACACACACATGACACACATGCACACACCACACCCACACATCCACACCACTATGAAACACACAACCACATTACCCACAACCCCTTACACCGAAAACGTTGAAGAAGCAGAGAGAGAGAAATACAAAGACAACACCAGCATCCAGGGGCACACAACACCATCACTCATACACCATCCACGCACATCACACCACACACCCCAACACATCACATCAACCATCACCTCACACATCACTCACACCACATCATGGTACCTCAAAGTACACCCCAGGTTTTCTGAGGAGGAGCTCAGGGTCATGGTGGAGGAAATCATCTGGGTAGAGCCACAGCTATTCGGATCACAGGTGCAGCAGACATCCATTGCAAGGAAGATGGAGAGATGGCTGAGAATTGTTCACAGGGTCAACGCAGTGGGACAGCATCCAAGAACAAGGGATGACATCAGGAAGAGGTGGAACGACCTACAGGGGAAGGTGCGTTCCGTGGTATCCAGACACCAGGTAGCCGTACAGAGGACTGGCGGTGGACCCCACCTCCTCCCGAACAACTAACAACATGGGAGGAGCAAGTCTTGGCAATAATGCATCCTGAGAGCCTCGCAGGAGTAGCAGGAGGGCTGGACTCTGGTACGTCAAATCTTTACAACTATATCCCCCCCACCCTACCTGCATGCCATCACATACTCCCACCCTCACCCTCACTCCCATGACTCCACCATCTCCCACACACTCCACCATCACACCCCATCACTCCCACAACCAAGCCCTTCATGCAACAACAATGCATGGACACCCATCACAGACATGCATGAACACCCATCACCAAAGCATGTCCAATAGACAGACTCACCCAGGGCACACAATCACCACTCACACAAGAGCCAAGGCAATAGTGCAAGCACAGTAATAGAGGGAAACACACCCATTGCACAAGATGGCACACACAGATAAAATAACAATGCATTTACACCCCAACAGGACCCCTACCCAACATCACCGGACAGGAGGTGCCAGCTATATCCAGCCCCCCCACAGAAGAGGCCCACAATGACGACAGCATCTCTGCACGCATGGATCAAGATGACCAGCCTGGCCCATAAGGGACCTCTGGACAGTTGGTTCCCCAGCCACAGTCTCAAGCCACCACTGAACCGCCCCCCTCAGGAAACACCACCACAGCACCCACCCAGCGGACCCATGCCACTGTCCCCAGGACATGTCAATCAGCAGTGTGTCCACCATTACAGGGACCCCAGGCAACACCACTAACACAGGACGATCAGGGACCTGGGGTCAGTGGCATTGGGTACACAGTTCAGGGGACGGAGGCACAGGACAACATGGAAGCTGGGAGGACTGCTGTGCGACGGGGGAGGACAGGCCCAGGGAACCGGCCCTCCATCACGAGGCACTATCAAACATCATGGGAGCATACAACCATTCCCAGGAGACCATGGGCATGGTACTGGCCAAGTTTCAGGAGACCCAGCGGCTGCAGGAGGGACAATACATGGGAATGAGGGAGGACCTCACCAACATCTACACCATCCTGGTCACCATAGCAGGGGTGCTGGCTGACATAGGCAAGACCATGAGGGAGGCAGTGGCACAACAAAGGGCCCCTGACACTAGCTAAATCGAGGAACAGCTCTCCACCTCCGCCAGCGCTAGTGGACAGGAGGCCCCGCCACAGGAACAGCAGTACACCAGCACCCCACCCCCTGCAGAAGGAGAACCACCCTGCAAATGGTCCCTGCGATCCAGGCAGAAGACAGAGCATTGTCAAGACCCCCACCAGGAAATAGGACCCTCCTGATTGTCACCCTTCTGTCCCACTATGTCACCCTGTCCACCTTGAACTGCCATTACTCCCCTTCCTATGCCCCATTGGACAATGCACCTGTGATACTAAGAGACTGGGCTCGACTATGGACCTTCCTCCACCATCAGCCCAGTGCCTTCCACATACCCCTATACACATTAGCCCCTAAATGAACACCCTTGAATCACAAACCAATCTGGAGTCAGTCTGATCTTTCACAAATGTATTATTTCAACATCACCAACAAATATCAATGTAAATGTTCATTTGTTCATACCAATGTATGACAGTTGTTGGGCAGCAGTACATCGAGCAGAAGGCAGAATGAGGTACCCAGATCTGAAAAAATTGAAGCCAAAGTGAACTGTCAGTGTCCATAGACAGAGGTGAAGAGGCTGACATGTGCAATGTCCTACAGTATTCATAAATGTGAGGAGCAGTTACAGTCTCTTACCTGTGTGTCACTGGAAGTACTGCATGATGATGTTTGTTTGGTTGTCAATATCTTGTTCCTCTGCCTCCTCCTCCTCACTGTCCACAGGCTCCACTGCTGCCACAAGACATTCATCAGGCCCATCCTCCTGCAGAAAAGGCACCTGGCATCGCAATGCCAGGTTGTGCAACATGCAGCATGCCATGATTATCTGGCACACCTTCTCCGGTGAGTAGTATAGGGAGCCACCTGTTAGATGAAGGCATTGGAATATGGCCTTCAGGAGGCCGAACGTCCTCTCAATAATACGCCTAGTTCACCCACGTGCCTCATTATAGCGGTCCTCTGTCCTTGTCCTGGCATTCCTCACTGGGGCCAGTAGCCATGAGAGGTTAGGGTAACCAGAGTCACCTGCAAATGTCGAGGGATAACTGTTAGACACACACTAACCCCTAGGGATTACCCCATACCCAGACACCTACTCATACTGTGTGGGGACCTTGGCCTCACTTATTAGCCACACATGGTGCCTCTGGAGTTGGCCCATCTCATAAGGGATACTGCTATTCCTCAAAATGTAGGCGTCATGCACAGAGCCAGGATACTTGGCATTCACATGAGAGATATACTGGTCCGCCAAACACACCATCTGCACATTCAGCGAATGGTAGCTTTTTCGATTTCTGTACACTTGTTCATTTCTGCAGGGAGGGACAAATGCCACATGTGTACCATCAATGGCATCAATGATGGGGATATGTCCGAGGGCATTCACTGTGGCCAAATCCTCCACCTGGGGAAACACGATGTAGCTGCAAATGTGTTTCAGCAGGGAAAACAACACTCTGGTCAACACGTTAGAAAACATTGGCTGAGACATCCCAGATGCCATGGCCACTGTAGTTTGAACTGAGCCACTTGCCAGGAAATGGAGCACTGGCAGGACCTGCACTAGAGGGGCGATTCCTGTGGGATGGCGGATAGCTGATATCAGGTCTGGCTCCAATTGGGCACACAGGTCTTGGATTGTGGCACGATCAAGTCTGTAGGTGATAATGATGTGTCTGTCTTCTATTGTCGACAGGTCCACCAGGGGTCTGTACACCGGAGGATGACGCCATCTCATCATCTGCCCCAGCGGATGTGCCCTATGGAGGAGAATGGTGAGCAGAGGGTCATGTACCACATAGGTTGCACAAGTGTGTTTGCAATAATGTGAGTAAATCCGTGTGTGGTGTACTTTGTCCGTATATCTGCCAAATTGTGCTGTGACGCAGTTAGGTGCCATGCCATGTGCCCCCCTGAAATGGCAGCTGCCTGACTTGTGAGGAGGGACAAGGGGAAATGAGGTAACTACACTGGCGTTGTGCAATTCAGCATTGGTTTTCATTGGGCCCTATGGGTTCCAAGAGCCAGTGACGATGTACGCCAGCAGTGACGGTATGCACCGCCGCGGACATGACTGCCATTTTCTATATGTTCACTCACTTGATACCTGACCTTCAACAGGAGAGGAACTACACTGCAAGTGCTGCTGTGACCTGAGTCTGGAAGCAACAATGGCTGGAGTGTCTGGGGAAAGGGCCCCTGCCTCCACCGCGAGGGGGTTGGACAAACTGGTGGATGGCATCCTCCCCCAGTACACGCTACTCGGCGGCCCTCCAGACAAACAGGTGGGTACACTCTGAGCATGATGCGTGGGCAATGCCTGTTTGGAGTGGTGTGGATGGAAGATACATGTGTTGGGGGGCTGAGGCCTGCATGTGAGGATGGTGAGTGTATGTGCGTCAGGGCATGGGTGGGAACTGGTGGGCAATGAGTATGACGGTCCGGACGGGTGAGTAATTTCCTTTCCTCCTGTACCTTTCCTCTAGGTCAGAGCCCACCAGAAGAAGGGTATTTGGCGTGCCATTGCCAAGGAAGTGCAGACCCTGGGGGTCTATCATAGACGGAGCACCCACTGCTGCAAGATATGGAAGGAACTGCACCGCTGGAGCAATAAGACGGTGGAGGCCCAGCTGGGGCTGGCCTCCCAACGTGGAAGGGGTGCCCGTCGCACCATGACCCACCTAATGTTCCGGATCCTGCCGGTGGCATATCTGGAGTTGGATGGGCGCTTAAGGCCATCACAGCAGCCACAAGGGGGTGAGTACAGTGTCATTAAGCTGACTCTGCACGCTTTACGAAGTGTCTGGGTAGGGGATGTGGGCTGTGGGTTCCCCTAGGCCAGGGCGAACTTGGTAGGGTAGGTCCCTTGTTGGGCAGGCTCTGAGGCACTCAAACCCAAATATTTTTAGTGGGCATCTACAACAGGGCAGGCTCCTGTGGGTTCCAGGTGTACAGCAAATGGTGTTAGGCATTGTACCCCATGGCCTGGTGAATTTCCTACTAACTGCTAGTGCATGGCCTAGTGCATAGGGCTGCTCCCTGTGTGTTGTGTCCGCCAATGGTAGTGGCGTTTCTGGGATTGACCATGTATGTTTTCTGTCTTTCCCTCCCTTCTTGTTTTGTCACCCTGTCCTTGTGTGCATTAGCATCATCTGGCGGAGGAGCAGAGGCAGCGGCGACGAGGGAGCTGAATCCCACATGGCCCTTGAGGGTGAATCCACAGAGGGTGAAGGCACCAGCGGGACAGAGGGCGAGGGGAGCTCCACGATGGAGACAGGAGGGGATACCAGCGACAGCGACTCCTCTGATGGAAGCTCCCTGACGGTGGCGGGCACCTCTGTGCCCACCCCAACAACAAGTACAGCCGCCAACCTCCCTACCAGCACCACCCTCCCAGCAGCTCCTCAGCGTGTTTCCCGTGCCCGCTCACCCACGAGGGTGGGCATCTCCTTCGCCCCAGGCACCTCAGGCCCTGCCCCAGTCAGCCCTGCTGCCCTCAGTGAGGAAGCTATTGACCTCCTGAGATCCCTCACTGTTGGGCAGTCAACCATTCTGAATGCCATCCAGGTTGTCAAGAGGCATTTGCAGCAAACAAATGCATACCTGGAGGGCATTTATTCTGGGCGTGGCGGAGAACATTTCAGGCTCTGGCCTCAGCTCTGATGGCAGCCATTGTCCCTGTGTCCAGCCTCCCTCCTCCAACTTCCACTACCCAGACTCAATCCCCTCTACCTCAGCCTATCCCAAGCACACCATCAGACCAGCATGCACACACATCAACACACAAAAGTGGTTCAGGCAAACATAAGCACCACACATCCCACAGGCACTCACACAAGCACCATACCCATGCACACATACCAACATCCACTTCCTCCACTGTGTCCCCCTCTTCCATTTCCTCCACCTCCCTCCCAGTCTTGTCTCCTCCCACACCTGCAAGCACTACATCATCAGCCACTACCTCCATCACCAGCACGCCCATCACTACACACCGCTCACGTGCAATCACCACCCCCACTACCATTCACACGTCCCCTGTGTCCTCTCCCAGTGTGTCTGTAAGCCCTCCTCCCAAAGTACACAAACGCAGGCACACACCCACTCAACAGCCATCCACCTCACAACAGCCTCCCACCCATGAACCTTCACCCAAACTCAGCAGACGTACACCTCCTACAACCACTACCTCTTCCTCCACTCCCACACCCCCTCCATCTTCCCATCCCAGTGTGTCAAAAAATATTTTCCTAACTAACATTAACCTCTTCCCTACACCTCCCCCCCCGTCCTTCCCCTAGGGCCAGGATGTCTAGATCCCAGCCCAGCACCTCAGCCACCAAATCTGCATCCGCTGTGGTCCCTGCTACTCCAGTACGGTCTAAGGGGGCACCCGTCAGAGTTGCCAGTGTGCCACCGACAGAAAAGAAGGACCACCCTATTCCACCACCTGCAAGCTTCCAGCAGGGGAAAGACACACCACCCACCCAGCAAGCCTCGCCCAAACACCGAGTGGACAGTGCCAAGGTCCCTGCAGAGACTGTCAAGATGGGGAAGGGCCACAAGCCAAAGGGCATGTCACCTCTGGGCATGATGTCTACTTGTGAGGGGCTGGTGACCACCATATCATCAGGTATGTCAGCCACATGCACCACAGTCACCACCGCCGCTCCAACCACCACCTGCACCGTAGCTGCCACAACGTCAGAATGCAGCATCCTCCCCAAGGATCAGCCATCCGAGGCTGCCGGAGACGGTATGGTGTCTCCATCCACCACAACAGTCACTTGCACCACGGCCAGCACTTGCAACATCTCCACCACAGACACCGCCATCTGCACCACCATCAGCACCGCCACTTGCACAGCCGATGCCACTCTGTCGGACGTCAGCCCCATGCCCAGTGTGCAGCCGTCAGAGTCTGCAGGTGACGTCCTGGACCCTGGACACACCACTTGAGACACCACCTCCAGCACTGACATGAACCAGCAATTGGCAGCCTAAGTCGCTGCAGGATGGTGTGTGGCTCTGCCTTCATGGAGTATCATGCTACCTGTTCCAGGTACATCGCGTGGCTAAGACACCCAGGTGAGACAAAGTCAACTGCCACACCCCAGGCGCATCATCACTGGGCACAAAGCCCTCTCTAGAACCAGTGCAGAAAGGTATCCACTCACCCAGTCCTTGGCAGGATGAAGCACTCTGGGCACAAAGCCCCCTCCAGAACCAGTGGAGAAAGGCATCCACTCAAACAATCCTTGGAAGGATGAAGCACTCTGGGAACAAAGCCCCCTCCAGAACCAGTGGAGAAAGGCATCCACTCACCCAGTCCTTGGCAGGATGAAGCACTCTGGGCACAAAGCCCCCTTCAGAACCAGCGGAGAAAGGCATCCATTTGAGAGACTGGCTTTGCACTCCCCAGGACCAAGCAGTGGGCAGTGAACCCACTTGAGAGACTTGGGAGACTGTGACCTTGCACTCCCCAGGACCAAGCAGTGGGCAAACCACCCACTTGAGAGACTTGTGAGACTGTGGCTTTGCACTCCCCAGGACCAAGCAGTGGGCAAACCACCCACTTGAGAGACTTGTGAGACTGTGGCTGTGCACGCCCCAGGACCAGGCAGTGGGCATGGAGCCCTCTCGAGGTGCAGTGGCGTCGTACCATCATCCGGCTGAGGTGGCCCCCCCTTCCCCCTGAGGCAGCCCATGTTTCTTGGAACACACAGACATCATATTTCCCTATAAGGGAGTTCCATGCTTTGTCAGCTACCTTAGGGTTCACCCTCGCCACATTCCAGGAGATTAGTGATAAGTTTGTCCTGTATTTAGTCACCTTTTCGGGAGGATCACCCCTTCGTCCAACGCCCATCGATATACAAGATGCCCCCCTACGGGAGCCTCTAGGGTTGATTCGGTGACAGCTGGTCCTTGGGGTGTAAGAGTTCTCCTGTCTTTCCGTAACCCCAAAGGACCTAGTCAGTCTAACTGGTCTAGTGTGGATAGTGGGTAGTAACGGTTCCAAATAGGTACCTTAAAGGTAGTATGTTGTATACACCCAGTTTGTAGTGATCGATGTTGGTCAGATAGTATATTCCCAAAACCCCTAGCTACTGGGGGATAAAAAGAAACCAGGGGTAGCACTCTAATACCCCTATTCACTTGGTTTTAGCACCAATCATATTTAACAGGGATTGGACACTGCAGGGTGACTTGAAATTCACAATTATACAGTCCCCATGTGAATCTTTTGGCGTAGGACCCACTGACGCCACTATTCGGGTAGTGAGAATTTACTCACAGAGGACCTGCGACTAGCCCGACTGTTTCCGTAACCAGTGTGCAACTTTATTTAGTGATTAGTTATGCGACTCACCTGTTCCTCTAGGTAACCGAGGAAAAATTCTCTACAATAATAATGTAGGGGGTACACTCGGAGGAATGCTAGGTCATATATCAAAGGTGTCAGTATGCAAACACACAGTCCCAGATTCCTCAGTTCCACTGCCACAGTCTCCTACCCCTTCCTCATCACCCACACGGTGTCCACTACTTGGGCGTTGGAAAAGTCCCTTAGGGGGTTCATTAAATATAGGTGGACCTCTTCCTTTACTTGTTGTTTGGTGGCCTCTCTGGCATGCTCTCTGGGTGTCAGGGATTCCACCTGGCTCATAGGTCCTGCCACAACCTCCCTCCCTAGGCTTGGTAAAGGGATCTCTGTTGTCGTGGCTAAACTCAAATCATTTAATCATAGCCTCTATCGAGTTGAGACGCTCAATTAGAGGCTGCAATTTTAAGTCAAGGATGCTACATAATTTTTCTTCCATCTGTACAAACATCTCCACCTGCGCCTGCCCTCGTCCCTGCCCCTTCCCATTACCTGCCCCCTCTTTTTTAGAATGGATGGAGCCTTGAGCTGCCCCCTCTTTTTTGGAAGGACTAGAGCGTTGGGCTGCCAACTGGAAACTACCACAACTTAAGCGATTAACATTCCTTTCGGGATCTGGTTGTGTCCTCTTCTCTCTTGTTACCAGCTCATCACCTGTATTATTTGTGGGAACTAAGGACCAGATGTAGCAAAGAGTTTTTCCCATTCTGTGTCAATGGGAAAATGTGTTCGTACATATTGCCCTAAATCCAGGGCTCCAAACTCAAGGGGATCATACCCCTGCCTCTGAGCCTGATCTGGCTCATCTGGGTCCCCCTGAATCCCAACTGCCACAGGATCATCACAGGGCATCACCTCACTACTCCCTCCCCTCCCAACCAGCTCTTCATCATTAGAAGCTCATATTAATGAGGCACCAAGCACCCACAGGGGCGTGGAACGTAGGGAGGATACACAAAGCCGACGCTCTGTCAGCTCAATTTCCTGATCGATTATCCCCACAGCCCTTACTATAAATGTGTCCATACTCGCATTGCAGGGACCTACTTGGCCTATAGAGTTCGTAGGCCCGGGGGCGGCCTTGCTAGTTGCCTTACGACAAGATGTCTTAGCTCTAGGCATGCTGCGAGATTAAAGTAAGGGGCCCCAGCAAGAACCAACCAGAGGCTCAAGCACTTATCTCCTAGCAAACTTCCCACTGCTCATGAGATTTCAAATAAGAATCGAATAAGGGAGCCCAGCCCCTTCTGTGGCCCCCAACTGCCGGAAGCAGAGATCATTCAGTACACCTCCAGTCGCCGCAGGAGGTGGTATGCAGGTTCCCCAGCCACCTGGACTGCTGTGGGATATAGTGCGGACTCCCATCGATTTGCAAAGTTCTTAATGATAGATGTTAAAGGGATGGCCCAGCCCAGCCTCCTTCTGGCTCCGACGGGCGTAGACGGGCCTGCCTTTCGCGCTGTGCTGTTCCCCACTTGCGCTTTATAGCGCTGCTGGCGAGGTGATTCGGGGCAGCTGGTGCAGTGAGATGGCTGCCTCCTGGGGCCTAGAGCAGTCTGGGACTCGTAGTCCCCCTTCTAATGTTCAGCACGTCCTGCGCTGTGGTGTCCCCCTGGCGCTTTAAAGCGCTGCTGGCGAGGTGATTAGGGGCAGCTGGTGCAGTGAAATGGCCACCTCCTGGGGCCTAGAGCAGTCTGGGACTCGTAGTCCCCCTTCCAATGTTCAGCACGTCCTGCACTGCATTGTCCCCCTGGTGCTTTATAGCGCTGCTGGCAAGGTGATATGGGGCAGCTGGTGCAGTGAGATGGCCGCCTCCTGGGGCCTAGAGCAGTCTGGGACTCGTAGTCCCCCTTCCAATGTTCAGCGTGTCCCATGCTACCTTGTGCCCCTGGCGCTTTATAGCACTGCTGACGAGATGACATGGGGCAGCTGGTGCAGTGAGATGGCCGCCTCCTGGGGCCTAGAGCAGGCTGGGACTCGTAGTCCCCCTTCCAATGTTCAGCGCGTCCTTCGCTGCGTTATCCCCCTGGCACTTTATAGCGCTGCTGGCGAGGTGATTAGGGGCAGCTGAAGCAGTGAGATTGCCACCTCCTGGGGCCTAAAGCAGTCTGGGACTCATGGTCCCCCTTCCAATGTTCAGTTATTAGAAGTCCCTAGCAGTCAAGAGGTGACCTGAGGTCCAGAGGGACTGGTGCAGATCCAAAGTTCAGACCGACCACGTTAGAGGGTAGGCTGGCTACAGGAATCAGACAGGTCCCGCTAACAAAGTGTTGTATAGCTATTTTAGAGAAAAAAGTACCTCGGATGGAGGTTTTGTCGACCTTGAGAGTCTGCTGCTTCGCTGTTGGAGGAAAATATATTGCTATGTGCGTCCTCTTTGCGTGACCTACCCGGTCGCCACGAACCTGGAAGTAAACTTTAACGTCTTCCCTCCATTACCTCCGTGCCGCCTCACTTCTTTAATTTCACCCTCTCTCTTTCTCCCCTCACTCTTTATACTTCTCTAGTTTTCTCTTTCTCCCTCTCTACACTCTTGTCTGCTGTCTCTTCCAACGTAGCTCTCTTTCTTTGACTCTATCTCTTTCTCTCTTTCTCTCCATTCATTAACCTCTTTCCACTCGCCTTTCTTTTCAAGTGTGTGCTCCTAATGTTGGGCAGCTGAGCCGGGCACGTGCCTCCAGGTGTCTCATGATGTGGTGGGGTTACTGGGTGGAGGGCGGGGGGGTCTCTGGCTCTTGTTCGGGTAGAGTGGTCTGGAAGGTGCTTCCGTGAATGGCGGTAATATTCTCTGGGCACCAAGACTAGAAAGCCTTGGTATTTGGTAACCTGGCAGTCCGCAGTACCAGCGGCACTATTGTCTTCACAAATTAAGAGGTTTCCACCAAAAGTGTAGTTTTTAAAAATAGACTCACAGGTGAACATACCACGAATGCAAATAAACAGGTAAATAAAACAGCGGTTCAAGGGCTGCTTGAATCCAGAAATGAACTGGCAGGCCCAGGTTCTTGGGTTAAAGATAGCTTGTTCGATTTATTTTAAGCTCTCCTCGTCTGCAGTTTCTGCTTTAAGCTAGAATGGTTTGCATAATTGTTTCTGCAGCGTTAACCTTCACTGATCACTGCCTTTCACATTCAGCCAAGAAAACCAGGGTGGTCCGTCCCGCCCTCGCGCCTACAATAACACTGTTGTTCCCTGACGCAAGGGATACCTATTGGCGGGGGGAGGACATGAATCCACAAAAATTCCTCGCCACTCTCAGCCAATGTGGCAACTGTAATGGCTTTAAATAATCATAATCTATAAAGATATATAAAGTATATCCTCACCACTCTCCCCTGCAGACACACGGTCGAGATAACGGAGGGGCGAATCTCGAGAGAACGGAATGCAACTTTTTCTGTCCCACAGCCTCAATCTTTTCCCCTACATCAGTGTGGCTTCCTCGCCCCACATTAACAGCAGATCTTGTTTGTTAATAATGGACGTTCATATTATGTCATGTTTTATTGATTTGCTTAGCGCACTAATCACCCGAGACAGTATCGAGGCCCTTGGGCAGGTCAAAGCCAATAGATCTAGCCTTGGCCGGCTGTTGCGATGGTTTTGTTTTATTATTTTGTTTTCATTGGAAGTGTATGTCACAATTATAAATAGAAAAAAATACTGCTCTTATGCGTGGCTACCAAATGTTTGCAATAAAAATGTAAAATAAAAATCAAAAACACTAATCTGGCCATGTTATTAGTGTTTTTAAATAGCAAGCCTTTTAGCAGTGGTGTAACAAAAAACTTCGGAATGCCCACCCGCACAGTACAGGAAGAGGGTCCCCCCTGCCCCAGTCAGGAGATTTCAGGCCAGGGGCCACCACCCTTGCACAGTGTACTGTGCGGAGGTGGACCCTTGGAGCTTGGGTCATCCCCGCGCCGCAGGGGTTGTGGGGGCTATTGTTACACCAGTGCCTTTTAGTTGTACCATATATTTTTATTTTATTTGTGAAATAGACAAGAACACATCCTCATCTCACCAAGCGCTCAATTCATACACAGCTACAATGTGACAATCTCACTTAAACACTTAATAACAGCAACATTAAGAAGAAGACAATACAAGAAAACATCTAACTGGGCGCCCCAAGTGTAGTCAAAATGAATAGCTAGTATTGAAAGATAATATCATTGTTATGGTATATTATCTTCTCTTACGGTAAGTGTATTTTCACAGCATATCCTGTCGTGAAGCAGGTGTGCCCAGTCTTGCCTATGGTAGGTTGGTTAAATGAAATGCCAGGTCTTCAGTTTCTTGTGGTATTCAAGTAGAGAGGAGGAGGCTGTAGTGTGAAGTGGGAGGTCGTTCCATATTTTAGGAGCAATGTAAGAGAACACCTGCCCTACTCATCTAGTGCCATCTATGCATAGGATGTGTGCGAGTAGGAGTCCTGTGGAGCAGATGTGTATATGTGGTTGGTGGGAGGATATTCCACTGCCAGGTAGGTGGGGCCTGAGTTGTGCAGTGCCTTGAAAGTGTGTACAAGGAGTTTGAATTGAGTGTGCTTTTTTATTGAGAGCCTGTATAGGTCCCCGAGGTGGGGTGTGGAAGTGAGTTATATGTGGGAGATTAAGGATGAGTCTGGCAGATGAGTTCTAGATGATTTGTAGTTTTCTAGTAAATTGCTTGGTGATCCCGGTGTAGAGGTTTTCCCCACAGTCCAATTTGCTGGTGACTACGGAGTGAGTTACAGTATTTTTGGTGTTACTTGAGAGCCATTCGAAGTCCTTCCTGAGCCTTGCCAGGGTGTGGAAGCAGGATACAATAAGAGCGTTGACTCTAATTGGAGTCCCATGGTGAGGTGTTCTTGTCAAAGATCACTACATCTGTATACAAATAATATATAATTAGCATAAAATACTTTGACCCAGGTTTATCACTGCAGTGAAAAAAAATACTGTAGACACTATTTAGGGTAACCTGTGTGTATGCTTATTTTTTCCATACTCCTCAAAGTCACCTACGTCTTTTGGGATGAAGTTGCATGGAATATTTGGGGTTCAGTGACATCTTGTTTTTGATCAACAGCTGACACATACTCTGTTTGCCTTTATGACCAGCATTAAAGTCAGCATTCATTTCTGAGCACAAAATGGACATATGCAATACAGAGCTTTGATGAGTAGCTTGCTGAAACCTGTTACAATCTTAAATTTTGGGAGAACTTGAAATCTGTTTGCCAAGATATTGCAAATGAAATGAGGTTATTGTCCTATGAAATATGAAATGGTGCAATGTGACAAGAAGGGAAGCATGAAGAAAACTGCTGAGTTCATGCAGGAGTGCCTAGAACCCAGCCAATGTACACTGCTCCAATTCTAAGTTTCTTCCCACCTTTGCTCACCACATTCTGCAGTCATTCGCCAATTTTGCACATTCTATACATTGCTGTATTTCATACATACACTCATAGAACAGATTAATTGCACTCTCAGTGTAGAACTGCTTTTGTGCTACAGCATAATTGCAAGTCTGTGGAAGATTCCTGAGGGCCCCTGACACACAGATAGATCCAAGAGCTATCATCGTACGGCTGGAAGATGAGGCCAAGGTCTTGGAGTGAGTAAGGATAGGTTGATGCCAGAAGTGGAAGAAGTTGAATAGGACTAAAAGACTTATCTGCTCAAAACACCACACTCTGTCAGAATGAGGATCATAACCAAGCAAGAAAGGAGACAGTGAACTGTGTCATCAACACAAGGCTATTGAAGAGGGTGATATGCATGGCCTTATCCAGGTAAGTAAGGAGAAGGAGAGCTCCGTTGCAACAGCTGTCATATTGGTGTAGCGGGCAGGAACAGTAGTGTGAAAGGAACAGTATGTGGGGCGAGATAGGTGGGCTCAGGAGTCTGCTTGTACTTGAGAATAAAGGGTCTGGCATTGGAGCCTTCACAGCAGCTTTCACAGCTAGTTGCTGCTCAGAAGGGCACAAGATCAGCCTTTTAAAAGAAATTGATTAGTTAAAAAACAAATTCTGTAGGTGCAAGTAGAAAGACATCACAGCTTCAAAAACTCCTTACTTTAATCAGGGTCTTATCTTTGCAGGGTTTTGGTTTGAAAATAAATAGCCATGTATCTAGTATTGAGTAGCAATAACACATGTTGAATTTAGGCAGGAACTCTCTACTTGAGGATTCCAGGATTCTTGACAGACAAGGAACACTGGCAACTGGGGCAATACTTCCATGGGCATCAATTAGAGGAAGCAAGGTGTCGCAGCTGCAATTCTTGGCTTGCCTTCAGCTCCTAACAGACAAAACAGGCAATAGCACCAATGTCTTGCTATGGGACAAGGTGGCTTTGTCCTTTGCTCAATGTGTTGGGTAACTGTCTGATAGAACGTCGAATTCTCACCCACATCACAGGCCTTACTCCATCATCCTGTCTGCTCCTATGTAGCAAAAACTCCAATATCTTGTAAAGAAACCTTATCCCTGCTGGTGTTGTGCGTATGGCCTACAGCCGAGGAACGTCTATTATTCTGTTATTGAAAGCCCTATTTTGATCATGAATCCTTCCTTCACTGGTATTGACACCTACACTATTAAAAGCGCACTTGCTAGCATCAACCCTATGGAGATTGCCTTATTTAGTCATCTGAGTGCAGACCATAACATTAAAATTGTGTCAGAGTAAGATAGAGGGTACTTTATTGCTCCCTCCAAGAAGAAAAAAAAAAGAGAGGAGTAAATCTGGCATAGTTATATAGACAGGTTCAACCTCTTCTATTTGTACATGAGGTCTCATGCACAGTCAGTTATCAGGACTGTAAAGTTTAATGCTATCACAGAAGTCTGAATCACTGAGTCAATAAATGAACTTGTTAGTTCATAAACAAAATCAGAAATCCCCCGGGGGTTGTAAGAATTAGTATAAAGATCTATCTGTAGTAGTATTGATGGAACATTTCTTTATTCTCTTACCTTGAGGTCGACAGCTCTTTTTCCCTGCAAAAGGATTAACTAGGAAGTTAGGTAACAAATTTATCATTAAACATTTTAATGCATAACCTATTTGGTCACACAACGGAAACTTAAATCAGAAGGAAAGTTAAAGGGTTTTATTGCAAGTTAACAATCAGGTTAATGTAAACAAATTTCAAAAATATACTGTAGAGATGCAGAATAACCATAGGGTAGCCAAATCTCCTGAAGAAATGTAGACTAGTTAACATAAGACAAACCGAAAGCTCAGTAACAGTGATACAGAATGTCAATAGCAAAATTTAGTGCACACAAAATTATCATCATTCTTCCCTCTTACATATGAGTGCATATTAAAAGCCTCTAGCTACGCTAATCTAAAAGGATGATGAAAAATCTCAGAGAACAAAAGTTTATGGTAAAAAAATAAAATTAAAAAAGGCACACTGACGAAAATAGAAAAGGAGGTGAAGGAACCAGCATTTAAGAAGCTCAGTCAAGAGTCTTCTTAGAGAGAGTTAAGTGTACGCCTAAGTCATACTCAGCAAAGCAAAGGGACAAAAAGGGGAAAGTCAGAGGTCTGTACCTCTCAAAGTCCAAACAAAAGTCTGCATACAATCATTTAGTGTAAGTGCTAGTTAAGATTGCAAATTTGATCCAGTAACACCATCAATCATGCCATCATGTGCTCCATTGTATTTTCCTGTCCCACGGTATAACATGCAACATCAGCTCTCGATCCCAGGGCAATCCTGAGAACGTGGTTGTCCTTGGTTCTCTAGATATCGTTTGCAACATGTATGAATAAGGCACAGTATCTTGCATTTGCGGTCTTTGTGTTCTTTACAAGGTTTTTCTCCAAGAATCTTTATGAGTAAAACAATAGTACATCTATTTCGAAACAAATATTTTATGTGAATGCACCTGCAATGAAACGGCACATTAGAAGAAAATGAAAAACAGTTTCTCATGTTAAAGAAATTCAGGCATGGTTCAGTCAAGATAAGAATAATATTTACTAATCATCATTTAAATTCACATTATACTGTGGACACATTAATTTCTACATTTATATGAATGCCAATAACATTCATTCAATTATGCTTCATGTCACAGTTAATATAAATGCATAAATTGTAAAAACGTGAGCTTAAATGTGATGAGGAACTGCATTTTTCACCTTAACTACAAACATTAGTGCACACCTTACATGAATGGTTATCGTTTCTAGTACCAATACATTCAAATAGCATATTGATGGTTATGAAATTACATTCAATGATTATAATTCATTTAGTAAGTTTAAAGCACTCTGATTACATTTTTCCTAAGACTACAGTGAATGCACTACATTATTGAATTTGAGTGCACCACTTTACAATAGTATAATATTAAATTACATAATATATGCTACCATGGGTACAAAGAGGTCATGATGGTAACATCAGGGATCGCAGCAAAACTATGCTGCTCCAGTACATTGGCTTCCTCAAAGTTAGTAGAAATTAGGTCAAATGTTTGTCAGTGCACTTACCTTTTGTGTTTTTCCTTAGATGTGATGCAAGGATATTTCTTATGAAAGATGAGGCTGTTTTTTTCTATGCCTTTTTCTTTCAGAGGGCGTGCAGGCTGCTGAGGAGATCCACTATAGGAGGCGACCAGTGGAATCAGGTACAGAGGATATAGGAATTCCAGGCAGGAGAAAAATCTTTCGGGAGGGAGTGCTTCCAGGCGATGCAGGAACCAGTCGAGGGTAGAAGAGAGAGAAACACTCTCTCAAACATTCTCTCCAGCCAAATCAAAGGCAAGCAAGGTCTTGTGGTTTGAGTGTGGTATTTATACCATGCTCAAGCAAGATGGCCACCATTACCAAGTGACTCCCGAAGTCTCAGAAGACTTCAGGTGTCACCAATTCTTCCTATCATTCACAAAGGGGAAAGTGTCTCTTGGGGACGACTTTCCTTGGTGAATCCATTACCAACCCAACATGAGAGTCAGGAACATTTCAATGTTCTGTGACTGGATTACGGTTCCAAAACATTAATACATCTGGATCGGATTTTCTATTTGGATGAGACTCCCAAAACACACCACTTCCAATTAGCGATTCTGAAACCCTTTCTAAACCCAGTTAGTGATTCGGAATACCTTTTCTGAATTGCTAAATGGGTTTAGTTCATATGAAAAAAGGTTTTGGTATTTGCAAACCCTCTGATTACCCAAATCAGAGGGTTTGCGAACATGAGGCTTACCATTTGCTTGCTCCACCATTGCTCTCATATCCTTTGTCCCCATCTGTCTGAGGCATGCATGCGTCATGCCTCGTCTTGCTGCTTCCTATGTGTAGCCCTCCCCCACAGCATGGACCAAGTACTTGTGTCCATCGACTGCTCCTGTTTTAGGAGCTACTTTTTTTATTTGTGTTTGAGCACTCCACACGAGGGCTCATTTTTCCACTCACTCCCTATTGCCATAGTGCTAACACAATCTGATGGTATTGGAGCGTTTTAAGTGCTCACCAGTTACTTTACACAATGACACATTCTTTTTTGTTGCTGATCCTGCTTTGACTGAGGTATTTTTTTCCCCTTCATTGTTGCTTCCTCCTGCCCTCTCCCATGTTTTGCTTACCCGTCTCTCCATCCCCTCCTGCTTCCCTGCTTGACCCTCCCCCACTACCTCCCTTGCCGCTGCTACTTTTAGTTATTAATTTATTTTTTGTGTGATCCGATGGCATTCAAACTCTTTAAGTGCTCATCAATTATATTACACAATGACATAGTCATTGTCAGAGGTGAGGGAGAGTAAGTTATTTACCCAGAATCACAGATTGTTCAGCTGATGCCGAGATTCAAACCTGGTTCCACAGTTCTCTTGCTCTGTCTTGCTATAGCCGGAACACAATCCAATGGTAATGGAGCACTTTAAGTTGTCATCATTTACATTACACAATGACGCATTCATTTTTGTTGTTGATCCTGTGCCGATTGAGGTATTTTTTCCCCTTCATCGTTGCTTCCTCCCGCCTTCTCCCATCATTACTTGCCTGTCCCCCAACCCCTCCTGCTTCTTTGACCCGTCCTCCCACTACCTTCCTTATTGAGGCTGGTTACATTTTTATTTTTTTCGCACAAACTGACGGTATTGGAGCATTTTAAGTGCTCACCAGTCACATTACATGAAACATTCATTTATGTACGCAGGGGGAAGAGTAAGTGATTTGCCCAGAATCACAGATTGTTCCGCCCACACCGAGATTCAAACCTAGTTCCCCAGTTCCCCTGTCAGCATCTCTGGTCATTACGGCACATCCTCACTTCAATTTAAAGCTCAACAGCTGTTTCTCACTATCACTTCTACATTTGTTCAGCAAGACACCCTCAACACCAATCAAGCATTGACAAAGCCAATAGGTCTTGGCAATTCCTGAGTTATTGGCCTTGTCAACGTGAATGTCTTTTATCCATGTTGTCTAGCAGCACATCTGCTGTTTAGCGTGGCTGAAAGTCACTGAAAAAAGCGATATGAGGATGCCAGTGCAGGTCATGCCAGCGCCTTTTTGTGTTAGGAGGGGAGGGCAATTAACTCAACATGGGAGGGAGGGGGTGAAGAGACTCGGCATCAGCTCAACATCCTGTGATTCTGGGTTTTAAGTCACTTTCAGCCATGCTGAAAAGCTGATGTGCTGCTACACAACATGGCTAAAGGACAGTCACTTTGGCAAGGCCAATACCTAGGGCGTTGCTGAGACCTGTTGGCTTTGCCAGTGCTTGTTTGGTTAGGTTCACGCTATGCAAATAACACATACATCAAATAAACATTGTAGAAGTCTGTAAAGTAGGACTGATGAGACTGCCTTCCATATTGCTGTGCCATATAAAACAGCTATTTTAAACCTGTACGCCATGTCATGAGATCAGACTATATATGGCTCTCAAGCCAGGCAGCGTAATATGTTTGTTTATATAGTTTGTTCGCTATGGAGACACATTCTGAAATAAAATAAGGAAGCTCACAGGCACTGTCACCATCACTGCACGCAAATAAACCACAGCGAGGTCAGATGTATGCAAACATTTCTGGATGGTACAGGATACACTTTTTCGTTGTTGCAAAGGCAAACTGCTGATTTTGATCATAGCAATGTCAGGAGCGTGCTGTGAACTACCTTCTAGTTGGGCATGGCACTCTTTCATCGATTAGCACTGATGTGTCTCTATTTTATGACAGAGAACATTATTTTTGCAATGCTCTCAACTGTTGCTCTCCCAGAGTAGAGGCTAACACAAAGAGCTGCTAATTAAGCAAAGTCTCACAAACTGCTAAGGAATAAACCATTGGGTGTACGTCTTGTTTACCTGTAGCTTAATTGCACTTTACAGGGTTAAATTGGGTGGAAAAGCCACCCAGAGGTAACAACAAGGTAATGGGTCGATTTTTGCACTCGATTCCGAATTTCCAGATTGATGAGATTAGCATGCGGAAATGTTATTTGCATCCTATTTTACCGCGAGGTGATCTTCGCAGAGCCTCGTTTTGGTTGCACAAATTCAAGGTATCTCCTGGAGGGAATTTGGCAAGTAAAAGCAGCTTTGCTGCGAATGAGCAGGTAGCTGCAATTTCAAAAGAGACAGGAATATCCAATTGATCCCTATTTGAAACTAAAGGCAGCACTATAAATGTGGTCATTATTGTGCAAGAAAAAGAGAAGGGCGAAAAAATAGAGAGACTGGCACAGGAAGAGAGAAAGAGGGATGGACTGAGGGTTAGAGGGACCGATATATCGGTGGAGATAACTATAACTGTTTATTTGTTGTGTAGAGCCCGACTTCTCACACTGGCCAGTTCCTTGCACTGGTGGTGGACTGGAGTTCCTTCTGCCAGAGTATTGTATTGCACTGTAGCATTTATAGCCTTGACAAAAGTGCTTTCTGGTTGGTTGAGTAATAAGCTACTCCTTTTGGTGTGATTGGTTAGAGAAGGGCAGTGGTGTAACAAAGGGCACCGCAGCCCCTGCTGTGTGAGGGGCCTTAAGCTGCAGGCCCCTCCCCCAGCACAGTACACTGGCCTGAGACCTCCTGAGCGAGTCTGGAGAGGGGGCCCCTCCATATACTGTGCAGGGTGCCCCCTCAACCTTTGTTACGCCACTGGAGAAGGGTGTTGGCAGAAGTCTCACAAATGGGTAGCATGCTTTGGTGTAGTGCATGAGGCCTGGACTGGTGTTCCAGAAAAGATGGCGCAGAATGTCAAGGGCGTGCATGAGAGGGTTTTGAAGGCTGCAAAGACACACTAGTCTTTTAGAGTCCGAGAGTCAGTCAGGTCCTTATTCTGGAAATTGCCTGGGCTTCACCGGCCTCCCTGTGCGGTAGGGAGCTGCTGATGAGCCCCACCCTTTCCAGCAGGGTGCTACCTACCCTGCCCATATGCCTGTGCAGAGCAGGAGCTTACAGCAGCATGGGCTTGTAGGAGTCCATCCAGGCATAAACAGCTGCATCCCCTGGAGGCACAGTGACGCCACCAGTAATACTGCAATCAGTTCACCCAAGAGCAATAGAACGCCAACACCTGTTAGCACTGCTAAGTGACCTGAAATTTAATATGGAGTCTATTCAAGATCACATAAGACCAACTACTGAAAACACTGTTAGTACACTAGTGAATAATATCACTGGCAAGCCCAGACTGACAGATGGCTGTCCCAGGAAGCACTGTTAACCCACCATAAGGTCTATAGATAGTTCACTCACAAGCGGCTGAAGTGCTTTATGAAATCAACCTACGAGCAAAATAGGGACCATGGTAGTGAGTCTGAAGGGTCAACGCAGTCATTATTACGGTGCAACCCAAAAAGTGATGTCTATGATACATCTAAGTGTGGCTAGGCAAACCAAGGGAAATAGAAGTAGCTGACAACGGTTTCTTTGATATGGACGTAGGCCCCTTCTGTGCATGGCTGGATACTTATGAGTTAGTCTAACAAAAGACAGTGGACAGTGATCTGGACAAAAGTGTATGGGTTTTGGTCCTATAACCTTAGCTTTCTAGGCCATAACTTTCCTAAAGAGAGAAAGCACCATAGAACGCCATCTTTTAACGTTCTTAGGCTTGCAACTGTACTTACAGCTCTCAGCACACACGACATACAACTCCACGCACACATTGAACAGTCTGATAAAAGAGAGCGTAGAAAACAAAAGAAGAATCTATCAAAGTGCCTTTCTGATAAATGATCTGAACAAAATGTGACAAGACTAGAATAATCAAACCCGTTCAGTCAATCATGATGTCAGCTCAAGGTAAAGCAACCCAATCCATATAATATTTAAGAAAAATACACCACATGCATAGGAATTTGCAGAACTGTAGTAAATGCTGTCCAGTGAGGGTGAGATAAGCTCTCATCTCTGTTATAGGGAGTAGTTTTGCAGTAATGTATTGGATTAATTTGAGAAAGCTGGTGTTCAATTCCTGAATATCTGCAACTATTATGCTACGTTATGTTATGCTATGTAAGTAAATTTGTAGAGCGCAGATTATCACCTGTGAGGGTATCTAGACACTAGGCAGTTAAAAACTGAGTCTAACAGTGGTCAGTGGAGGGACTAGAGTGCTAGTCGAAGAGCCAGGTCTTCAGCTTGTTTTGGAATTCCAGCAGCGACATGGCTATCTTGATGTGGAGATGGTTGTCATCATCATCATCATCATTTAACTTTATTTCGGTAAGTAAAAACATACCATAAAAGTACAATGCACAACAGATTTTTTTTTTATAAGAAAAGAGGCGCTATCCTGATGTGGAGATGGTTGTCATTCCAGGACTTTGCCGGGAGGTGGGAGAAGGATCTGCCTCCAGCTTTGCTTCTGCCAATACGGGGTACTTGGGTGAGAAGAGAGAGAGGCAGAGAAAAGGTGGCTGGTGGTTTGAAGGAAGTGGACACTGTGGTTGAGGTAGGAGGCTCCAGTGTTTTCCAGAACCTTCAAAGCATGTGTGAGGATCTTGAAATGGCCAGTGCAGCTCCCTTAGGTGGAGAGTGATATGGGTACATCGAGGGAGGTCCAGGATGAGTCTGGCAGACACTCAAATCTGGGAGCAAAAAGTCCCTCGCCTCATATGGAAATTTGAGAGTATTCAACTTGGTTCAATAGCGTGTACCATCCCACAGTATATTAGTGTTGATCTGTTGAAAGATGGATTGTAGCAGGAGACATATGGGTTTCACTCCTTCCTCATCAGAAGAACACAGAGAGTCAGGCTCCCACCCTTCATATCCAAATTAACAGAAGTCAGCTGCGGAGTCCCACAGGGATCCTCCCTGAGCCCAATTCTCTTTAACATCTATATGGCCCCGCTTGCAGCCATCGTCAGAGGCCACGGAATGAACATCATGTCATACGCTGATGACACACAACTCATGATATCCCTCAATGAAGACCCAGACCAAGCCAAGAGGAACTTTCACACCAGAATGAAACCTGTCGCTGCCTGGATGAGGGAGAGCTACCCAACGCTCAACTCAGACAAGACCAAGCTCATCATCTTCAGAAACTCTACTTCAGCCTGGGATGATTCGTGGGGGCTTGCATCACTTAAGGTCCCACCTGCTCCGACTGACCGTGCCCGCAACCTGGGAATCATCATGAACTCCTCCCTAACAATTACCGACAGATAAACGCAGTCACCTCTACCTGCTGGCACACCCTCCGCCAACTCAGCAAAATCTTCAAAAGGATTCCAAATGACTGCCACAAAATAGTCACCCACACCCTAGTCACAAGCAAGCTCGACTAGGGCAACGCACTCTATGCCAGCATCATTTCAAAGAACATCAGGAAACTACAACTCATCCAAAATGCCGCCACCAGACTCATCCTGAACCTCCGCTGCCAGGAACACATCTCCCAACACCTGAGACTCCTCTATTGGCTCCTGGTGGAGAAGCGAATCAACTTCAAACTACTCAACCCCACCGACAAGGCCCTTAACAACATCAGACAGGCCTACCTGAATTATCTCATCTCTTTCCATAACCCCGCCAGACCCCTCCGATCTGTCCAGCAGGCATTAGCCACCATTCCATGCATCCAGAAAACCACTGCTTGTGCAAGATCTTTCACCTACCTCACAGCCAAGTGGTGGGACAACCTACCCACGCACCTCAGACAAAGCCCATCACTCACCATCTTCAGGAGGAACCTCAAGACATGTCTCTTCGAATGAGGCCCAGACCCACCACCAGCACCTTGAGACCCTCACAGGCAAGAATTTGCACATTATAAAAACTGATTGATTGATTGAACCTGAAATGCTAATAGGCAGCATGGCAAAATAAAATTTTCACTGACAGGTACGCTACCAGCAAGTGACGAGGCAAACTACAAGCACAAAGTGAGTGTTGTATTCCATATTTAGGCAAAATCCTCAATCAGTCTATGAGACATATGAATACCTAGTTACTTAAACGATGTGGGCTTCCACATCATCCCCAGATCTGGAAGTTTTTCCAGCAGCTCTTTTGCAAGAGCACCAATCGGAAACAATCTAGATTTGTTTGATTTTCAGTTCGTGGCTAGCCCATAGACCTGTTGGAACTCCTCCACCTGCATGCTACCACCAATCTGAATGCCCCTTGCCACCATCTCACCATATAGCATGTTTGCCAGTGGTTCAATGGCCAGAGTGAAGAGAAGGGAAGACAAAGGGCACCCCTTCTGCATATCCCGTTCTACTTCCCATTTGGGCAACACCAACCCACCAGTCTTGACTCTAGCCTCAGGGTGAGTGCATAGTTATCTGATCCACTGTGAGCACCTTCTGACCAAAGTTCATTTGCTGAAGCACACCAAACATGTACTCCCACTGTATCAAAGGCCTTTTTGAGATCCACCAAAGCCACAGCATAATGGCACACAGGAGAGCGCAGTTGATGCTCAATATGTGCCAAAAGCCATAAATTAAAGACCATACTCCTGTGAGGTAAAACTCCAGTCCAGTCTTCATGAACAAGTAGAGACATATCGGTTGTCAGTCTATAGGCCAACCATTTACAAAAATGTTTCTTGATGTGCGGTGGGAGCCCAACTCAGTTTGATCCTTCCTTGCCTTAGGGATGGCAACAGTTAGCACCTCGCTCATTGTGGGGGTGGAGGTTCGCCACATGACATGCCTCCTCCACTACCTCTCTGAGTTTGTCCATAAGGAGTGTAGGGGACAATTTTTAAAATTGCAGCTTAGGTCCATCCAACCTAGGGGTCCTCCTGTTTTGCCTATCACTCAGAGTTGGAACAGCTCCTCGCTCGCTTTGAGTTGGTCAAGTTCCTCAAATAAATCCATTGACAGGTGAGGCAGCCTCTCAGTCCCCAAATAAGTAGTGAATGTATGAGGCAGCCAAACAACTCTCAAATAGGTAGTGCTTGTATGTGAGTCAGGCATCTCCTCTTGGGCATACACCCATCATAGGTTTATCTGAAACACCCCGTTTGCAGTCTCCTGCATTTGAGAGACACAACCATTGATATTAGTAATAGAAGCAATGCATGTCCTGAAGAGCTCCATGCAGAAGAGTCATGCTAAAAGTGCCCCAGACTTATCCCCCTCCCTGTGTAGCTTTTGTTGGGATCTACACTATGTATACTTGTCTAGTCTGTCACAGGTCTCAGTAAGACGGCACCTTAAGTTGACCAGGGTCTTAGTGTCACCTTCCCTCCCCCCCGGATGCAGCATTCACATCTCAATATCCCTCATGTTTTGCTCCCTCAGCTGAATCTCCCTTTCAAGTTGCCCAACTACATTCATTGTCCTGCCAATGGCAGTCCCCCGAACCACCACCGTCACTGCCTCCCACTCAAAAGCCCTCTTGGTTTTGGAGCTCTAGTTGGTCTCAACGTAGAAGGAGGAGATGGGCAGCAAACCCCTTGTCTGTGAGGGCACAGGTCAGCAGCCTCCAGTTGTGGATGGTCGTACGCACATGACCCCATTGAGTGTCAGTCCACAGGGGAGTGGTCGGAGAGGGCTCTGCCCAAGTATTCTACCTCAAGACAATCCATGGAAATGTCAGGACTAAGGAAAACAAATAATGCAATCTACTGTAAGAGCGTTGTAGCAGTGAATATTATGAGTACAGCCTATTCTGTGGGTGTTGGAGCCACAAATGCAAATGGTTACATCTTCAACCAACTGAGTGAACATCTTAGTGTGAAAGATGTTCCTCCATGGGTGTCTTTCCAGCACTGGGGACACAACACACTCAAAGTACCCCTTCAGATCATCAGGACACTTAGATAGGACAGCATCAGCCCTTGAACCCTGCCGATGAACTCGGGGTCATCCATATTGAGGCCATATATATATATTAAGGTTACCCTCCAGGACCCCCCCAATCAGAACATTGTGGTCTCGGACCAACTCATTAACTAAAAAAGGCAGCCTCCTGTCCACCCAGCTGGCCCTTACAATTTGAGGCAGTTTAGATTGCTCCCACAAAGTCAGATGCATCTCCTGAAGAAACACTATGCCAGAGTATTGCCATTCAATATGGAAGAAAATTCTATGCCTCTTGAATGGCCCTGTGGAGTATGGGCTGTCGAAGGCTGACCTCTAATTCCTCCCATTTAGATGGGAGGAATTAGAGGTCAGTTTTCACTGTCCGTCACTGTCAGGAAAACCTTCAAGGTAAGGGGCAGTGAAAACTGCTAAATGCTCCGCTTGCCAAAGGAGCGAACTCCCATGGCAAGGGAAGCATTTTATTTTTTTATTTTTAAAAGGAAAATTCCACTTTGGGATTGTCCTTTTGAAAAGAAAGAAGAAAACAGTTTGGTGCAGGGCTCCATCATGTTAATGAAGCCCTTCACCAAATTGTAAACAGCATTGACAGGAAACACCTTGATGGTAGTTCATGCAATGCTTCAGAAATGACCACCAGATTGATGGTAATTTCTAAATTTGGCAAGTGGATTAGTCCCGGACAGGTGGATGTTAATTCCTTCCCCAGGCCAATGGAAATTACTCTTTCCACCAACAATTAAACCAGCCCATCTTTCTTTAAGCCTTGTATGTTCCAAGTGATTATCTTAATTTTGTACAGCACAATCATACAACATCATTTGATGGTATTCCAACCCATCTACATTCCTGCTTGGGGGACAGAACATTAGGATCATTAATCCTGCCAATGTACAACCCATGAGTAGTGAACCACAGTTGTTCTGGTCAGTTGCTGGAGCCCAGGCACCACACCCACCAGCTCTTAGGTGTAGTTGGGTGAAGAAGGGGGACAGGCCGTAAGACTCCTCATGCAATGGTGCCTGATAAGTGCAGGTAGTTGGCCGGAGCTCATAGCTAGTCAACCGTCCTGTCTGCCATCTTGGACAAACTCCCCCTACCCTGTGGACGACTGGTGTGCCTTTGCTGCTAAGCCCCTCCAGTTGCATTGATGGTGACCACCTGGAGGCCACAGAAGAATGCAACGCATGCTGGCATTAGTGGGGGCCTGTGCTTAACACAATAACTGGAGATATGGGTGGTTCCATAGGACACACTCTCCCTGGGTAACAGATGAAAGGGAACAGTAGGGATCTTGAGCCCCCTGGTTTCTCTGCCCAGGCACCTGATAAAGGACAAGGGGCACTCTGTAGGACCGCTGTGCACTAGTACTGCCTAGGTTGGTTGTAGGGGATTGGCTCCCGTTTCTCTATCTTCTCCTCAGAGAATTTGGCTTATCATTACTTTAAGAGAGGTCGGCTAACCAGGACATTTGAGGGACTTATAAGAAAGCGCAGATGACATTCCCTGCTGTACATTGGTTCCCCTACACAAGTGTATATCCCTAACTTCATGACATTATCATGGCCAAAGTGGAAACCAGAAGGACCACTAGGGAATCCTCAATGATGCTTCCCGCCACACTGGAGCATGCCCATCCATCCCAGTAGTTGGTTGTGGAACAACTAGTGCAACATCATTCTGAGAAATTCCCAAAACTCCTGGCTGCTGTGCGCAATCTTAAAACCTCCCTGGAACCTAATCTAGACACTTTAATGTTGGAGGTGGTGTTTTTATGCGAAGATCACATGAAACTGAAGGACAGAATGAACCTCACTGAACTGGTGTTGGAAACCCTGTGTTTCTCTGTTGGAGACCACGATCAACACATAGTGACACTTCAGAGGGAGGTGGCAATGCTGTGAGCTAGGGTTGATGATGCAGGAGGCTGCTCCAGAAGGAACAACATGAGGGTGGTGGGCCTGCCTGAAGGAATAGAGGGACAGAGCATGGATTTGTATTTAAAGACCTGGGTGACGGACAGCGGTCCTAGGGGCATGACATCCATCTTTTTCTCAGTGATGCGGACCCACAGGGTACCGGGCTGGCCCCCCAATCTAGGTGCTGCTCCTCGACCCATGGTGCACTGCTCTTCAACTTTAGGGACTGCAAAAATATATTGCAGATTGACAGAGGCCCATGGATGGTGGACAATAGCACCATTACTATTTTCCCAAACTATACCCTGGAGGTCAGACAGCAGAAATAAATGTTCCAGGAAGTAAGACAGCAATTCCACGTTCTGGGACTTAATTGCGCACTGTTGTACCCAGTGAAGCTGAAGGTCATTCCAGATAACTAGACCCTTTTCTTCACATCATCACAGGAGGTACTGTCTTGGTTGAAATCAAGAGGCAAATATCAGAGCACTGCTGGGCTGGATTGGGTGGTTGGATGGCAGACTCAGAAATGTGCTGCTTGAAGAGTCACATCTGAGGCAAACCTTTGAAATCGCAAGCCACCCTGGGCCAAACTAAAGCACCCGTGGCAACAGAACAATCTGTGACTCCAGGGTCTAACAGAGAGTCAGATACAGACATGATGAGGTGAGCTGACCCTCCCCTGATGGAAGAGGTGCCTGAGGAACTATGCGGTCACCCTCTGGTTACACTAATGACAGCAGACTTGTTCACATGTCCTTGATTGTGGTGACATTCTTTTCTTGTTTCTGAATATTAATGGATCTTCTACCGGGCTGTGGAGGAGGTGAAGGGGGGGTGGGCCCTTATGAGGAGGCACGAGGGAGAGTACTATGCACATTGGATGGTGGTAGGGCTGGACTCTGCACACGAACAATGGCCTGTTTGGAGCCCTCCTGGGGGCAGAACGACTATCCACTCTGTGCTGAATCATTGATGGCATTGGTTGGTTGCATTCCATTGGGGAAGCGGCCTGGGATGTGGGTTGGTTGGGGCTTGTTTATACTGTTGATAAGTTTGTTTTATGCCTGCTGTGCTGTGGGATGTCACTGCAATTCTCCACTCTTTCCCTGATGAGTATTCTCACACCCACACTATTAACATGACTTGTTGGGACTGTTGCCTCCTGACTTAGAATGTGAGAAGGATGGTCTCTTACTGCAAACGCTATCATATCCACTCATACCTCCACTCACCTTGAGATACAAGTTGCATTGTTATAAGAAGCACATTTGACAACTACGGAACTGACCAAGTAATCCACAAATGCTGGTAAGGTGGGATTTATGGCACCACATATATTCTAACACCAGGTGGTTCTTGATTTGGGTTGCCTCCAGTGTCCCCTTTGTGGTCGAACACTCACTGATGTACACTGAGGGACGCTATGTTATTCCTATTGGAAGGAGGAGCCAGGTTGCTTACTTCAGCTCATCCTTACATCGTTAAGGGTTCCTTAGGTTTTTCATGATGAGGTATGCTGAGGTTGAACCTTAAAATATGTATTATTTTTTGGCCTGCACTTCTGTATCATTTCCTCCAGTTTTATCGAATTTGAGACATATTTCTCCCTGTCACACCCTATTGCCATAAATAATTTGGTGATCTGTGTGCATATTAAGTGCTCCATTAAAAATAGAAGCAATACACTTCCTAAACAGGTGGTCACCTATGCCAAATGTCAGCATTCCAACTAGATATCCAAGATATGAAAGGATGGCACACAAAAATGTAATACATTATTCAGGGAAAGGTTTTTTTTTGTCGTTCTTGTCCTGGCGAAGGAAACTAAAGTGCTGCCTGATTTCCACAAGAAATCTATGTTCCCTATTACTGCACTAAGCCATTTCATGTTCAGCATTCCCACTAAATATCAAGAATATTTAGCCAGGCCAACATTTTCTCCTGATTACAATACCACACTGTGGCGTCTTCATTGCATTAATACACAGGACTGTGATATATAGGGTTAAAATTAATTTGCTGTGCTCATATTTCTGAACATGATTACTGCTAAAATCACACAAGAAGGTACGGGGTTCACAGGGAGCTCTAAGCTGTGGAAAATTTCCTAGTAGCTCTTAGACCATGTTAGGTAAGTTGATGCTGATGGATACTGAGGAGAGTCGAGGTTCGAAGGTGGGGGAGGGGAGGGAAAGTTTCCTTTACGGACTAGGTGGTCTCACACACTATATAGTGTCATGCTTCATCATATGACCACCTAGCCCCACCCAGGTAGGACAATGCCACCTGAGCGGACTCAACCTCACTGTTAAAGGAACAGGAGGGTGTGCGTAAATTATCATTGTTCTGGAAAAATGTGGGATCCAGCTAACCTAGGGTATACTTAAAAACACCTAAACAGTCACTTATTTGAAAGTACACTTTTAATAGTGGTGACTGTTGGTGTGGTTAAAAACAAAAATGGGGACACCTCTGTGAGAGCAAGGACTCACAGGGTCGCCTATCTAAGAGTCAATGGCCAACATGTTTCTGCCCTCTCTGTTGAGCCAAGGAAGGTCTCAGGGCATTCGTCAGGGCCTAGGATCCCTATGTCTCATATTATATGAGGGAAAATGAAATACTCCGTGCACTGGGAGAGAAAGTGGAACAAGGTGCAATGAAGGTAAGGGGCCTACCTTAAGCAAGGAAATACCTTGTGGAGGCCCTATACCTGAAGGCAACTAGCACCAGGTATCCAGGAGGGGGAGTGTCCCCTTATTGTCACACAAACTCCAAAGGAGGTGCTCACTGTGCGCCTATTCCGTCCCTTCGCTGGACCGCTTGTGACATGATTACTGCTATGCTGTGACTATCATGTACTAAGGTTTAACCATTGTTCAAGTGTCATCCAGGATAACAGCACACATTAAGACTGAAAGATACCTAATTTGCTTTTATTCTGTATAATATAAAATGTATGGTTCACATAAAATTATATGGGTAGCACCACTTTGGAGTCCCTTTTGAGCCATTGGTGCTGGTAACCTATTTTTACAAATCCAAATGGAAGGGTTTACAAGTATTAAACATTTACTGCAATTGGCATAGCAGTCACATCCTGTTAGCCCCAAGTAATATAACCCTACAACAGTGCACCATACTTGTCACAGTGCCCTTTCCTCTGGATCTGCACGCAGCTGACCAAAAGGCCCACCTCCCGGTGTCACCAACTCAGAAAGCTATCAGAGCGCAGAGTATTGATGAAGCCAGGTGGGGAGAAGGGAATTAAGGTAGGGAACTGCAGGGAGAGAGATCTGAAAAGAAAATGGTTAGGGCAAATATGCATATACTCTTTCATAACAGTATAAACTTACCAATACACTCTGGAACAAAGGCGCCTCCGTGATATCGGATTGAGACCCTTTGTGAACTGGGCATAGCCCCTTCTTTGAATCATGGAACAAGAACGAACTGCAATCTCTGTACCTAAAAATGGCAAGAGCTTTGGACTATGATCATACTCTGAATTTTAACCATGTAACAATTATCCTTTGATAACATAAACGTTTGATCTCAGCCTAGAAATGCACAAAGATTTAAATATGTATCTCACATATTGTACTTCCCAAAAAACAATGAAACTACAGCTTGCTTTTCTCAAGCGCTTTCACATTTGCAACTGAGGCCTGAAGAGTTTTACTAATGGAACTTGAAGCGCTTTGATCGTCATGCATGAACCGCTTTACTTATTATGCCCGGGGCGCTTCTACTTGTTTTGCCTGAAGCGCTTTTATTGTCGTGCCAAGGGCGCTTTACTCGTGTGGCCTGAAGTGCTTTGATTGTCGTGCCAAGGGCGCTTTCCTTGTGTGGCCTGAAGTGCTTTGATTGTCGTGCCAAGGGCGCTTTACTCGTGTGGCCTGAAGCGCTTTGATTGTCGTGCCAAGGGTGCTTTACTTGTGTGGCCTGAAGCGCTTCGATTGTCATGCCAAGGGTGCTTTACTCGTGTGGCCTGAAGCGCTTTGATTGTCATGCCAAGGGTGCTTTCCTCGTGTGGCCTGAAGCACTTTGATTATCGTGCCAAGGGCGCTTTACTCGTTTAGCCTGACGCGCTTTGATTGTCGTGCCAAGGGCGCTTTACTCGTTTAGCCTGAAGCGCTTTTCTCGTTGTGCTAAGGGGCGCTTTACTTTTGGGAGTAAACAACCCCCTTCAAGATTTGACTCATCAAGACCTTACCGATACTAGTACGACCTACTCGTTTTTGAATTCACCATGGAAACAAGGATACTCTGACATGCTGCCACTCTGTCATGCAGGAAATCTGCTTTCTTCAGAGGAACTCCCCATGAGGTCCAACTGCACCGAAGTCTTCAAAATAGTGAGCAATGTGCTTGGGTGTGGCTGGGCTATATAGGCCTGCCACACCCCAAGATGGTCGCTGCCTCTAAAAACTTGGGAGTTGTAGTCCATTCATAGAATGGCATTGATAAGTGCATCTTGTCCACCAATGACCTGACCCTGCAGCTACATGAGCTTTACCACAGGGCAGGCGATGCTGATGACCACTTCTGGAGCAAGCGGGGATGACAAGCGGCGCGCATGACGTGCCGCAAAGACGCGAAGCAGAGGTCAGGGTGGGTCCTGGACCGTGCACAGCCTTATTACTGACATTACACCCCTCTCCCAAGTGCGGTCCAGGACCCGGCTTATCAGCGTGGAGGAGATGAAAGCGTTGCATCAAACGTGGTGCATGGACATGCTGTGCAGGTTCCCATGAGTCGTCTTCCGGTCCTTATCCCTTTCAGGACACTAAATACCAAAGGGAAGACCCACGATATTGAGAGTCTAAAATAGCTCACACCTCATACTCCCAATGACCTTGGAATAGTAGAGGAGCAGGTTGTGCGACACTTGAGGGCGAAGGAGGTTTAAGAAGTGAACTGTGAAACCCTGGATGGATTTTCAAGGACGATGGCAATTTTAGTTTATATGTTACAGGGTTCACTTGTCGCAGAACTTCATAGGACCCTATGAATTTTGGATGAAACATGTTTTTATTTTTTAATACAAAGTTTTTCGTTGATAACCAAACTCTATCTTTGTCTGTATACTGAGGGCCAGGCTGGTGTTTTTGTCAAACTGTATTTTATATTTTGTCTTTGCCTGGTGTAGATTTCCTTGTAGTTGTGAATGTATTCTTTTCATGTGTGTTAACATATCCATGACTGCTGGAGTGGTTTGCATAGAAGCAGGTAGTGTAACTGGCAAAATGTGCGGATGACGCCCATTTAAACCATAAAAGAGAGTTGAGTTTATTGAAGAGTGGTGAGAGTTGTTATAAGCCAGTTCTGCAAGCCACAGGAGATCCAGCCAGGTTTTTGGATACTTTTTTGCATTACATCGTATATATTGTTTTAGAGTTTGGTTCAGTCTCTCTGTTTGACCATCAGTTTGTGGATGGTAACTAGTGGATAGGGTTGAATCAATTCGTAAAGCCTTGCACCATTGCTGCTAAAAACGTGCAGAAAATTGTGTTTCTCTATCAGAGAGGATGACTATGGGAAGTCCGTGAAGACGAACAATGTTTTCTAAGATGATAGTTGCTAAAGTGTGAGATGTTGGGAGACCTTTACATGCAATGGAATGAGCATAATTGGTAAGACTATCTACCACCACCAAAATGGTTGAATTTTGCCTTACTTGGGGAAGACCAGTAATAAAATCCATAGAGATATGTTCCCATGGATGATTGGGGATGGGTAGAGGTATCAATAGACCCTTAAGCTTGCTATGTTCACTTTTGCATCTTGCACATACTTCACATGATTGCAACATTTGCTTTAAGTCATAAACAAATGTAGGCCACCAAAAATACCTTTTCATTAATTCTAGTGTTTTTTGAGGACCTGGATGACCTGCCAGAGGATGAGTATGCAACCAATGAAAAGCTGTCTCTCTTAACTCTTCAGTAGGCAGAAACACTCGAGATTCATGTAGAGGTAGGCTATGTTGAATGGACCTTTTGGTGTCTTGTTGTAACCATTCTTGCCACTTGGTGATATGAAAATGATATGAGATCAAAGAATGTTTCGGCCGCTATTAAACACAACACTTTTGAAGTTGTTATAATAGGCATGGGTTTTTGTTCAGTATGTGTGATTGAATAATCTTGCCTAGACAATGCATCAGCCTTGCGGTTTTCTACTCCTGGTCTAAAAGTCACTATGAAATCAAATTCTGCATAGAATAACATCCATCTCAGTTGCCTGGGAGTTAGTAGTCTGGCAGAGCTCATAAATTGTAAATCTCTATGGTCAGAGTATACAGTTATGGTGTGCTTTGCTCCCAACAGATAATGTCTCCATTCTTTGAAAGCATTGCAGATTGCTAGTAATTCTTTTTCAGCAATGGTGTAATTCTGTTCCGCTTCATTCGGTTTTCGTGACACATATGCTATGGGGTGCAATTGTCCAGTTTCTAGGTGACGTTGGGAAAGGATGGCCCCAACAGCGACATCAAATGCATCGGCTTCCACAATGAATGGTTCCTCCATATTGGGATGAGCTAGAATGGAAGCTGAAGTAAAAGCCTTTTTTAACTCTAGAAATGCCTTCTCTGTCTCTTGGGACCAGTTGAAGACGGCCTTTTTCCTTAGCAATTTGGTGATTGATGCTACCTTTTGGGAGAAGTGATGGATGAAGCGTCGGTAAACATTCGCAAAGCCCAAAAAACATTGAATGTCACATACTGATTTAGGTGTGTGCCATTCTGCTACAGCCTGAATTTTTCTCTCAGTCACTTGCATGTCGTCAGGTCTTAAAATGACTCCCAAAAAATCTACTTCTTTGGTATGAAATTCGCATTTACTTAATTTGCAAAACAAATTATGGTTTCGTAGAGTTTGTAACACCTTTGTTACATTTTCTTCAAGAATTTCTTCGGAGTTTGAATAGATCAATATATTGTCAATATAAACGATGACAAAGATGTCTAGGTATTCTCTCAGAACATCGTTTAGGAAACATTGAAAAGCTGCTGGGGCATTACATAGACAAACAGCATCACTAGATACTCAAACAGACCATAACGAGTTTTAAAAGCCGTTTTCCACTCATCTCCCTCTCGAATTCGAACTAGGTGATAAGCACCTCGTGAATCAAGTTTGGTGTAAATAACTGCTGATTTTACCTGATCTAATAAGACTGGTGAGAGGGGTACTGGGTATTTCTTTTTGACAGTAATCTTGTTTGTCGCTCTAAAGTCAAAACAAGGTCTCAATTCGCCATTGGCTCTGGGTACGAAAAACAGCGGAAAAGCCGCTGGAGATCGTGATGGCCTAATTAGCTCGTTGGCTAAACATTGATCGAGGTATTCTCGTAGGACTTGGTTTTCCTTCTCCGATAAAGCATAGATTCTACAATTTGGTATATTGGCGCTGGGTACAAGATTGATCTGGCAATCGTACGACCTGTGAGGTGGTAATGAGCTCACTTTATTTTCACAGAAAACATCAGAATATTCTGAATACTGTTGTGGCAAATCAATTTTCTTCTCTGCTGCAGTAGCAATAGAGTGTTGAGGATTCCCTTCTTTGTCTCTTCTTGGTTGAAGACACTAGTTTAAACAAGAGGAAGAAGAAAAACGCAAAACCTGGTTGCGCCAGTCTATGCATGGATTGTGTAACATTAACCACGGCATTCCTAAAATAAAACCATATTGGGGTGCTTGGATTATATTGAAGCGAATTATCTCACAGTGGTTCAGATTCCCATCATTTTTGCAAATCATTTGCATTTGTGAGGTTTGCATAGTAACGGGGCCTCCTGCCAATTTACTACCATCAACTGCATAAACAACTTCAGGAACCTTTTTCTTGACACTGGGTATTTGCAAGTCTAGTGCAGTTTGTTGGTCCACAAAATTTCCTGTTGCCCCTGAATCAATTAGAACTTGTACAGTATGACGTTTTCCCTGTACAGTTAGTTGTGCTAGAATTCGGAAATGTTTGACATAACGATTTGTACAAGAACACACTGAAGGGATCGTCAATTTGCCCAAGAGGTCCCCTTTGTTTTTTCTTGGGCACTTTAGTTTTCCTGTGTATTTTCCAAAGCAACCGCTATCTTTTTCTTAGCCACAAGTGTTGGATCAAGTTTACCTTTGGGTTTCACTTGACATTCCTTTACGAAATGACCCTTTTTTCCACAGTACAGACACTGTCCATTTCTCCGTCGTATGTCTTTCTCCTCTTTGGTCAAAGGTGGACGAATAGTTCCGATATCCATTGGTTCTATTTTAGGGTCTGAGGACAACTGAGGGTGTCTAAACATTTCCATTCGCCAGTTGGGCCTTTCCCATTTTTTCCTTATTCCTTTTCTTTCTGTGAGTCAATGATCTAGCCGCAGGGTTAGATTAATGAAATCAGTACAAGTTTTCAGTTGCGGTTCAATTTGGGCCAAAACGTCTTTCAGTTCGTCTTTTAGTCCTTGCTAAAACACTGCTGACCTTTTTTTCCTCTGGCCAAGCGGTTTCCACTACTAACCAGTTGAAATGACGAATACGTTATCAAGTCTTTGTTTCCTTGGTGTAACTCTAGTAAATCTTTGTCTGCAGACATGGTAATCGAGCACCTGTCAAATACCTTTTCAAATTCCTCCACGAAATGACACCAATTATACAAAAGGGGACTATCTAATCGGACTAATGGCACTGCCCAAGTAGCTGCATCACCATTCAGATAGGATATAAGGAATGCAATTCTATATTGTGGATCCGGAAAGGTACTGGGACGGCCCGTAAAGTGTAGTTCCACCTGTGTGAGAAAAACTTGAACCTTATTGGGATCCCCAGAAAACCTTTCTGGTGCAGCCAGAGGAATTTGTGTCGGCACGTTCACGGCTATGTTAGTAGGTGTGGAATGCATAGGACGGGACTCAGGTTCTAACCCATCTACCTTACTCCTTCAGCTGCTTTACTTTAATTTTTGAGTCTGTTAAATCAATTTGCATTTGAGTGACTACTTGCATAATGGTGTCTAAGGTGGCCATTTTTCGCAGCTCACTTACAGACCAAGAGGAAAATATAAACTTGTGGGCTCACTATTCTGTCACAGTGCCCTTTCCTCAGGATCTACACGCTGCTGACCAAAAGGCCCACCTCCCGGCGTCACCAACTCAGAAAGCTATCAGAGCGCAGAGTATTGATGAAGCCAGGCGGGGGAAGGGAATTAGGGCAGGGAACTGCAAGGAGAGAGATCTGAAAAGAAAATGGTTAGGACAAATATACATATACTCTTTCATAACAGTATAAACTCACCAATTGACTCTGGAACAAAGGCGTCTCCGTGATATCGGATTGAGACCCTTTGTGAACTGGGCCTAGCCCCTTCTTTGAATCATGGAACAAGAACGAACTGCAATCTCTGTACCTAAAAATGGCAAGAGCTTTGGACTATGATCATACTCTGAATATTAAGCATGTAACAATTATGCTTTCATAACATAAACGTTTGATCTCAGCCTAGAAATGCACAAAGATTTAAATATGTATCTCACATATTGTACTTCCCAAAAATCAATGAAACTACAGCTTGCTTTTCTCAAGCGCTTTCACATTTGCAACTGAGGCCTGAAGAGTTTTACTAATTGAACTTGAAGCGCTTTGATCGTCATGCATGAACCGCTTTACTCATTATGCCAGGGACGCTTCTACTTGTTTTGCCTGAAGCGCTTTGATTGTCGTGCCAAGGGCGCTTTACTCGTGTGGCCTGAAGCGCTTTGATTGTCGTGCCAAGGGCGCTTTCCTCGTGTGGCTGAAGCGCTTTGATTGTCGTGCCAAGGGCGCCTTCCTCGTGTGGCCTGAAGCGATTTGATTGTCGTGCCAAGGGCGCTTTCCTCATGTGGCCTGAAGCGCTTTGATTGTCGTGCCAAGGGCGCTTTCCTTGTGTGGCCTGAAGCGCTTTGATTATTGTGCCAAGGGCGCTTTACTCGTTTAGCCTGAAGCGCTTTGATTGTCGTGCCAAGGGCGCTTTACTTGTTTAGCCTAAAGCGCTTTTCTTGTTGTGCTAAGGGGCGCTTTACTTTTGGGAGTACACAACCCCCTTCAAGGTTTGACTCATCAAGACCTTACTGATACGAGTACGACCTACTCGGTTTTTAATTCACCATGGAAACAAGGATACTCTGACATGCTGCCACTCTGCAATGCAGGAAATCCGCTTTCTTCAGAGGAACTCCCCACGAGGTCCGACTGCACCGAAGTCTTCAAAATAGTGAGCAATGTGCTTGGGTGTGGCTGGGTTTTATAGGCCTGCCACACCCCAAGATGGCCGCTGCCTCTAAAAACTTGGGAGTTGTAGTCCATTCATAGAATGGCATTGATAAGTGCATCTTGTCCACCAATGTCCTGACCCTGCAGCAACATGCGCTTTACCACAGAGCAGGCGACGGTGATGACCACTTCTGGAGCAAGCGGGGATGACAAGCGGCACACATGATGCGCCTCAAAGACGCAAAGCAGAGGTCAGGGTGGGTCCAGGACCGTGCATAGCCTTATTCCTGACAATACTGCAGGAGTAAATTACACAAGAGATGAGGAGGGGGAGTTTTAGCCTCGAAAGTTTATGAACTTCCACAAACCTGTGTTTGTTTGTTTCCATTCACAATCTCTTCTCTGTCCCACTGTTTAAATGGGTGAAGATGTCTGGAGTAATCAGTTTCCTTACTGAGACGAGGAAGGATACAAACCCAGAATTGGCAGAGGTGCAGAGGAATGCAGTTCTCAATTTGAGAGTGGAGAAAAAAAAGTCCCATTGCATAGAGGAATTAAAATTTCAAAAGGTTTAAATGTACACTTGTACAATTATGCTAGCTGAAATGTCTATGCTATATGAAATGTCAACGCACTGGGACAAATTTACAGAAAGCTTCCTTGTAAAACCTCTGGAAACGTGCAACTAGTGCAGCTTTTCAGGAACATTCCAGGAAAGCTCTGTGAACTGGGGAAAGTCGCGAGTCTACACCTCAGAGTTGAATAATTCTGCGAGGCCAGATGTACAACTTTTTAGTGATTTGGGCCATGTATTTTAACGTTTTTGGGAATCACGGCTATTATTCAAGAAATAGTTGGCTCATTTACGTGCCAAAAGATGTCGTCATCGATATGTGCGTCACGCATGTAAAGCCTCCGAGATATAAAAGTTGTTACTTCCACAAAATTAATCATAAAAGTATTTGAAGGAGCGCCCTGCAACATAGAAAAGTTGCTAGATGTATGCAGTGGGACAAAGAGACCTTTCAGTGTTGTTTTTGGCAGCTATTGCTTTGATACATTTTCTCTGCTGTTATTTCCACGACGTAGGTCGTGATTACCAGTGTCACAGAGGTGGCACCTGCTAAAGAAGGACTCCCCCGGGTTCTGCGATAAATTACGCCTATTTCGAGTTTTTTGGGAGTAAAATGCTGTTTTTTTCGAATTGTGCCAAAATCTACACGGCATGATAAATACCATACTCTTTCCTCCTGTTAAATTACGGCCAGTTTAACCTGCTGAAATGCAATGGAGTGTGCGGAATGTATTGCGCCCGGTAATTACAGGGTGCGGTAAACTCCGCACAACTTGTAATTCCGACCCTGCCCCGTATGTGCAGGCGTCGGAAAATCCGACCCTAGCACGATCAGGGCCTTGGGCCATACATCCCAGGAGGGTGTGATTTTCGCCAGTTTGTGCCATAAACCTGGAACACATTATGCAGGCAAGTAGCCCACCTACCTGGTTTGCGCGTCTCAGTTTGTGAAACCTCCAGTTTGTGTTTTTTCCCTCATTCGGAAGTGCACAAATCGGAATGGGGTGTCAATTGCGCAAGTCCTTGATATACATGAGCTACTTGTAAACATCTTTGTATATTTCGAAGGTCCTAATGTACAGATGACCCCATGTTCTTCCTTCATAAGCAGTGGCTAACCGAGAACTGTGTTAAATTTTTGAAAGTCAAAAAAGGTCACCTCGTGAGACACAGAAGAAGATCCTTCTTGACGGGGTAGGCGGGGTTTGAGCTCCTGCAGAAAGAAACAAGTCAAATCTGCGCTGTAGTTTTATAACTGCTACTGTGGAGTGTAGAACGAATAGCAGTAGATGCGTCTCATTTTATTATTTTGAAATAGAAGTTTATTTACGACTTAATGTCAAAAGGACACATGGAAGTATGAAACAAAAGTCAATATGCGATTGGAGTTTACATGTTTTCAGTCTCTAATCTTAGATAAGAACACGTTGTTATTTTAATAGCCCTGTTAAATCAATCACCTGCTAGGTTATTCTAGGCACGCGCGCTTTACCTTCTGGACGGTCTGGTTGCTGTAAGGTGTTTTTTGCCCATCCCTAGAAGAGCAGTTACGTCACTGTCTTCTAGGATTTCTGTGCAGCTTGTCAAGTCTGATGTAAGAACTCGGATATCAGCTGTTAACAAGTCACTGGAGCATGCTCGTAAATGATGGATTTTTACAAGAGAGGCAACGTCACGTGCACTTTCTACTTTCTCACAGGTGCAGCCGCTATTACAAGCTGGGGATACAGCCATGGGCTGGCGCGTAAAAGCCCATCAATACATCTATTTGAATAGTTCTTTTTAGATCTGGTTTAAAGTAAGCTTTAACTGGGTACCGACCTGATGTAAGGAAGAAAACCAAAACATTAGAAAGCAAGCATTATTAAAGCCTATGAATCCTGCCCTTGAAAAGGATTAGCTGACATTTTGGCTTTTCCAGTGCTTGTTGCCAATGCTAAACAGCACTGACAGCAAAAGGAAAAAAACATTTCTGCTGATTCTAAACAGCATCTGCAAAAATTAACAAGCATTTTCAGTGCAACGGGTCTTGTATTTGCTCGAGTTAGAGCTATTAGAGTTGTAAACTCCTAATCAGACTTTTCTTGCACACAAATTAAAAGAAAAAAAACGCAGCGCAATCGCACTTTGACCAATGCAGCGCGATCGCGCTGCGTGGAAAATAAACAGAGAAAGTAGTCCGGAAACCATGCTGAAAGCATCGAGCCTCGTATGTTTTTAGTAGTTTACCGGTGCTGTGTAGGTGGGCTAAACACCAGAAAAAGCATGACATGTGCATGCCTTTCACAAATGAAAGCCATCGGATTTTAAAAAGCAAGCCCACGAATCAATGAAAGTGACTGACGTGACATGGGCGTGGTTGGAAGCCCAAAGAGAGATTACAGCATGGGACGGAGCGCTTTGCGCTCACCCATAAAAAGCCAAAAAGCTAGCCACAGCATGACAGATGTGCATGCCTGCCTCAGGACACATGTGTGCACATATGTCATGATATGACTGATGTTGCGACTTTTGTTTAGTTTATTGTTTGAGGATGATGATCACCTCTTTTGAAGCTGTAAATTAAAAACAATCATTTGCAATGCAATGGGTCTCGTGTTTGCTTGAGTTAAAGCAATTAGCATTGTAAATTCCTAACTGGACTTTTCTTGCCACATAAATTGAAAATGAAAAGTAAAACAGTTGACATAAGCAAGCCAATACAAAGCACCACAGCTGCCATGAGCATGTTCTCGAAGGAGAGACCCGAAAGGAAAAAGAAGTTAGCTTGCAGCCAAAAGTCTTGGCAAATTTGCAATTATCTACGTAACAGGGTCGATGGCCAAGGAGGTAACAAAACTCCCCCAAGGAAGGACAAATATAAAGCATTTACCAATGATAACAAAGGATTTTCAAAAGGCAACCCCATGAACTAGTGATAGTGGTGGGCGTGCAGTGCACGCTAGACCTAAGAAAGGTAAGCAGACTGTCATGTACAGAAAAAAGTAGTTAAACAGCAAATTGCACCTGCCAAGTCCTCCTACAAAATGTTATTAAAAAAACACACTAAACAAATAGTTCAGGGCACGCTAGCAATGGGAGTGAGAAAGCTAATGGGAGAGCAAGTAAACTCTGACAATGAACAGTGGGGATGACCATGGAGGGGCTGGGGATCAATTAAGGGAGGGTTCTGAAAAAGCTGAGTGGGAAAGGGATTGGTGGGGGAAACAACAAGTTGGGGGATGAGAAAGCAGACGAGTGCAGAAGGCAGGGGTATGAAAGGGTAAATAGCACACAGGTGAGAAGGCAAGAGAGAGAGAAAGCACAAACATGCACACAAGCACTGAAAGTTGTTCCCTGAATTTAAGAAGTGGAAGGATACAAGTCATTGAATCTAAAGAACACAAGAAGAGAAGAGGAAGTAAGCCATTGAATAAGTAGCAAGTAAATGAGATTGACAAGAAAGTCAACCAATGATGAGCAATTAAATGACCCAAAGCCCAATGTAGGTGTTGGTATTGTTCACAATAGGTCTATGAACAACAGGGACATAGCTTTAGGGGGGTGTTTGGAGTGTTACAACCCCCTTAATAAATGCATTTTCTGATAAATAGGTGGGCACAGGGGCTTTCAGTCAGGTCTTGTGAGCTGTCTATCGGTTATAATCAGGATTGTTTATATACACACAGACAAAAAAGCAAACACACACTGTACCTCTCTCTGTTCTAAAAGTCCTCAATAATGTTGGCTACTTTACAAAATATTGTGTTTTCTCTTAGTACCTTTACCAATCTGCATTCCACTCCCTTTCCACTGCGTCTTCCGCCCCTCTTATGTGCCCTGCTGGTCACCTAATGTGTTGTAACATTATATGCAAGGGTGATTGTTAGAAAGTTCGAAGCTCATACCCCCCACGCTTACAGACCAAGTTACGCCCCTGATTAACAACAAACATCTAAAGTTGTCAATATGTGTGACCTAAAAGTCATACAAAGCCAGAGGCTGTGTCTCAGCTCCACTCAGCCATTGCTTGCTGAAAGTGACATCAGGGGGAGTTGCTTAGTCAGTAGGATTCGGGGGTGTGAGCCTGACATTTCTTAATGCTCACTGTGGCATACCCAACCAAGATCGTGATTGGTTATTATGTAGCATGGGGATATGCACAGCAGGACATTTGAACAATTTATATTTTGCAACAAAAGTTTGATGCTAGCATAGAGAAAGATGGCCTTTTGGTGCCGAGTTACCTATAGGCAGGGGTAAGTTGGGGTGGGAAGAGCACAAATACTCATAGTGTTTGACACATAGCTAAATGTAATAAAATAGCATGATTTGACTTTATGTGAAGTCGTAGTGCTAAATGCAAACAAGGGGCAAGCAGCATATTGTCTGATATTCCCATGTGTAACATGTAATTTCTGAATAATTACAAATTTTGTGCTACTTTTTAAATAATTTAAATATACTGCTAGAAACCTGCTGGGGAATTTTAACTGTGTAGACTGTTGTTTTTGCCATTAGGGAGCATTTTTATTTGCACAAAGCACTTTGTGGCCTCTTTCGCAGTCCGTCTCGCCAGTGGGAGTGCGCGGGCACCATTTTCCTGGGGGGGGGGTCACGGTCTAGTCTTTTCCAGACTATATAAGCACAGATGGTGGCACAACCATGCCGAATTGAAATATACTGCCATAAACCTGCTGGGGCATTTTGACTGTGTAGACTGTTGTTTTTGCCATTAGGGATCATTTTTATTTGCACTAAGCCCTTTTTGGCTTCTTTTTTCCTACGTCTCGCCAGTGAGAGCGAGAGCGCACTCTTTTCCTGGGGGGTCACGGTCTAGTCTTTTCCAGACTATATAAGCACAGATGGTAGTGCAACCATGCCTGTGGTGCGCCAAAGGCAAACCCATCTGCACTCATCAGCACCCGGGATGCTCCATGCTCCAGGACCCCTGGCCGTTTCAAGGCAGATTTCTACTCAAGAGAAGTTCTACTTGATCTGAATGTCTCAGGTAAGCGATCGAACTGCAGCCTGTTAGATTCAGAGGCACCACCATATCATTTTCTCTGCGAAACATGCACATTTTCTACACGCTCCAACAATATGGTCACTCTGATCAAAGTGGCCAAATCTAACAAGCAAACTGAGTACTCAAGGCATAAGACTTTCTCGCGGAGCTGCTGCTTAATCAATGTTCGTTCACTCGTTAAGCACAAACTAGATTTTTTGAGTTTTTATACTCCCATAATCCCAAATTAGTGTTTTTAACTGAGAGTTGGCTAACCAAATCTTCGAAACCGGATATTGCAGCGGCAATACCGTTAGGCAACTCTATTGTCGGACATGATTGACAGGGTAAGCAGGGTGGAGGTTTCGCGATGGTGTTTCACGATTCGCTTAAGCTATCATGTGACTCTCTCACCATTTCTAATTCAGAGGCCCTTGCTTTTAGTTGTAAGATTTCAGGCAATTATACTTTTCATGGCATTATAATATAAAAACCTCCGGGCCCTAAGACCTTGTTTTTAGAGTATATTGGTCACCATATTGACACTAGTATATAATACTCACATTTCACTATACCAGGTGATTGTAACTTTCATCTGGATGTGCAGCTTTGTTTACACCACTTGTCAGCTGTGGAATAAACTGCCTTTTTATCTTCGAAATCAATCTAGTCTTGCTACATTCTGGAAACAGCTGAAATCATGGCTTTTCCTTTCTCCTTTTTAGGGTCGAGCCTGCGTTGCATGCGCTCGCGCATGCGTATCGCAGCGAGACGCTTTTGTATTTAGAAAAGGGCTCGGAGCCCTGTCAACTTCACGTCAGTGCTTTTTATTGGTTCGTGGGCTTGCCTAATAAAATCTGCTTACTTTCATTAGTCGAAGGCAAGCATAAGTCATGCCTTTTCCTGTGGCTAGCCCTCCTCGAGCGCAGCAACCAAGTACAGAAAACATGCGAGGCTCGCTGTTTTCCATCAGGCTCGTGGACTTCTTTTTCTCTAATTTACGAGCGCGATCTCGCTTGGCAGAAGTCGAGCGCTTTACATAGTTAATTTCACTTTTTCGGGTTGTATACATAAATGCACTTTTGCCCGATAGGTGAGAAGTCGGGTTAGGAGTTTACAACGCGATCAGCTCTAACATGAGCAAACGCGAGACCCGTTGCATTGTAAATGCTTGTTAAGATGTGTTACCTAGCGGCCTCTCTCATTTTATGTTTCAGTTCTTAGCGCCAAGACACCCTCGGGTAATCGCGTGCTTTGTAAAACCTGTTCATTCATTCATTCATACTGTCCCTTGAACAGTTGTCATTACATGGACATTTTTTATGAAGAAACCAAAGTATCTATGTAGGAAGTTGGCTCTGTATGTGCTATTTCAAAGTAAGGAATAGCATGCACAGAGTCCAAGGGTTCCCCTTAGAGGTAAAATAGTGGTAAAAAGAGATAATACTAATGCTCTATTTTGTGGTAGTGTGGTCGAGCAGTAGGCTTATCCAAGGAGTAGTGTTAAGCATTTGTTGTACATACACATAGACAATAAAAGAGGTACACACACTCAGAGACAAATCCAGCCAATAGGTTTTGTTATAGAAAAATATATTTTCTTAGTTTATTTTAAGAACCACAGGTTCAAATTTAACATGTAATATCTTGTTTGAAAGGTATTGCAGGTAAGTACATTAGGAACTTTGAATCATTTCAATTGCATGTATACTTTTCAAGTTATTCACAAATAGCTACTTTAAAAGTGGACACAGTGCAATTTTCACAGTTCCTGGGGGAGGTAAGTATTTGTTAGTTTTACCAGGTAAGTAAGACACTTACAGGGTTCAGTTCTTGGTCCAAGGTAGCCCACCGTTGGGGGTTCAGAGCAACCCCAAAGTTACCACACCAGCAGCTCAGGGCCGGTCAGGTGCAGAGTTCAAAGTGGTGCCCAAAACGCATAGGCTTCAATGGAGAGAGGGGGGTGCCCCGGTTCCAGTCTGCCAGCAGGTCTTCGTCCGCGTCCGCGTCTTCGGAGGGCAGACCAGGGGGGTTTTGTAGGGCACCGGGGGGGACACAAGCCCACACAGAAATTTCATCCTCAGCGGCGCGGGGGCGGCCGGGTGCAGTGTTAGAACAAGCGTCGGGTTCGAAATGGAAGTCAATGAGAGATCAAGGGATCTCTTCAGCGCTGCAGGCAGGCAAGGGGGGGCTTCCTCGGGGAAACCTCCACTTGGGCAAGGGAGAGGGACTCCTGGGGGTCACTTCTGCAGTGAAAGTCCGGTCCTTCAGGTCCTGGGGGCTGCGGGTGCAGGGTCTTTTCCATGCGTCGGGACTTAGGTTTCAGAGAGTCGCGGTCAGGGGAAGCCTCGGGATTCCCTCTGCAGGCGGCGCTGTGGGGGCTCAGGGGGGACAGGTTTTGGTACTCACAGTCGTAGAGTAGTCCGGGGGTCCTCCCTGAGGTGATGGTTCTCCACCAGCCGAGTCGGGGTCGCCGGGTGCAGTGTTGCAAGTCTCACGCTTCTTGCGGGGAGATTGCAGGGTTCTTTAAAGCTGCTCCTTTGGATAAAGTTCCAGTCTTTTTGGAGCAGGTCCGCTGTCCTCAGGAGTTTCTTGTCGTCGACGAAGCAGGGCAGTCCTCAGAGGATTCAGAGGTCGCTGGTCCCTTTGGAAGGCGTCGCTGGAGCAGAGTTCTTTGGAAGGCAGGAGACAGGCCGGTGAGTTTCTGGAGCCAACGCAGTTGTTGTCTTCTGGTCTTCCTCTGCAGGGGTTTTCAGCTAGGCAGTCCTTCTTCTTGTTGTTGCAGGAATCTAATTTTCTAGGGTTCAGGGTAGCCCTTAAATACTAAATTTAAGGGCGTGTTTAGGTCTGGGGGTTAGTAGCCAATGGCTACTAGCCCTGAGGGTGGGTACACCCTCTTTGTGCCTCCTTCCAAGGGGAGGGGGTCACAATCCTAACCCTATTGGGGGAATCCTCCATCTGCAAGATGGAGGATTTCTAAAAGTTAGAGTCACCTCAGCTCAGGACACCTTAGGGGCTGTCCTGACTGGCCAGTGACTCCTCCTTGTTGCTCTCTTTGTTCCCTCCAGCCTTGCCGCCAAAAGTGGGGGCCGTGGCCGGTGGGGGCGGGCAACTCCACTAGCTGGAGTGTCCTGCGGTGCTGTGACAAAGGGGTGAGCCTTTGAGGCTCACCGCCAGGTGTTACAGCTCCTGCCTGGGGGAGGTGTTAGCATCTCCACCCAGTGCAGGCTTTGTTACTGGCCTCAGAGTGACAAAGGCACTCTCCTCATGGGGCCAGCAACATGTCTCTAGTGTGGCAGGCTGCTGGAACTAGTCAGCCTACACAGACAGTCGGTTAAGTTTCAGGGGCACCTCTAAGGTGCCCTCTGGGGTGTATTTTGCAATAAAATGTACACTGGCATCAGTGTGCATTTATTGTGTTGAGAAGTTTGATACCAAACTTCCCAGTTTTCAGTGTAGCCATTATGGTGCTGTGGAGTTCGTGTTTGACAAACTCCCAGACCATATACTCTGATGGCTACCCTGCACTTACAATGTCTAAGGTTTTGTTTAGACACTGTAGGGGTACCATGCTCATGCACTGGTACCCTCACCTATGGTATAGTGCACCCTGCCTTAGGGCTGTAAGGCCTGCTAGAGGGGTGTCTGACCTATACTTGCATAGGCAGTGAGAGGCTGGCATGGCACCCTGAGGGGAGTGCCATGTCGACTTACTCGTTTTGTTCTCACTAGCACACACAAGCTGGCAAGCAGTGTGTCTGTGCTGAGTGAGAGGTCTCCAGGGTGGCATAAGACATGCTGCAGCCCTTAGAGACCTTCCTTGGCATCAGGGCCCTTGGTACTAGAAGTACCAGTTACAAGGGACTTATCTGGATGCCAGGGTCTGCCAATTGTGGATACAAAAGTACAGGTTAGGGAAAGAACACTGGTGCTGGGGCCTGGTTAGCAGGCCTCAGCACACTTTCAATTGTAAACATAGCATCAGCAAAGGCAAAAAGTCAGGGGGCAACCATGCCAAGGAGGCATTTCCTTACAATCTACTTGTCGCCAAAGCTCAATGATTAGCATTACACACAGTCTTTTTGTTAGGTTCATAGTCGTTGCAAACATAGCACTGCACTGTTTGTTTTTTAGATTTGCACAGATTTCACCAGAGTGCTGTATGACTGAAGTTTAGTAAAGCTGAGCCCATGCAAAGTGGTGCGGTGTGCGAGAGATGGGGACTTAAGGAGTTGGAAGGGTGGAAGATTTTGGAGTGTTAGGAGGGAAAGGTGATATTTTGGAAGTAAAAGAATACTTTTTAAGCGTCAGGAATTCCAGGCTCGCTATCGACCAAGGATTCCACCTTTGATGTTATCAGCTTCCTTCGTTTGGTAGGTTCACATAGCTCACCATTGCAAAGCCGGTAAGAATATTCACCAATAGCTCACTTTCTCTGAGTATTTCAATGTTTATACAACATAGTAAAACTTTGTTTCACTTACCTTCAGTATATGTTTGGCATTCAACTTTAAAAACGCTACTGTGAATCCCCTGCGGTACAAGAGACGTGTGGTTGACAAGACTTCACCATTCCAGCTGTCTCTTCTCTTAGTCTCATTCTCCTTCCCTACAGAGTTTAGTTCTGCTGTTTATGCTTGCTCACACACGGGTGGAGCTACATTCTCTAAGTGGGATAGATTTTCTTCGGACTCTGTCAATCAAGCCCCATGAATCCTGACACCTCCATGTGTTTTCAGATACAAATACCTATGTGTCTAGCATTGGTATCTGACTGAGGTTTATAGACCATTTTTTTTTATTTGGAGAGAGGGGATACCAGGAGGTCGCTGGAATCCCTCCTCAAGTGTTTGAACTCAGTATCATAAAATACCTGTTTAACTTAAGCTCTGACTCGGGCGTGGCCAGGGTCCGGAACATGGCGGACATATAAAGAACCAGCTCCGGAGGGGCCGGCCGGAAAACTCTGGATAAACGCGCCGGTCCGGGCCGTCCACGCGTGGGGTCCGGGCACCGTGCAGCAGACCAGCGGGCGGCACGGCACGGCCGGGCCCCCGCTGCGGATCCGGGACGAGCGGCGGACCGTGCTGAGCCGCCCGGCACGAGAGGAGGCTTGCGGCCCCTCCTCTCGCTTAAAGCCGCGGCCTCGCGTGGGAAGCCAGGCCGCGGCGATAGCAGAGGGAGCGGCCCGCGTGCGGCGGTGGCTGCGGCTGGATCCAGTGGCTTGATTGTGGCCCCGGAGCACCTGTGGGGCACTGGGGGCCCTGGTGGGACCTCTCCCTAGCGGGCGCTTTACTTGGAGCCGGAGGAGCGGGCGCGGCTCTGTCTTCACCAGGGCCGGCCCGGGAACACTGAATTGGGCCCGGGTGGAGCGCGGAGGAGCCGCGGTGGCGGCGCGGCCAGCGGACCCCCCGAGGGGAGCACCTGTGGGGTCGCTGAGAGGGGGCGCAGGACCCCCTGCATCACGCCTCAGGAGAGTCGCACCCAGCGGGGAGTTTCTGATTGGCGGTCGACATGGGGGAACCATGGAGCTTCTGGACATCCTGGGGCTCCGCCGGCCACTGAGCGAGGACATTGGGCAAGTGCAGGAGAGCAACCACGGGCGCAGAAGAGTCGCTGGAGAATGGGTTAGTGCCCCGCGCGGGGGGACAACCAAACCACAGTTGCAGCGTACGCCTGTTTCCGGCTGGCGGGGGGGGCCTGGTAGCAGGAACTGGCGGAGGAGCCAGTACAGTCACAGGTGGCAATCGGCCACGGTCGGCTACAGTAGAGCCCCCTGCCCTTGGAACTGAACGCCGGGAACGACCGGTGGAGTGCCTGGAGCTGGACCTGTGATGCCCGTGAGCGGAAGTTAAAGCCGTGGAGACCGAAACGAGGGGACAGACTCAGTAGTGATTCATACGGAAACACATGGGTCGTTTGCCGGACCCCCCCGGGGTATACCCCCTTGCTGGACCGATGCCCCTCAAGGGCCAACACAAGAACAGAGCCATGGACCCCCTAACACCGCCCGGGGATGGTGAAGCGGACTCACTGAACCAATCACAAATCAAAGTTCAAGACACCCTAGACAAGATACTGGGGGCTATAGAGGACACAAAGTCAACATTGCAACGAGACATCAACCAAGTTGCGATTGTGGTGGGACTCCTGAGAGCTGATCACCATAAACTGGCTGACAGAGTCAAAGAAGCGGAAACCACGCTGGCTGACATCGCACCGAGGCAGAAAGACATGGCGGCAGTGGTAACCTCTCTGACCGGCAGAGTTGCAAGACTTGAACAACATGCCGAAGATGCAGAGGGGAGAAACAGGAGGAACAATGTGCGCGTGGTGGGCCTACCCGAAGGGACCGAAGGGGCGAACATGGTGGAATTCCTGGAGAAATGGCTGAGCACGGTGGTTCCACCGGGGTGCCTGACCCCGTACTACATGCTGGAACGGGCCCATCGAGTACCGTCGAGACCTCTTGCCCCTGGCAGACCTCCCCGTGCTGTACTCGCTAAACTCTTGCACTACAGAGACAGGGACATTCTCCTACAGAAAGCCAGAGAGATGGTCCCGTTTAAAGTAGCAAATGGGAAAGTGACACTATTCCCGGACTTTACTCTAGAGGTCCAGAACAGGCGAGCCTCATTCCTAGCGGTCAAAAGAGCCTTACGAGACGAGGGGATTCAGTACTCGCTACTATACCCAGCAAGGCTGAGAGTGAACGTGGAGGGAAAGACCACATTTTTCCAATCCCCGGAGGAGGTATGGGAATGGCTCGAGAGGCACGGGTCCCAAACGGTGCGACTTGCGCACGAGAACATTTGAGCTAGCAGGACCCGCCGTGCCCCGAGGGGGAAGAGGTCCAGAGATCGCCCACGGCTGGCGCCAACTCAGACGCAGAGAGAAACGGGCAGAAGGGCGGCCCTGGAGGCGGCGGCCCGAGTGGGGGGGTGAGGTGTCCCCCCGTGAGGGTTCAGAAGAAGAGTCCGACGACACAGTGGTGTCCTCTGCCGGAGACTCAGGGAGCCCGTCTCGAGCACCGAAGGTGACCCCGCAAACAGCCGACGAACTCGGATAGCCCGGGTGCGTGGTGGCGCCCAGAGACATGGCACGCTGTGTGAACGAGTGGCCCCTACGGACCTGGCCGCTCCCCCTGACCTATCTCTCGCCTGTCTGACTTGGCTGGCGCGTACTGCAGTTGTGTGTTTGGAAAAGTTGCACTGTTGCACAGTTTATTGGGCAACCTATAGTTCCGGAGGCGCCCTGGGGATGGGGAGTTGGGGTTTACAGTTACGAGTTACGAGTTAAATCGGCAGCATGGGTAGTGAAATTTGATCACAATACAGGAATGAGCATGGGAGGGGGTCAATTAGAACCCCGGGCGCGCCAGGCCCGCTATTGTCAGGCTCTAAGAACAAAATGGCAGACTACAATTTTATAACCTGGAATGTCAGGGGGATGGGCACTCCGGCCAAAAGACATAGAATACTATCATTCCTAAAGAGAAGGGGGGTGCAGGTAGCAATGTTACAGGAGACCCACCTGGCACCGGGAGAGGGAGAGAAACTAAGACGGAGGTGAAGGGGGCAGGTGTTTGCTACGGAGTATTCAGCTTATGCAAGGGGCGCACTGATATGGATTAGAGCGGGGTCCCCATGACAATTGATACCTCAAACATTGACAAAGAAGGCAGGTTTGTGATACTAGAAGGGAAGCTACATGGGACTCCGATAGTTGCATCTATGCCCCTAATTAAGACCAGGTTTCATTCATGACGGGCTTATCAAGACACCTTACCCGCCAACGCACAGGGGAGGTACTAATAGGAGGGGATTTCAACGCAGTATTAGATATAAACATGGACAGGTCCACCCCGCCACTACAAGGGGCAACATCAATTAAGATAGCACAAAGCCTAGCCGAGTGGCTGAGCACATGGGGATTAGTGGATGTCTGGCGGGTACAGCACCCGACCATCAGGGACTACTCGTTTTACTCGGGCCTCCACCGGGTGCACACCAGAATTGACAGGGTGGCCTGCACCCCGGGACTGGCTCGAGGTGTGACACATTCTGAATACCTCGCCCGCACAATATCGGATCATAATCCATTACTGTTAACCTTGAGGGTGCCACAGAACAGACCCTCCATACCATTATGGAGGCTGGGCCCAGCGGCGCTTGAAGATCAGACGTACAGAGAGGCACTGTGTAGCCATCTGTCAGAACACATTGAAACTAACAAGGGATCCACCCCCTCCAGGGCCGTGGAGTGGGAGACACTCAAGGTGGTGACGAGGGGTTTCTGCCTTGGGCAGTCGGCGGGGTGAGGCAAACGCTAAAGAGGGAGCTTACTGCCCTGGAGGAGGTCATACACGAGGGGGAACTGAGACAGGGCCCTGTAGTACAAGGAGATGAGGAATATAACCGTGCCCGCAGGGAACACTCCCAGGCTGAAGAAAGGCTCAGATGTCATAACACGCAAAAATACCTGGCATCCCTACAATCAGAGGAGGGGAGGTCGGGTAAGCTACTAGCATGGCTGGTACGCCCGAGTGGGGACAGCGAACCCATCACAAGTGTATTTGACAGAGGGGGGAATCGCAGACTTAGCCCAGGCCCCATCAATGACGCTGTGAGAAAGTAGCCTCTTTCTAGCCTTGTTACCCTCACTCTTGGCCTGTTTGTGAGTGTATGTCAGGATGTTTTCACTGTCTCACTGGGATCCTGCTAGCCAGGGCCTAGTGCTCATAGTGAAAACCCTATGTTTTCAGTATGTTTGTTATGTGTCACTGGGACCCTGCTAGCCAGGACCCCATTGCTCATAAGTTTGTGACCTATAAGGATGTGTTCCCTGTGTGGTGCCTAACTGTCTCACTGAGGCTCTGCTAACCAGAACCTCAGTGGTTATGCTCTCTCTGTACAAATTGTCACTAACAGGCTAGTGGCCAATTTCACCAATTTACATTGGCATACTGGAACACCCTTATAATTCCCTAGTACATGGTACTGAGGTACCCAGGGTATTGGGGTTCCAGGAGATCCCTATGGGCTGCAGCATTTCTTTTGCCACCCATAGGGAGCTCTGACAATTCTTACACAGGCCTGCCACTGCAGCCTGAGTGAAATAACGTCCACGTTATTTCACAGCCATTTTTCACTGCACTTAAGTAACTTATAAGTCACCTATATGTCTAACCTTTACCTGGTAAAGGTTGGGTGCTAAGTTACTTAATGTGTGGGCACCCTGGCACTAGCCAAGGTGCCCCTACATTGTTCAGGGCCAATTCCCCGGACTTTGTGAGTGCGGGGACACCATTGCACGCGTGCACTATACATAGGTCACTACCTATGTATAGCTTCACAATGGTAACTCCGAATATGGCCATGTAACATGTCTAAGATCATGGAATTGCCCCACCAATGCCATCCTGGTATTGGGGAGACAATCCCATGATTCCCCGGGTCTCTAGCACAGACCCGGGTACTGCCAAACTGCCTTTCCCTGGGTTTCACTGCAGCTGCTGCTGCTGCCAACCCCTCAGACAGGTTTCTGCCCTCCTGGGGTCCAGCCAGGCTTGGCCCAGGAAGGCAGAACAAAGGACTTCCTCAGAGAGAGGGTGTTACACCCTCTCCCTTTGGAATAAGGTGTCAGGGCTGGGGAGGAGTAGCCTCCCCAAGCCTCTGGAAATGCTTTGATGGGCACAGATGGTGCCCATCTCTGCATAAGCGAGTCTACACCGGTTCAGGGATCCCTTAGCCCTGCTCTGGGGCGAAACTGGGCAAAGGAAAGGGGAGTGACCACTCCCCTGACCTGCACCTCCCCTGGGAGGTGCCCAGAGCTCCTCCAGTGTGCTCCAGACCTCTGCCATCTTGGAAACAGAGGTGTTGCTGGCACACTGGACTGCTCTGAGTGGCCAGGGCCAGAAGGTGACGTCAGAGACTCCTTCTGATAGGCTCCTTCAGGTGTTGCTAGCCTATCCTCTCTCCTAGGTAGCCAAACCTCCTTTTCTGGCTATTTAGGGTCTCTGCTTTGGAGAATTCCTTAGATAACGAATGCAAGAGCTCATCAGAGTTCCTCTGCATCTCTCTCTTCACCTTCTGCCAAGGAATCGACTGCTGACCGCACTGGAAGCCTGCAAAACTGCAACAAAGTAGCAAAGACGACTACTGCGACATTGTAACGCTGATCCCGCCGCCTTCTTGACTGTTTTCCTGGTGGTGCATGCTGTGGGGGTAGTCTGCCTCCTCTCTGAACTAGAAGCTCTGAAGAAATCTCCCGTGGGTCGACGGAATCTTCCCCCTGGAACCGCAGGCACCAAAGAACTGCATCACTGGTCCTCTGGGTCTCCTCTCAGCACGACGAGCGAGGTCCCTTGAACTCAGCAACTCTGTCCAAGTGACTCCCACAGTCCAGTGACTCTTCAATCCAAGTTTGGTGGAGGTAAGTCCTTGCCTCCCACGCTAGACTGCATTGCTGGGAACAGCGTGTTTTGCAGCTACTCCGGCTCCTGTGCACTCACCGAGGATTTCCTTCATGCACAGTCAAGCCTGGGTCCCCGGCACTCTATCCTGCATTGCACGCCCTCCTGAGTTGTCCTCCGGCGGCGTGGGACTCTCTTGTGCAACTTCGGGTGAGCACCAATTCACTCCACTTCGTAGTGCCTGTTCTGGCACTTCTGCGGGTGCTGCTTGCTTCTGAGTGGGCTCCTTGTCTTGCTGGACGCCCCCTCTGTCCCCTCACACAATTGGTGACATCCTGGTCCCTCCTGGGCCACAGTAGCATCCAAAAACCCTAACTGCGACCCTTGCAGCTAGCAAGGCTTGTTTGCGGTCTTTCTGCGGGAAAACACTTCTGCACGACTTCTCACAACGTGGGACATCCATCCTCCAAAGGGGAAGTTTCTAGCCCTTGTCGTTCTTGCAGAATCCTCAGCTTCTACCGTCCAGTGGCAGCTTCTTTGCACCCACAGCTAGCATTTCCTGGGCATCTGCCCACTCCCGACTTGATCGTGACTTTTGGACTTGGTCCCCTTGTTCCACAGGTACTCTCGTCTGGAAATCCATCGTTGTTGCATTGCTGGTGTTGGTCTTTCCTGCAGAATTCCCCTATCACGACTTCTGTGCTCTTTGGGGAACTTAGGTGCACTTTGCACCCACTTTTCAGAGTCTTGGGGTGGGCTATTTTTCTAACCCTCACTGTTTTATTACAGTCCCAGCAACCCTCTACAAGGTCACATAGGTTTGGGGTCCATTTGTGGTTCGCATTCAACTTCTAGAGTATATGGTTTGTGTTGCCCCTATCCCTATGTGCCCCCATTGCATTCTATTGTGACTATACATTGTTTGCACTGTTTTCTATTGCTATTACTGCATATTTTGGTATTGTGTACATATATCTTGTGTATATTTGCTATCCTCAGACTGAGGGTACTCAGTGAGATACTTTTGGCATATTGTCATAAAAATAAAGTACCTTTATTTTTAGTATATCTGTGTATTGTGTTTTCTTATGATATTGTGCATATGACACTAGTGGTACTGTAGGAGCTTCACTCGTCTCCTAGTTCAGCCTAAGCTGCTCTGCTAAGCTACCTTTTCTATCAGCCTAAGCTGCTAGACACCCCTCTACACTAATAAGGGATACCTGGGCCTGGTGCAAGGTGTAAGTACCCCTTGGTACTCACTACAAGCCAGTCCAGCCTCCTACATTGGTTGTGCAGCGGTGGGGTAAGTACTTTGCAACTACTTACCACTTTTGTCATTGTACTTTTCATAAGAGAAAAATATACAAAACAAGTTCAGTGTATGTACACCTAACCAAAAAGTTTTGCTTTTCTTCTCTCACTTCTTTGCTAAATGCTGAAAAGTACCTCTAAACTTTCTAAAAAGTTCTTAAAAAGTTTTAAAAGTTTTTTCTGTTCTTTAAAAAGTTCTAAAAACTTTTTCTTTCTTTTTCTATCCCTTAAACACTTTCTAAAATGTCTGGCACAGGCCAAACTGTTGATCTGTCCAAACTTGCTTATGATCACCTTAGCTGGAAAGGAGCAAGGAGTCTCTGCATTGAAAGAGGTTTAGGGGTAGGGAAGAATCCCTGTAGAGAACTGTTGGTTAATATGCTCATTGAACAAGATAAGACCAGAGTTGGCACTTCTGTTGAGAAATTAGCTGATGGTTCCCAATCTGACCCTGGGGCACCCCTAACAAAGGATTTAGATGGGAACCTTCCCAACCTGCCCCTTAGCAGGCCACCTAGAATAGCTGGTACTGATGTGAATTCACATCACAGTAAAAGTGTTGCTTCACATCACAGTAATAGGGTTGCTTCTCATCACAGTAGAAGTGTCACTTCTGTAGGCCAGAATGTTAGTGTGCCATCTGCTAGGGCCAGGTCTCCCTCTGTTCATTCTCACCATTCTTCTGTTTCAAGGCATGCCCAACCCACCCACCCTGATGACAGAGTGTTAGAAAGGGAGCTCAATAGATTGAGAGTGGAACAATCCAGGCTGAAGCTCAAGAAGCAACAGCTGGATTTAGATAGGCAGTCCTTGGAGATAGAAAGAGAAAGACAGAAATTGGGTTTTGAAACCCATGGTGGCAGCAGCAGTATTCCAAATAGTCATCCTGCAAAAGAGCATGATTCTAGGAATCTGCACATGATAGTTCCCCCTTACAAGGAGGGGGATGGCATTAACAAGTGGTTTGCTGCACTTGAGAGGGCCTGTGTTGTTCAGGAGGTCCCTCAAAGGCAGTGGGCTGCTATCCTATGGCTATCTTTCAGTGGAAAGGGTAGGGATAGGCTCCTTACTGTAAAGGAAAGTGATGCCAATAATTTTACAGTTCTTAAGAATGCAATCCTAGATGGTTATGGCTTAACCACTGAACAGTACAGCATGAAGTTCAGAGAAACCAAAAAGGAGTCTTCACAAGACTGGGTAGACTTTGTTGACCATTCAGTGAAGGCCTTGGAGGGGTGGTTACATGGCAGTAAAGTTTCTGAGTATGAAAGCCTGTATAACTTAATCCTGAGAGAGCATATACTTAATAATTGTGTGTCTGATTTGTTGCACCAGTACCTGGTAGACTCTGATCTGACCTCTCCCCAAGAATTGGGAAAGAAGGCAGACAAATGGGTCAGAACAAGGGTGAACAGAAAAGTTCATACAGGGGGTGACAAGGATGGCAAGAAGAAAGATGGTGAGAAATCTCAAGATAAGCATGGGGATAAGGGTAAAACCAAAGATCCCACTTCAAATCTTAAACACTCTTCAGGGGGTGGGGATAAAACAAATTCTTCCTCTTCTTCTCAACCTACACAATTTAAAAAGCCTTGGTGCTTTGTGTGTAAAAACAGAGGCCATAGGCCAGGGGATAAGTCCTGTCCAGGTAAACCCCCTGAGCCTACCACCACTAATACATCAAGCTCTAGTGCCCCTAGCAGTAGTGGTACTAGTGGTGGGACTGCTGGCAACAGTCAAGCAAAGGGTGTAGTTGGGTTCACTTATGGGTCCATCATAGAAACTAGGGTAGTCAGTCCCAAGACAGTTTCTGTCACACCTAGTGGCATTGGCCTTGCCACACTGGCTGCTTGTCCCCTTACAATGGATAAGTACAGGCAGACAGTTTCAATAAATGGTGTTGAGGCCTTGGCCTACAGGGACACAGGTGCCAGTATCACTTTGGTGACTGAAAACCTAGTGCATCCTGAACAACACATCATTGGACAACAGTACAAGATTATTGATGTCCATAACTCCACTAAGTTTCTTCCCTTAGCTATAATTCAGTTTAGTTGGGGTGGAGTTACTGGCCCTAAGCAGGTGGTAGTGTCACCTAGCTTACCTGTAGATTGTCTCTTAGGTAATGACCTACAGGCCTCAGGTTGGGCTGATGTAGAGTTTTATGCCCATGCAGCCATGCTGGGCATCCCAGAGGAATTGTTCCCTCTCATTTCTACTGAAATGAAAAAGCAAAGGAGAGAAGGCCTGAAAACTCAGGATCCCTCTCCAACAACAGGTAAAAAGGGTATCACAGTATCCCCTACCCACCCTGCCATTCAGGATACCATTCCTGTGGTGGGAGAAACCTCTCCTGGGGTGGCACCTGTTCCAAGGGAATCATCAGCTGGCATAGCTGTACTCCCTGAGGTAGAAGTACCTCTTTGTGGGATAACTAACATTGGTGAGAAAAAGAGCACCATTTTAGTTAACATGGAGCATCCCTCCAACCCTCCCAGAGAAACCTTAGTGCAGAAACCCTGCACTACCTCACAACACTTAGGACAGCATCCCTGCCCTAGTGTGGAGCTCATAGGACAGCATCCCTGCCCTGCTCCAACTCAAGAGAAACAGCATCCCTGTTCTCTCTTCCAGCCATATGGACAAAGTTTTTGCCCAGCTATGGCTTTACTGAGACAGCATCCCTGTCTGGCATTTTCATCACTACAAATAGGTTCAGTGGACATTTCCCACTGCTCTAAACTAAAACTTACTGATAGAAACTCTGAAAATACATCTTCACATTGTTGCTTAGCTAAAAAACTTCAAACAGGGTGGTTTGCATCCCCACAGGGAAGTAACCATATAGTGGATGATAAAGGGAGTAACCAGTTTATTGCAGAGCTACTCTCTACTTATCACCACTTACACAATAAAATCTCAACTGGCCAAGGTTAGCCTTATTGTCCTTCGTTTGGGGGGGGGTTGTGTGAGAAAGTAGCCTCTTTCTAGCCTTGTTACCCCCACTTTTGGCCTGTTTGTGAGTGTATGTCAGGGTGTTTTCACTGTCTCACTGGGATCCTGCTAGCCAGGGCCCAGTGCTCATAGTGAAAACCCTATGTTTTCAGTATGTTTGTTATGTGTCACTGGGACCCTGCTAGCCAGGACCCCAGTGCTCATAAGTTTGTGACCTATATGTAAGTGATCCCTGTGTGGTGTCTAACTGTCTCACTGAGGCTCTGCTAACCAGAACCTCAGTGGTTATGCTCTCTCTGTACAAATTGTCACTAACAGGCTAGTGACCAATTTCACCAATTTACATTGGCATACTGGAACACCCTTATAATTCCCTAGTATATGGTACTGAGGTACCCAGGGTATTGGGATTCCAGGAGATCCCTATGGGCTGCAGCATTTCTTTTGCCACCCATAGGGAGCTCTGACAATTCTTACACTTATAAGTCACCTATATGTCTAACCTTTACCTGGTAAAGGTTGGGTGCTAAGTTACTTAATGTGTGGGCACCCTGGCACTAGCCAAGGTGCCCCCACATTGTTCAGGGCCAATTCCCCGGACTTTGTGAGTGCGGGGACACCATTACACGCGTCCACTATACATAGGTCACTACCTATGTATAGCTTCACAATGGTAACTCCGAATATGGCCATGTAACATGTCTAAGATCATGGAATTGCCCCACCAATGCCATCCTGGTATTGGGGAGACAATCCCATGATTCCCCGGGTCTCTAGCACAGACCCGGGTACTGCCAAACTGCCTTTCCCTGGGTTTCACTGCAGCTGCTGCTGCTGCCAACCCCTCAGACAGGTTTCTGCCCTCCTGGGGTCCAGCCAGGCTTGGCCCAGGAAGGCAGAACAAAGGACTTCCTCAGAGAGAGGGTGTTACACCCTCTCCCTTTGGAATAAGGTGTCAGGGCTGGGGAGGAGTAGCCTCCCCCAGCCTCTGGAAATGCTTTGATGGGCACAGATGGTGCCCATCTCTGCATAAGCCAGTCTACACCGGTTCAGGGATCCCTTAGCCCTGCTCTGGCGCGAAACTGGACAAAGGAAAGGGGAGTGACCACTCCTCTGACCTGCACCTCCCCTGGGAGGTGCCCAGAGCTCCTCCAGTGTGCTCCAGACCTCTGCCATCTTGGAAACAGAGGTGCTGCTGGCACACTGGACTGCTCTGAGTGGCCAGGGCCAGCAGGTGACGTCAGAGACTCCTTCTGATAGGCTCCTTCAGGTGTTGCTAGCCTATCCTCTCTCCTAGGTAGCCAAACCTCCTTTTCTGGCTATTTAGGGTCTCTGCTTTGGGGAATTCCTTAGATAACGAATGCAAGAGCTCATCAGAGTTCCTCTGCATCTCTCTCTTCACCTTCTGCCAAGGAATCGACTGCTGACCGCGCTGGAAGCCTGCAAAACTGCAACAAAGTAGCAAAGACGACTACTGCGACATTGTAACGCTGATCCTGCCGCCTTCTCGACTGTTTTCCTGGTGGTGCATGCTGTGGGGGTAGTCTGCCTCCTCTCTGCACTAGAAGCTCCGAAGAAATCTCCAGTGGGTCGACGGAATCTTCCCCCTGCAACCGCAGGCACCAAAGAACTGCATCACCGGTCCTCTGGGTCTCCTCTCAGCACGATGAGCGAGGTCCCTTGAACTCAGCAACTCTGTCCAAGTGACTCCCACAGTCCAGTGACTCTTCAGTCCAAGTTTGGTGGAGGTAAGTCCTTGCCTCCCCACGCTAGACTGCATTGCTGGGAACCGCGTGTTTTGCAGCTACTCCGGCTCCTGTGCACTCACTGAGGATTTCCTTCGTGCACAGCCAAGCCTGGGTCCCCGGCACTCTATCCTGCATTGCACGACCTCCTGAGTTGTCCTCCGGCGGCGTGGGACCCTCTTGTGCAACTTTGGGTGAGCACCAATTCACTCCACTTTGTAGTGCCTGTTCCGGCACTTCTGCGGGTGCTGCTTGCTTCTGAGTGAGCTCTTTGTCTTGCTGGACGCCCCCTCTGTCCCCTCACGCAATTGGTGACATCCTGGTCCCTCCTGGGCCACAGCAGCATCCAAAAACCCTAACCGTGACCCTTGCAGCTAGCAAGGCTTGTTTGCGGTCTTTCTGCGGGAAAACACTTCTGCGCGACTCTTCACGACGTGGGACATCCATCCTCCAAAGGGAAAGTTTCTAGCCCTTGTCGTTCTTGCAGAATCCTCAGCTTCTACTGTCCAGTGGCAGCTTCTTTGCACCCACAGCTGGCATTTCCTGGGCATCTGCCCACTCCCGATTTGATCGTGACTTTTGGACTTGGTCCCCTTGTTCCACAGGTACTCTCGTCTGGAAATCCATCGTTGTTGCATTGCTGGTGTTGGTCTTTCCTGCAGAATTCCCCGATCACGACTTCTGTGCTCTTTGGGGAACTTAGGTGCACTTTGCACCCACTTTTCAGGGTCTTGGGGTGGGATATTTTTCTAACCCTCACTGTTTTATTACAGTCCCAGCGACCCTCTACAAGGTCACATAGGTTTGGGGTCCATTTGTGGTTCGCATTCCACTTCTAGAGTATATGGTTTGTGTTGCTCCTATCCCTATGTGCCCCCATTGCATTCTATTGTGACTATACATTGTTTGCACTGTTTTCTATTGCTATTACTGCATATTTTGGTATTGTGTACATATATCTTGTGTATATTTGCTATCCTCATACTGAGGGTACTCAGTGAGATACTTTTGGCATATTGTCATAAAAATAAAGTACCTTTATTTTTAGTATATCTGTTTATTGTGTTTTCTTATGATATTGTGCATATGACACTAGTGGTACTGTAGGAGCTTCACTCGTCTCCTAGTTCAGCCTAAGCTGCTCTGTTAAGCTACCTTTTCTATCAGCCTAAGCTGCTAGACACCCCTCTACACTAATAAGGGATACCTGGGCCTGGTGCAAGGTGTAAGTACCCCTTGGTACTCACTACAAGCCAGTCCAGCCTCCTACAGACGCATTCAGAGATTATTACACGCACCTGTATAGGAGACCTAGCAGCCTGGAGTCGGCGACATTTGACAATTATTTGTTGCAGACCCCACTCCCGGTGCTGAGTCTAGAGGACAGGGACAACCTAGGGGGGTCGATGACCGCGGAAGAGATTAATTATGCCATAGTGCAGCTGGCCCCTGGGAAGACCCCTGGTACAGACGGTCTTCCCATGGATTTTTATAAAACATATAAATCCTTACTAGTTCCCAGTTTGGCGGAGATGTACGCGGAGGCAGTACAGAGCGGAGAGTTGCCAGGCACGCTGCGTGAGGCACTGGTAGTGCCACTCCCTAAGACTACCAACAGGGAAGCCTCGGTGGCCGACTTACGCCCGTTATCAATGCTGAACAGCGACTTCAAGATCCTCAGCAGGATCCTGGCCGACCGACTGCTTCCCCATATGCCCATGCTGATACATGCTGACCAAAATGGCTTCATTCCTGGTCGCAGCACCTTCCTGAATCTTAGACGAATTTTCTCTATCTTACACATGCCCAAAGAATTGAAGCCGCCGGCGGGGTTCCTGTTGGCGGTGGATTTCGAGATGGCTTTCGATTCGATTAGGTGGGACTATCTGAGGTCTGTGATGTTAAAAATGGGCCTGGGGGAGAACTGGGTAAGATGGGTGGACCTGTTGTACTCGTCCCCACTGGCAAGAGTGAAGACGGGCAGAACAATCTCCAGAGCATATCCGGTGTTTCGTGAAACCAGACAGGGGTGCCCCCTTTCCCCACTACTGTTTGCCCTGGCGATTGAGCCCCTTGCGGCCCGGTTGCGGGGGGAGGGTGTGGGAAGGGGGGTTGCGTGGGGGCCAACTGAGCACATTGTCTCCCTGTATGCTGACGATATACTAATTTATCTTAGTGACGGTACTGGTGGTCTCCCCTGGGCCCTGAGGGTTTTGGAGGACTTCGGTGAAGTTTCAGGACTGCACCTTAACCGCGGCAAAACTTATGTGTTTCCCTTGACGCCTGGTTGTGCGCGCCCAGCGGCATGCCCGGTAGACGTGAACTGGGCTCCACGGACCTTCAAGTACCTGGGTATTCAAATATTCCACGAGCTGGGAGATCTCAGAGAGGGTAATCTTGGCAGGGCGCTTCGATCCCTGAGGTCATCGGTTGGGTTTTGGTGCTCTCTGAAATTATCAGTAATGGCCAGAGTGGTGCTGTCCAAAATGATTATGCTTCCCCGACTCCTCTACTACTTTGTTAATTTACCATTGCTGATCCTCCCGTCGTGTTTCCGCGACTTGAACGTGTTGCTCAGGGAACTAATTTGGGACGATGGACGTAGACGCACTGCACTTACGACCCTTTGTAGACCGACCCATATGGGAGGACTGGGTGCCCCTGACTTTGAGGCTTATTACTTGGCATCCCAACTACAGTGGGTGTCCAGCTGGCTGGTGGGCAGAGGACACCTGGATCTATGTACAGCCCAGGGGATAACGGATACGGCATGGATTGTGGCACGCATGACAGACAGGAAAATAGCCCTACCTGGAAACAACATAATGATAAGTGTCGCATTGGCATGCTGGAAGAGGTGTGCGAAAAGGGTAGGAGTGGGCCCACCATATTCTCCGGCTTTACCGCTTTCGGCACTGGCTCTGGAGTCTGGGGGGAAGGGATCGGGTAGTCTGGGGCTTGGTCCCTGGACGAGTGCAGGGATTGAGACAGTGGGTGGGCTCTTTGAGGGGGGAGTACTGAGGGGATTCGCGGAACTATCGGGAGTGGGTGTTCCCCGGGGTCAGTCCTGCTCTTCGGGAGGCTGGTGCATACTCTGAAGGACCACTGGTGCACGGTAAACGCGGAGCCCACAGCCCACGGGGTGTTGCACCTCCTGCTGACATCAGGGGAGGAACCTCATTTGATAGCCAACATTTACCGGGCCCAGGTTCAGGCCATATTAGAGCCTTTGCAGCCCTTGAGGGAACGATGGGGAGGCACGGTCGGACGGGAACTGTCTGACTCAGAATGGAACAAATCACTGGCTCACCCCCGGGTGATTTCACGTAACGCGCGGTTAAAATTCATCCAATACAATTACCTACACAGGACGTACCTCACACCACACTGACTATTCTGCATATACGGGGGCTCCCCCAGGACATGCCCGAGATGTTGGGGGGGAGAAGCGGACTTTGACCATATGGTGTGGGGGTGCCCAGTACTCCAGGCTGGTTGGAAGGAGATACTGGCTATCCTATCTCAGTTATTTGGGGCAGAGTTGCGACCCACCCCGGACCTGTGCTTATTGGGTCTCAGGCCGACTGCGTTAAGCGGGAAGGTAAGAGGGCGTTTCCTGGACCTAACTCTGGCCCTTTATAAAAGACTGATCTCAAAGGGCTGGAAAGCCTCAGGCCACCCCTCGCTGGCTGATTGGAAAAGGGATGTTACGAAATGGTCCAGGGCTGAACTGCAGGTCCTGAAGGCTGAGGAGGCCAAGGGCATCCAACAGGCTCCTATTGCCCCGGCCTGGGAAGACTTAGTGACGAGCTGGGATGGGTTATTCAAGAGAGCAGCAGACCCCGAAGTAGGAGTGGGAGAGGGTTAGCACATTCTAGGAGGTAGTCCCGGGGAGGAAGTCTTCCAAATGGTGCCCTAAGATGTCCGAACTTACATATGGTCCACACAGAGAAACGCAAAATAGAGACGAACGAGCCGCTAATTGCCACAATACCACTAGGGATGGGGGGTGGAGCGAGTGGACTGCTGTCCCCCCTATATACTGGTGCGCCCTGGGCCTGGCCTTTTTTTCTTATGTTGCTATGCTTTAGTTCCTTAAATATTATCAGCTACAAATCCTACCCATACAATGCTGTAAAGTTGACCTTCTGTTTAGTTATATACTTCCCCCCCTTTTCTTTTTCTTTTCTTTTTTCTCGTACTTCTTTTTCCTGTTTCCTGGACCTAACTCTGGCCCTTTATAAAAGACTGATCTCAAAGGGCTGGAAAGCCTCAGGCCACCCCTCGCTGGCTGATTGGAAAAGGGATGTTACGAAATGGTCCAGGGCTGAACTGCAGGTCCTGAAGGCTGAGGAGGCCAAGGGCATCCAACAGGCTCCTATTGCCCCGGCCTGGGAAGACTTAGTGACGAGCTGGGATGGGTTATTCAAGAGAGCAGCAGACCCCGAAGTAGGAGTGGGAGAGGGTTAGCACATTCTAGGAGGTAGTCCCGGGGAGGAAGTCTTCCAAATGGTGCCCTAAGATGTCCGAACTTACATATGGTCCACACAGAGAAACGCAAAATAGAGACGAACGAGCCGCTAATTGCCACAATACCACTAGGGATGGGGGGTGGAGCGAGTGGACTGCTGTCCCCCCTATATACTGGTGCGCCCTGGGCCTGGCCTTTTTTTCTTATGTTGCTATGCTTTAGTTCCTTAAATATTATCAGCTACAAATCCTACCCATACAATGCTGTAAAGTTGACCTTCTGTTTAGTTATATACTTCCCCCCCTTTTCTTTTTCTTTTCTTTTTTCTCGTACTTCTTTTTCTCTTGTTTTCTCCTCCAAGCTATAGCTTAGAACGGGGTTAGGCTTGTTGTTTATATGCATGACACAAAACGACACTGTAGAACAACGGAGAACATAGCACAGGTTGTCAGTAGGATTAGTTTATGAGAGCTAAGGACCAACAAACGCATAAATAATACTGGGAGTACCAAAGAAATATGCAACGAATCACAAGTAATGTATACCACAAATGTGGATTGTTTAATGGTCATGTATAACGAGTGCAAGATGTTACCTTGAACAGACATACAAATGTAAAACAACAAAATGTTAATAAAAAATATATTTAAAAAAGAAAAAAAAAACTTAAGCTATGACTGCTTTGAAATATCTTTCCTGGACTTGACTGTGAAGGTTTCAAATATCCAACATTTTTGCCTCTCTGTTTCATAACCCTTCTTTGTTGCTTTATAATAACAGCCATCACAGAAGTTTAAGGAACAATCTACCCTTTGGAGGAGGGACTGCACAAAGAAGGTGGATTACTTTAAATAATCTGATAATCTAATACTGGCACTTACTGATTGTGGCTATCCTATCAAACTGTTATGGCAATCTAGGAAATGTGCTTGGTTTGTGCCAGCGCAACATCTGCTATCTCACACCAATAGATGTAGATTTGTTGAAAGCTGTAATTAATAACAATAGATGCATTATCAACAGACATTGGGATATTGTTCAGCAGGCACTTGACACTAGGTTTCGATAAAATGTCAATTATGCTGGTGTGATTCCCATAATTTTGGGAATTTTGTATTCCACTTGTTACGTGAAATTCCTGAAATTGCATCATTGTGTCAAAACATGAAATTCAGCTGCTGTTTACAGCCAAATTATAGCGCAGGAGCATGGAAACAATGTGAACAACCAGAACGTGTGTGGCAATTGTGTTTTTTCACTCTGTTTTTAGGGCAAAATGCATCACCACAGCAAAAATTGGCAAAAGGGTGCATTTTGCACTTAAATATAGTTCTAAATGTTGGATCTGCATTTCGCATAATTATGCATAATTTCAGGTATTTTTCTAAAATATCAAGTGATTATGCAAAAGCAAATTACGCAAATTTCACATATCCCTACTTGGCGCTCATGGGAAACCCCTGTTGTTAAAAAAAAAATCAGGACATTTGCAGTTTAGTAGTAAGAGTTGCTCTTTTAGCCACTCATTTTTTGACAATAAAGTTACAACGGGGGCTTTCACCTGTGATTGGCCACTGTAAATGCAGCTAGTGCTGTGCATGCAAATACAGTTTTGAAACAAAATTATTTAAACATGGCAAAGTGAAACACAGCTTAAAATCATTTACCAATTGTATTTCATGTGGCATAATATATACTTTCTGATGTCCTTGTAACTACACCTATGTTGGAAAATCCACCCAAAAAGTAAACGCATATACACTTCAACATCGGAGCAGGATTAAATATGAAAAAGTGGGTGTACACTGTAATCCATTGGACCACTGCCTACTCTTAAAAATATGAAAGTTCCACATTTAATTTTATTTTTTTATATGCATCTCATTTTCCTTTGGTGAAAATGAGTTGCAGTGAAAAAAAGATTTCTTTATTTAAAAGCAATCACAGTCATGGTGGTCTTTTGATCTCGGTAGGCCACCATCCCTGTGATGGCTGTCATTTCTAATGGGCTGCATATTACAACCTACCTCACTTATATTCATGAGGCAGGCCGATTTGTGACGCACTAGTAATTGCTAATTAAACAATTACAGTTTCATACATTAAAAATAGAGATTACCGAAAAGCAATTCTGAAAACATCACTATTTGGAAATTGCTGTTCTTAATGTTTGAACATCAGGACCAAGGAGACTTGTCAGAAGAGCTTTAAGTAGTGGTAGAAATGATTACACCTAACTCCCACTGAGGTAATTTTGCTGCAAAATTGACACTCAAGGAACGCAAATGGATTGACAGTATCAGATCTATTGAGAATAGATGTTTTGAATCTGAAGAATGGGGACAGATAGTTACACTATGTGCTCAATGAACTAATGAACTATGCAGTGGGTGTTTGTGTTCACTATCACCTTTCTCCTGATTGTTTTGACCAATGTATGATGTTTCCCTGTATATGAGCTATCATGGACTCAAAGTGCTTCCTTTCTTCTGATACATTAGGACTTTGTAGATACTTATGTGAGATAATACAAGTAGGCGTGTGTGACCAGTGTTTTTTTTTATAGCATATACCATGGATGGACACTTTCTGTGGGTCATTGCCTATCTTGATGGTACTGTTAATTTAACATTATGTGTGGTCAAGCTAGCACTTCTTATTTTGATTAGACACTTCTTCAAATCTATTGTAATCCTTGTAGTCCCCCCTACTAAAAGAATGCTTTTAACTGGAATAGTCTGTCTTTTGTGTCTATTGTAGGTTCCTTAGACCAGAGGTTCCCAACCTGTGGTCCGGGGACCCCTGGGGGTCTGCAAAGCCTCCTCAGGGGGTCCGCGACTGCTTAGAAAATGAAATAATATTAACAGATTAGCTCCCCAGCTTTCAGTACTGACTCAGTGGGGAGTCCCCGGCTTCCAATATTGATTCGGTAGGGTCCCCGAGTTCCAGAAGTCACAAGGTTGGGAACCACTGCCTTAGACCTTAAAAAACACCTACTTTTTGAATACCTGCAAACGTGTTCCATTATTTTTTTCAGGTACATTTTATATCCGTTTTTAGGTATTGAGTACTTTTATGCGTTCTTCAATGTTTTTCTGTCCAGAATGATGTGCATGCTACTCATTGCTAGCTGGTGGGATTGATTAATAACCTGCACAAGCTCAGCGCTCCAGCATCTGAACAAGGAATGGCACAGTTCAGGAATGCATCAATGTACATCCACTGGATGGCATCAAACTTTCTTATCATTTTGAGCACTCATTTTGGCTACATTTCTTGCTCTTTTAATTTCAGAGCTGCCTCTAAATATTTTTTCAGCTGACATTGGTGAGTATGTACCCATTTATCCATACACAGTGAGTCTCCCATGCCTTTAGATCCACTGGAAGTTTTTTTCCCTTTTGTTATAGAAACAGTAGATGGTCACTATAGATACTTTTACAGAAAGTTGCATTATTGAGGTTTTCTCCACCGGTAAGTAATCAGTAACCACAATATTTTATTGATCTTTATTGGTAATCAAAGTTGGTAGTGTACTTCATTCATCTATTTTTTGACAGACAGCTTTTACATTTTCTGCTTAAACTAGCATCTTTTTCAGCAGATTAAACAGCCATTGTTTTTGGCTGGGCAGATATATTCCCACTTTGATGATTTTGGGCACAATGGGATTTTTACAGTATCTTTGTAGGTTGCTACCTGCTCCTGGTTGACGAACACCCTGTAGCATATAGATCCCTTGGGTTGAAACATCGACAGTCTTATTGCATTAGTCACTCCTGAACTGTGCATTGACAACCCTGAACTCTCTGATTAGTCATTGTCTGAATAAGGATTGTAAAACATCTGATGCAGTTCATTTCTGTTTCATTTATCCTCCTGTGCACATTTACTATTCTGCCATTGAGCACTTGCACTGCACATCGCAAGGAGCACCTACTTTGTTTTTGCTTTGGAATCATTATAGTGCACTCAATACATTATATGTTTCAGACTTTATGGCTGTGATTAATTATTTTAAGGTTTTGTTCAACTTGTATGGCTCCCCAATTTAGAATTATAGAGGGACTGCTAAGTAACGCGAAGTAATTCTTTGAATTCTCATTTCACTGAGAGGGGAGAGATGTGCTTGTGCACTACTGGGAATTTAATAATTAGGATTAAAAAGGTCCCTTGGAACCAATGCACTGAGCTCTTACAGGGATTTCCCGTCCCTAAATGGTGCAGAATTTATCAAGGGTGCTGTTTTCATTAAGCGGTTTTCAGGACTTCAGTGCCAGAAAGAATATCTTACACTGCCATGCTGATTTACTCCTCATGATGCAGACCTGTCAGCCTTAGGATGGTCTGCTGTGCCCTTTTCCCCCCTATTTGTGCTGAAATGTGTTTTTGTTGGCCTTGGGACTCTGTGCACTTTGTCATTGTTAAGTAGTGCTAAAGTGCTTGTGCTCACTCCCCTAAACATGGTACAATTGGCTTACACCTAATTGGCATATGTAATCTACTTGTAAGTCTCTTGTAGAGTTGTATACCATATACCCAGGGCCTGTACATTAAATTATAGTAAGAGCCGCAGCACCTACTGTGCCACCCAATTAAGTAGCCCCTCAAAACATGTTCCAAACCTTAAACTTTCTTTTTATTGCATACGGGGTCACCACTAAGGTAGGCCCTATGTAGCCCATAAGGCAGGGTGCATTGTTTAAAAGGTTGGGCATGTACTTCACATTTTACATGTCCTGGTAGTAAACAACTCCTAAATTAGTTTTTCATTGCTGTGAGGCCTACGTGCCCCAAGGAATAACATTGGGTTGCCTTATCACATTTAACAAGTGCTAATGTTTGATTGGAAACAGGTAAGCATTTCATGATTGTTATTTATGAAACTGTAATTAAAATTCTTCCTTAATGGTAAAGTCAGATTTCAAATTACAATTCTGAATATGCCACATTTACAAATTTGCCATTGTTCTGCCCTTTGCTATTTGGTGCCTGCAACCTGTCCTAGGACACATGACTGGATTTACTTGGTATTTGGACTTTGTTAGGTTCTCTCAGACAGTCACACAATAGAGGGATTAGGTGTATAAGAGTGGCCCATCTCCTGACAGGATGGGGGAGGACAGAGCTAGGCATAGCCCCACTTGCAAATGAATTGGCTGTGCTCTGCTTTCACACAAAGCACTTGTCACCACTGCACTGTCCCAATGGTCTGATTGAACCTAGGGTAGGGGAGTCAGGAAACCTCAAGCAAGTCAAAGGGACTTTTGTAGAAACTTCTTCTATATCAAAAGAGCACCGGATATAAAAAAAAAAAAGGGACCCTCAGACCCACTCTTGAACTCACTTTTTGGACCTCCTGAAGGATTCTCAGAGGACTGTCTGCTGCTGTGGCCCCCTGTGTACTCCAAAAGACTGATTTGCTGCACATGGAAGGACTGATTTTCTGCCTGGAGCCTGCCTTGAACCCTCAGAGGCCTGCCCACTACTTGAGCTGTGCTTCATCACTTTAACCCAGGACTACCAGAGTGACTTCAAGGGCTAGTGTGCTATCCTCCTGATCAGAGTCTCAGGGACATAAAAGGCTTTCACCATCTTCAACTTGTAACAGGGCCCAACCTGATAAAGTCCACACCCCCAAGGGGGGCCTCTCCATTGCTGAACACTGGGTTGTGGTGTTAAAGGTGCTTAGATAGCCAAAAACCAAAATTTGAGACTTTTTTGGCTAAAAACATCTCTGATAACCAAGGGGAGAAAGGGATCAACCTGCTCATCCATCCGCTCAAAGTGCATCACTGGTTGTCTTGACTTGGCAGCAGTGCCCACTACATTCTGCAGCAACAAATTCTGTTTAGCGGTCCCTCGACAAAGGTGTATCCGGCCTCCTAGAATTCTCAACTTCATCCCAGTGGACATTGTCAACTTCTAAAAAAGTCCAAATGTACAAATCTTCAATGTGCTTTTGTCCAGCAGCTCCTGGATGACGACACTCCCTCCTCGGACACCAACTGCAGCCATGTCCTGCTGAACTTTACCTTCTCAGAACTCTTTTCTGCAAAATTTCTTCAAAGTCAGAAGGTAAGCGCCGACCAGGTCACACCCACTTCTTGTATTCGACTCATGCTCCATTGAGTTCGGCCATATTTTTTCACTTTAACCCAATCTCGCGTGACTAGATGTCCGCGGTTGACACTTTGATCTTTTAGGCACTAGTATTTATCTTAAACGTTAAAAACTCATAACTCCAGTTCTACTGGTGTGTGTGTGTTTGCACATGCATGCATGCATACATGTGTTAGAAATGGCTCTTTTTGCAGGGCTATCCCCAAACGTTTTGCCTCTGACCTCCTGTTTTGCTGGCTTTAGGACTCAGGGCACTTTACCCCACTGCTCACCAGTGCTAAGGTGCAAGTGCTCTCTGTCCAATTTGTCTTGATGATTGGTTTGTCCATGATTGTCATATTTGATTTAGTAATAAACACCTAGTATAGTGCACCATATGTGCCCGGGGCCTGTAAATCAAATGCTACTAGTGGGACTGAAGCACTTATTGTGCCACACACAGGAGTAGCCCTGTAAACATGTCTCACACCTGCCAATGAACTATCTGTATGTCTGTCATGTCGACCTGGCAATTGCATCTACCAGGCCCAAACCTTCCCTTTTATTGCCTATAAGTCACCCTTAGATGGGCCCAAGGCAGCCCCATGGGCAGGGTGCAGTGTATTTTAAATGTAGGACATGTACTGGTGTGTTTTATATGTCCTGATAGTGAAATACTGCTAAATTCAGGTTTCACTATTGCAAGGCCTATCTCTCCCATAGGGTAACATAGGTAATGCCTTGAAATATCTTTTAAGTGTAATTTCCCACTGGGAGCAGATGGAGAAATGGAGTTTGAGGTCTCTCAACTCACAATCTAAAAATACATCTTTTGGTGAAGTTGTTTTTTAAATTGTAAGTCCCCAACTCTGTGCAACGTCTTTGTTTCCTCATCATTTTCCAAGGTACTGTACCTGGTGTCCATGCGATGACTCCGTGACTAGCCCTCACTCTCTCACAAGTGGTGTTGGACTGTTGGGAATGAGTCCGTCAAGATGCTGTGATAGCCCCAGTTGGAGCTATTGTGTTTCTCAGCGCTATGCTAAGATTTAATCTTTGAAAATGTGTGTCTTTTTATTGTATCTTTGTTTGTGTATGTTGAATTTTTGTCATTTTGGTCTTATTTTACTCAGATAAATATAGGCTATTTTTCTGAACTGGTATGGAGTACTTTTGTGGTGTTTTCACTGTGTTACTGTGTGTGTGTGTACAAATACTTTACACATTGCTTCTTAGATAAGCCTGACTGCCTGTGGCAATCTACCCAGGGGGTGTGCAGGGGTTATCTTAGCTGTGTAACTCCCTTACCCTGAGTGGGGTCCCTACTTGGACAGGGTACAAACCACTGCCATACCGAGACTCCATTTCTAATACTGGTGAAATGGACAGCAGCAGTGAGGTTAGGACTTGTATTTCTACTTTACATACAGTGATTGGTGTACACTACTTCCATATCGCAGACCATTACACCCTAACATACTGGTTTGATTTTTCTCTTTTAGCAACTTTTGAGTTTGATTACCAGTCATGTCTCAGTCTGGTGAGCCATCAGTTGGAGCTGCAGGGTTGGTGTTTGAGCAGGAGAGTTTGGAGACCTAATCGGTGCCTCAGCTCAAAAAGTTCTGCAAGGGGTCCAAATGTCCTATTAAAGGTCTCACTAAAAAGAAGGAGTTGCAAAAGTTGCAGAGGGCCTGGTTGGCAGCAAAGGAGGCTGATGAGCACACAGGGGAAGAAAATGCTATTGTGGAGGGAGATAAGCAAAACCTGCATGATGATTTGATGGAGAATCAGGATCTGCCTGGGAGGAGGGCACCTTCCAGGGCAAGCAGCTGTGTTTCCTCAAGAGAATGCACAATGAGGGACCCCTAAAGTAAACAAAGAGAATTTAAATATACAATTCACATGGAAAATAGTTACATATATCAGTCCATATTGCACCAAACAGGTCCTGGAGTCAACCAGTAAAGTCAATCGATAAGTCCAAAGTTTATTCAGAATGTGATTTCACATTAGACAGTCTGAAATCCAAAGAGATTTGTACTTCCAGCCTTCCAGCCAAACTTAATCGTATCCCCCGAGGCTTGCGATCTCAGATTTTTCCTACTTACGACGATTTGGATGAAGATCTACTAACACTATGGGACAAGGAGCTAACTGTTAGTTTTATGAAACTTATGGATATTTTGATCATTAATTCTGAGAGAAAAGTCAGTCAATTACAAATTGAAATTGGCATTTTAGAAAAGGAAATTGAAAGTTTAAACCTTAGAGAAGCCACTGAGAAAAATTATAAAATCTTGGAGGAAATACTACTTAAATATCAAGAGGAAATTATGCAGAGGAAAGCACACAAACTTAAGCGGGACGAGAGAGATTACTTGACTGGTAGAATTTTTACTTTTTCCAACAAATATGATCACCTTTTCCATACTGGGGGGCTCCCCAGTGGTTCAGGTCTGTCGAAGTTTTCTGACTCAACATCCATAAGTACCTCGTTAACAAGTGACAGTGAGGTGGAGGATGGAGCCAGCACTTCTGCTCAAGAGACCTCAAGTGGCAACAATTTTTTAGTAGAACTAATGAGGATGAGGCGGGGCAAAAATGCTCAAAACAGAGGGTTGGCATATACAAAAAAAACAGGAGGGGCAGGAGAGGAACGGGTAAATGCTACAAAAGAGGTGGAAGGAGTCAAAACGAGATCTCGAGACAGGAAAGTGTAAACTCTGAGGATGTATCATCAATCAACATAGTTAATCTATCAAGTTTGGTTTTAACAACAGGGATTAAAAGCCTTCTATCTAAAGGTCTGAGTTATTGTCCTAGTAACTTTGGTGACCCGTGTAGATCCAAAATTGATCTGTTTAAGTTTGTACGCAAACTTAAACTCAAAAAGCATTTTCAAATTAATTCCTGCAGTGTTACGCATTCTGAGGCTATTGGTTCTTCCTTTAGCACTTTATCTATTGAGGATGTTCATGATACAGCAGTCTTATTATCTCTAGCTGAACGAGACGAGGATCCTGACATTACTGCTAGAATTTTAAATGATCAAGATGTGATCTCAAACAGAAGTGTATCGAGTGGCTTAAGAAAGAAATCTAGGTGGACTCCGAGATCTCTAGGCTCCAACTCTTTAGACAAGTTTTTTGACGTGGTATGCCAAGATTATGACAACTATCTAGCTAAGAATAAATTTCGACAATCTTCAATGAATTTAAACACAGAGGAAGTAGCTGCTTTACAAGAACTGAAACTTAATAAAGACATTGTTATTAGACAAGCAGATAAGGGTGGAAACGTGGTTATTATGGATAAGGTGGACTATGACAATGAGATTCTGTTACAACTTAATGATTTGTCTTGTTATGAGAAGATTTTACACAATCCCATCCCAAACCTTACACTTACGATTAATAATAGACTAACGGTGTGGCAACAACAGGGGTTACTTAACAAAGATGAATACTTGTACTTGAAGGTGCACCATCCTCGTTATCCGTGTATATATACCTTACCTAAAATACATAAAGGGTTACCTTTCCCACCGGGGAGACCCATTGTTTCGGGTATACTTGGTCCCACGGAAAGGCTTTCAGAATTTGTGGACTGTTTCCTGCAACCACTGGTGCATAATCTTCCTTCTTTTATTAGAGACACCACGCACATTCTTAGCATTTTGAGCGATGTGGAATGGGAGAGTAACATGCTTTTGGTGACTTTAGACGTGGTATCTCTTTACACTTGTATCAATCATGATCTAGGCTTAGAAGCCTTAAAATATTTTCTAAATAAAAGATCAGCAAACTTGTGGGATCACACTAAGATGATATTGGGTGGACAAATAAGCCCTGAAGAAGTTGTAAGGGATGTAAACAATTCCTAAGACGAAACACGTGTTGGCTGGAAGGCTGGAAGTACAAATCTCTTTGGATTTCAGACTGTCTAATGTGAAATCACATTCTGAATAAACTTTGGACTTATCGATTGACTTTACTGGTTGACTCCAGGACCTGTTTGGTGCAATATGGACTGATATATGTAACTATTTTCCATGTGAATTGTATATTTAAATTCTCTTTGTTTACTTTAGGGGTCCCTCATTGTGCATTTTCTTAGTTTTGAGGTTGTTTTACCTCTAAGGGTAGGGTGTTTCCCTTGTGAGGCTCCCCGGTATATACATAGGGTGGATTGGCATCCTGAGCGCCACATCTCCTCAAATTACACCCCGTTCTATTATTTGACTTTCCTCAAGAGATCGGACCCCAGAGGAGCTGAACGACAGGCAAAAGGCTAGGAGGCTGCGAAATTAGCCAGGTTCAAAAGAGAGGCAGAGAAGGAGAAAATAATCAAAGGGAAAGGGGAAATCGCCATAGAGGAGAAGAAAATGCTTTTAGCTCAATAGATGAGCTTGAAAGAGCTGGCTATAACGAGCAGGTCCAGAACAGATGGTGTCAGCAGTTCTACAGTGCAGTCTGAGGGGAAGGTGCATATACCCAAGGATGTGGTGAAGGATTTTGTTGTGGGGGATGACATAGAGCAGTGGTTCATGGGTTTTGAGGTGGCATTGAGGATGAACAGGGTCCCTGAGAGAGACTGGGGGCAAACGTGAGGAAGTACTTCTCAGTGGAGGGGAGGGACACCTGGTTGGCATTAGATCCACAGGATCAGATGAGGTACCCTGCCATGAAAGAAGCCCTGGCCAGGAAGTATGGTCTCACCCCAGAAATTTACTGGGTAAAGTTAAGGAGAGTGCTAAACTTGGTTCTTAGATTTGGGTGGAGCATGTTGATTCTTTTTGCAGAGCACAATATGGTTGGGTAAAGGGCAGCAAGGTAACAGACTATCCGGGGCTGTACAATTTGATTCCATGGGAGCACTTGTCTAGTTGCTGTTTTACTGAGCTGCGCCAGCACATGATTGACAGCAAGCTTACTGACCCCAGGAAGCTTGACAAGTAGGCAGACCACTGGCTCAGTACCAGGGTACAAAGAAGTTGTATGTGGTAGACTCAGCAAAGGATGGGCAAGTTCCCCAACAGAAGGAGGGGGAGGTCAAGGGAGACATAGACAGGCCCCAGGATAATGGGGGGAAAATGGTTCCCATGTCACTTCTGACAGGATGGAGTGAGGTTCTGGTGGGTGGTGGTCCAGGGTGCCCCATTTTCAACCCCGTTGCTTTGAGTGTTCCCAGCTAGGACACAAGAAAGATGACTCTGTCTGTCCTAAGAAAAAACCCACTGGTGGCCTCTCTACAGGGGTGGCCACTGTGGCCTTAGGGGAAGGGAGACCCCAGGGGCAGGTCATAGACCATGTTGTGATCTCCCTTAGTTGTGAAGTGGACCCAACAGGTGAGTTGGTGATTCCTGAGGGTGGGAGTCGTCACTTTCACCAGGTGATAGTAAATGGGTTTCTAGTCACTGCTCTGAGGGACAGTAGAGCTAGCCATACCATGATGGTGGAAAGGCTCGTCTCCCCAGAGCAGTACACCGACCATGTGTGTAAGGGGGCACCATCCCATGGGCAGGACTTCTTCCGCCTCATGGCCCTGGTGTCTCGAGAGTGGGGTGGAGAGGTGACCCAGAGCAGGGTCATAGTTAGTCCCCAGGTGCCCACAGACTGCCTTCTAGGGAATAAGTTGCCCCCAGTGTCAGGGGAACTGGGAGGGGCAGTAGCCAAAGGAGCTCTAACACTAAAGGTTTCTGGAGGTACCACTCCAAAGCGGAAGGTACAGGAGAGCCCACCCCTGTTAACTGCTCAGCCTGAGGGTACAGACCCTAAGCTGAGTGACCATTCTCAGGATACCAACCCTGAACTGGTGGGAAGTGAAGTATAAAAAAGGTGCAATGCACCTGGGGCTACTGCCCTCACTTTTCGAATCCACAGAGGATAGAGACCCTGGGATGGTCTGGGGCATAGCTCTTGACATTGGCAGCTGTCAGTGGCCTCTGTTGGTTGTTTTCCTTGTGGTCAGAGTGTTCCCTGGTTTGGGGACCTAAGTCAGACCCAAGGGGTGGAATATGCCACATCACACTGTTGGCCATGGAGGTACTGTCGGGCTACTGGGATGCATATGTGAGTAAGGTAAGGTTAAGTGCTACATAAATGGAGTCCACAGAGGAGGAGAAGGGTTCCCCCTGGATTAGTTCAGTGGGCCCTGACACTGTAGACCCTCTCACCATCACTGCAACACCTTGAACCATCTAGTCACTGCAATGAGACTTCAAAGCCCTCATTATTGGTAAGTCTTTTCCCTAAGTATCACAATATCACATGTGTGGTCTTTTGAGGACCCCCAGACCTGTCCCACTCATTTACCTGCTACTGTGGCTGCGGGTCACCAGCCCACACGAAAACGCAATCCGCAGCTTTGGAGACTTGTGGCTTTGCGGATGAGCAACAGAGGAAGGGCTGACATCTATTTATGAGGGGAGGTGGAAGTGTGAACGTGGAAGGAGTGGGAACTATTTGAAGAAATAATTGGGGAACATCTTGGGCCGTGGAGTATGACGAAAGGAAGGGAGGGAGGATCCCTGTAAGCAAGCCCAGCACTGGTCTATTCTGAAAGTGTACCATGTTACGGCGTACACAGCATTAGAACAGAGGGGAGTACCAGGCAATTAAATAGAAAATAAACTGACCCTAAAGGCAGCGGTGGCTTCTCTGTTAGGGCGGAGGAGTGTCGTTCCACCACCCCCGCCAGCAGCAGAAGCTGCAAAACCTTTAACAAACGAAACAAGAATAAACCATGTTTATTATCGTTGAGTATATTAAAGCGGTGGGGCCACGGGGGTGATGAGCAGTGAGGGGAGTGCACTGTACACTCTCCTCAGTGTGTCTGTGTGCATGTATGCTGGCCGGCTCAAACACACATGCCCAGTAGGCTCTCTCCAGCCCAGCAACACAGTTGCCGGGCTGGAGAGAGCATGCACAGGCTCCCAGTCTGTCTGGCAGAGCCCTGGCTGGGCGCTCACAGCCAATCCTGACACTGTTCTGAGCAGCATCAGGATTGGCGGCAGGGGAGGCTGGGAGGTTGAGAGCCTGTGCCTGCCTGTGGTGGCGGGAGAAAGAAGAGCGGCGCGGCAGATCAGGTAAGTTTTTATGTTTTAGTCTTTATTTTTAAAATTTAATTTTGCCCCCTCCCTGCGTGCCACACGCCCTGCCCCTTGTGATCAAAATGAGCCGTGACTGCCTAAGGGGGGCGATTAAACTGTTTGACACGAGGGAGCAATCCCGGGACTTCCCCACCTTACCCAAGTTTTTTTAAATTATTATTATTTGTGGCACGCAGATGATGGTGGCGGGAGCACTCGGGAAGGAGCATTATTACCCACACTTGTTGTTGAGAAAAGGGGAAGCGCTATTGTTTCCTTAATGGTTCACTATTCCCTATAGTCTGTATTTCCTTAATCTTCTGTTTATTGAGGAGCGTTGGCAGTAGCCATCCTGCAAGACCTGGAAGGAAGAAAAGAAGTTAATATCCAGTGACACCAACTGTAAAGGAGAGACTGTACAGACAGACTGCTTGATACCCATTGAGGCTACAATATTTTGGTTATAATTCTACAGCTGTTTTTACTAAGCATCAATAAAGCCATCATAGCAGAATCGATAAGTCTCCCAACCCTTATTTCAGACCATCCCTCACAAGTCTATTTTTGTCTCCGTGGAGGCTGTCACAGATTTAGTCCAACCAAGGAATGTGGAGCTACCCCTTGCTTCAAAGTGTTAATGATCCAAACCTCAATTTAGGTTCTGGGTGATTCAGACTGGACATTGTGCTTGAAAGGGGCAACTGCAACAGCATTTGTAAAGTTTGCGAGAATCCAATATGGCTGCTCCAGGAAATGTACTGGAGTTCAGCTCTCTAGTGGTTATGTGACCAATAGGCAATTGAGATTGGTTTTATAAGAATGCTCTTAATAAAATGTCACCTTTTGAAATCAGAGAGAATGGTATGACATGAGGAAACATCTATAAACTACAGGTAATGGATGGCTATTGTCGAGGAATATATTTTTGAGCAGCACTAAGATGTTTGACATATTGGGTGATGTGGATGTAGTTTTTGAAGAGATCGAATTTGGATATAGGCTGTCAACTGATAACGGTAGCATCGTTTAGAATGCTTGTGTGATGCATACATAGTGGTTTTAGGTAATGTAATGGTGTTTAATGCTCGAGTGAATATGAGATTAATGAATTATTGAGACCAGCCTTAAAAGAGTGTTCATGACAAGATGGCTGTTTGTGTTGCAATTCGTAATGATGCGACATTCAAAAACACAGATAAACAGTAGGTGATTGACTGTATGTTGGCAGGAAATAAACACTGTATAATGTAGATTTTCCTAGTATATTATGAAGGAAAGTCTTAATTTTTTTAAAGACACTGAGTCGACTGTTATGCTTCTTTAATCTTGCATTTTAATATCAGCAGCAGTCAAGATTACAAAAAACTACAGCTACAAAAAGGCCCAGAACAAGTTAGGCAATCGGAGCAAACAGAGCAGTTGTTTAACCAATAAGGAAGCATTGGCCCTATATAATGCCACTTGACTGTGAACAGCCCCTCTTTTCTTCTGCAAGAATTCAGTGATAGCCCGAAAATAAATGAAAAATAGATAACACAATGAAACATGCAACAGTGAAAGTAAACAATTTCTTGCAAAGGACAATGAAACTGAGTCCCATATAGGAAAAGGAAACATTAGTGAAGGACACCCCAGAAGTTGCTGTAACAGTAAAAAAAAAAATGAAGGAGGATTTTGGTCCGGCAGGCATGTCTTTCAGAAGAGGATGGGGGTGTGGCCTGCCATGATGGCTCAGTGGATTTAATCCGCTAAGGCTCCTCTACAATCAGGAGCGAAAAAGGGTAACTGTGATCAGTTGAAGATAATCAAGACATGCTGTGGTTAGCAAGGAACAAAGGCAGAACACCAAGAGAATTTCGACTTCTCCTGCGGCACTTGGAAACGTGAGATGTAGGCAGATGCGTACCGGACATGTAGAGGGCCGGAGCAGCGGTGAGGAGGTACTGCTTTCTGTCAAGGTTGACAATCCCACACTTTACACAAGGACGGGCACTAAGAGCTATCTGATACCCCCGTACATCCTGGAATCGCAGATGACCCCCAAGGTCTCAGAATTGGAGTCACCAAAAGACGAAGACCTGAGATTGGTCCAATATGTGGAGCGGAGTGCATTAGAGCCGCGGGGCACAAAAATACTAGTGGGCAGAGGTGGGGGGTGAGTAAGTGCACTTCTGGACCTCTGGAGCATTTGGAGGATTGTCAGCTGTGAGCGCCCAGTGCGAACCAGAGATCAAGGTGTGCGGGCCATCCTGTGATCTGTGGGGACTTACAGAGTGGTACCTGACCTTAAAATGAAGGCCAGCAGTGGAGATCTTACGGATTGACTCTGTTCTCGGGCCTGGGACTGGGGAATGAAGAATTGGGGATAGTTTTCCCCTGACATACATCCCATTGAGGGTGGCTACCTGGGACTGGCCACACTGTCCTGCCCTGGCGCAAGGCCTAATTACTCATTGTCGTCATCGCCACCCAGGAGAGGTGGGCATTGGTGGTGGGGGAGACAGTGGTATCACAAGGCAGTATAGCATTATCCCCAACAAGTGGAAAAGTACCCCACCCCTGCTCACAGATCGTGTGAGGAGAGAGAGGTGGTATGCCCTAGTGGTGGGTGGTGGTACTCACTTGAACTGACTCACAAGGTGGGGGCCACAGAGACTAATACCCAAAGCGCAAAGCTTTAATCATCAGCAGGAGTAACTGGCTGGGCATTGACTTGGAGACACTTGGATGCTAATGGAACCAACTGGCCCCTTTCCTTTGGCTGACTGGAGCAAGTGCCCTTTGCTTCTCTGTGCACCATACAGGGAATGGGATCACTCTTAGGATTGTGCTCCCAGCCCTCAACGTCCCCCCCCCAATGCCACCGAAGAAACAACACCCTCATGGTGTCTCCAGCTACTTCACTCCGGTGGACCCGCGAGGCTCAAGTGCCGGGACGCCTGAAACACCTGAAATGGCACACACAAAGGAAGAACTCCTCACATGCCTAAAATATTTTTTTTTAAAAGAGCTTTGTGATGAGCTCAGGACTGATTTGACCACATCGCTTGACATATTAAAATCGGCCTGACAATCAAGCTCAAAGCCCTACAACAGGACATTAACTTAGTTGGCTCCTGAGTTCTGGACTTGGACGGCAAATATGGGGAGTTGGAAAAACAAACACGACACTTAGAAGATATAACACAATCTTTACAAACTCAACTATTGACCTCCACACTGAAGAATAAAGACCTGGAGAGCAGGTCAAGGTGCGACAACATAAGAATCTGCGACCTGGAAGGATGGATAGAAGGATCAGACCTGGAGGCCTATAATACTGGCCTATTTTTTTAACTTCATGGCAATAAACACGCAAAAATGAAAATGGACAGAGTGCATTTAGTTGGCCAACCAGGCATGGGCAAGAAGAAATGCCTGCATGATGTGCTGGTGAAACTACATTCCTTTAAGGTCAAGAAAAGCATATTGCAGGGCATAAGCAAAGTGGATATGATCTCCTTTCAAGATGCAACATGCCTGCTCTTCCAGGACGTCACTCTGGCCACACTCACCAGGCTCCAGCAATTTAACCCTTTCACTGACAATCTACGCCAATAATGTATCAGATATTGGTGGACTTTATCCCTTCAGGCTCATAATTGACTTCCGGAATAAACCCATGTGTGTAACGGATCTTACAGAGGCAATGACTCTGCTGGACATCCCTTCTTCGTCTTCGCAACAAAACGGCTCTGATTTAGGGGCCTCAAAGGACACTATCCAAAGTTCTCAGAGTTCTAACCCCCTGGCTGTCACAGCGCCGTCCATGCCAACACAAGAAATGCGGATGTGTCTTATAGCCTGTTTGCTGTCACAGGTTCCAGCTGTTTTGCATAAGCCCTCAGGGGTCTATCAGACATATCCCATAGCCCTTCAGGAGTAATCCCAAATGATGCTACCCAACTGCAGGTAAACTGTAGTCCTACAATGTCTGATATGGCCCCCTTCCTGGGTGATCGCAGCTGTTTCTCCAGCCCCGCATGTTTCTTGAACTTACCATTACCCCACCAGACTGGCTGCCTTTCAAGTATGTTAGCGTTTGCAGACCACAGCTATTTTGAATTGTTTATACTTGTTGTCTCTTTGATTTTTCTAATAGAAAGTTTTTATGTAGACTTTGGGAAACCTGGAAGACAGACCGACTGATCCATAGGGACACTAACTTACACCGTACAATGGAATGGAGGACTGGAGCCACACAACACAGTAAATATCATAGGGAGAAGCCACAACCATGCATGCCTAGGATTCAACAGAGATAACACATCCAACTTACCATACAAATGGTGATCGCCACTCTCGCCTGGAACATGAAGGGACTAAACTCCCCTGCCAAACCCCACAAACTATGGAAATATCTCCTCGACCATCATTACGATGTAATAGCCTTACAGGAAACACACCTACAACAAGACAAAGATCACAGAAAACATACCCTATACTAGAGAAATCATCAGCCTCCACAATGGGGGGTGGTGAACATTGTTTATATATATTCAGCATTTTATATTTGTGGTTTGTGTTATCTGATTTTCCATTGGTTTTACATTAGAAACTATAATCAAGAAGAAAAAATACACAAAAAAGATTGAAAATAAACATATATTTACAATTGAAGTTACAATCATGTATGAGAAAATGAATAAACAAAATGGTAAATATATCATGTGTATCATTAATATAATGAAAAAGAATATTGTATATACATAAGGAAAGAAACATTTGGATTTGCGAGACAACTATTTGACATACTATCAAAGAGATTATTCATCAATAAGGCCCTCATTTTAACCTCGGTGGACTGCCACGGTTACTCCAGGCTGAAGACCGCCAGTGGTGCCGGTCTCCTGCCTACTGTATCATGACTGCTGGCAGCCCTCCGCCCTTTTTCGGATGGAGAGACGCCAGCAGCCATACTGGCGGTCGGCGGTGAAGTGGAGGCTGCTCCACCTCCCCGTCACGTCATCAGAACATCGCCCACCGAATCACATCCCAGGATTCGGCGTGGCGGTGTTCTGGTGACGGGGTGTTGGCAATGGAGCAGCCCAGTTGGATCCTGTTCCCTCCCAGAGGATCACTGGACGAGGTAAGGTGATCGTCTGTTAGGGGAGGGGGCTGGGGGGTTGTGTGGTGTTGGGGGAGGACTCAGGGGAGGGGGAAGGGGAAAGTGGAGACCCCTATCAGTGCCAGGGAATACATTCCCTGGCACTGATAGTGCCTACCGCCATGGATTTCGTGGCGGTACAAAACCCCATGAAGTTCATGGCGGTATGCGGTGTCATGATACCACCGGCGGTCTAGTGACAGGCGCCGGGCTGGAGACTGAAGTCTCCAACCCAGAGGTCGTTACCACCCTGGCAGTCACAGTGTAGAAGTGGCAGTTTTGCATGGTGGTAACCGCCATGCTTGTAATTCGATTTTTTTCTGCCGGCCTGTTGGCGGTATTACCGCCACTTTTACACCGACCGCCAGGGTTGTAATGAGGGCCTAAATGTCTTATATATAAACAAATATTTAAAGAATAAGTAGTAGCTAGATAATGCATTTTTTCCCTGGAGGAGCTACTATATTATAGCAGGGACCCTCTGGTTCTTTTGACATGCCGGAGTTGAAGCCACATTGAAGTGCAGGGACCTCCTCCACGATAGTGTTGCTGGTTCTTCCTGGTTTCCCTTACTAGAGACTTCCTGCTTAGGGATGAACTCCAGAAAGCAATCAGAGAGTTCATCCTGCTCAACACACCAGAAGATACAGATCCCTCCACTCAGTGGGACGCCGTTAAGGCTGTGATTAGAGGGACATGCATTTCCTTAAATGCTACTCTTAATAAATAGAGAGCAAAGGACCACCTTTTGCTTAAACATCAACTCCAGACCCCGGAACAAACACATAAAACAAACCTGACTCTATCTGTACGGTGAAAACGTACCGCTTTAAAAGGGAAGCTCAATTCTATGTACTCTAATAGAGGTGACCTCATGTTAATGTGCCGTAAGCGCTTCTCTTATGAATATGGCAACAAAATAGGCTCTCATCTGGCAAGGCAACTATGGGTTAAATGGGAAAAAGAATACATTGGGGTAATTAACCAGCCAAAGGGTGAATCTACCCACTCAGATGAGGACAAAGCCGGATTATTTGGTAGCTTCTACAAGGATCTCTATACAGCAGATCACCATGACCCACCAAAACAGATAGATTACCTGGGGGATATAGACTTACTGCAGTTGACCACCACTCAAAATGAACTGTTGGGAGAACCGATCAGCGAAGAGGAAGTTACAGCTGCAATAGCAGTCCTGAAAATACAGAAATCTCCTGGGCTGGACGGCTTCCCTGCTCATTTCCAAAAAAAGTAAAGCTCATATCTCTCTCCCCACCTGATGATATTATTTAACCACATGGCTGATTTGGAGGCTGTCACCCCTTCTATGAGTGAAGCACTAATTCTGCTAATCCTGAAACTGAGAATCCCCTCCCTCCCCCCAAAACTGCAGTTTGTATAGACCCATAGCATTATTATATTTAGACGCCAGGCTATATTCGAATATTTTGGCCACCAGATTGGAGGACATAATGCCAGATCTAATGCATTCAGAGCAATCCGCCTTCAAAAAGGGTAGGCAGACCCACAATAATCTCTGGAGGGTCATACAACTGATAGAGAAAACCACTAATAGAAAGATACCCACAGTATTGGTGAGCCTAGATGGCGAGAAGTCTTTCGATCGGGTAGATTGGCCATTCCTCTTCTGCACCCTACAACACTTTGGATTCTGTGAAAGGTTCTTGTCAATGTTAAAGGCCAATTATTCTGCCCCCGGGTTAGAGTTTTATTCAACAGGCTGAGTTTCAACCTCCTCTAGCTGGAGAGTGGCACACGATAAGCCTGCCCCTTATCCCCTCTCCTATTTGTCTTCAGTATCAAAACACGGGCAGCGAGGATACAATCCACACCAAGTATTAAGGATACTCCATTTGGCTCTGTAGAACATAAGAGTTCCCTTTTTTGAAAATGACATGCTCCTGCCACTCACAAAGCCACAGCACTCCATCCTAGCCCATCAGAACGAACTACATAACTTCAAAGAGGTAGCAGGATTTAAAATCAATGTCACCAAATCGTTCATGCTTAATATAATCCTCCTCACAGTAGACATGGAAAGGCTTGCAAAGACAACACCATTGCTCTGAGGCCAAGGAGGAATTTACATAGTTGGAAGTTAACATCACCCCCAAGGTTGGGGACTTAAACAGGGATAACTTCCCTCTGCTGCTTCAGAAATTAAAAAGAACTCTCAAGAGGTTGGCTCCCCTGTGCATCTCCTGATTGGGAAGAATACACTTAAGATGACAGTTCTACCCTATACCTTTTTTTTCAGAGCCTTGCAATAGCTATGGAACTCAACTGTTTCTCTACACTATGCACTCATATCACTTGTTTTATCTGGCAGAACCACAGAGCCCCCTTAGTATTCAAATTTCTACGTCTCCCAGAGAGGACATGGGGCCTGTCCTTGTCTGATATCCATTTATACTACAAAGCAGGACAATTATAAGTGATTTCAGAATAGTTGTTCCATGAATCAGATAAATACTGGTTACGTATGGATAGAGCCATAAATGGAAGGATAATCTGGGACACAATTTGGAAAGTCTAGGGCATACCGCCCTCGCAATGCATACCTAAGCACACCCACTAAAACAGCCCTTACAGTCTGGGATGAGGTGATCAAAATTTTGAATTGGACCTCCTTCCCACCACCACATACCCCCTACATTTCAACCCAGCATTTCCTCAGCGCTGCATCCTAGGCCCTTCTATTCCTGGAGAGAAGGAGGATGTCTCACTTTATCGGACCTTTTCCAATTGGTATATTTTGACATTCAAAAATTGCCAAAGGGTCTTTCACTTACCTGACATTGAATATTATCATTATACCCAGCTATGACATTGGGCATTACAACCGGAAATTAGGCTAACAGCCACCGGGGATCTGATCCCCATAAAGCAATTTGTTAAAATGCCAGGCACGTCGAAGGGTATAATCTCCTTCCTCTATTCATTATTCTGGGATACCCACTTCCCCAGTCTATTGGCTTCATCCTATTGGGTGTACAGGATGCCACCCTTCAACACCAAATCCATAGTCATAAAGCTGTTATGTGGCTTTGCCTAGGTGCAGCCTAAATGACAATAGCTTCCGCTTGGAAGAAAAAAAGAGGCTTCTTTCCAGACTTAATGGCACCCTCAACTCTGGCACAACATGACCATGGAGAGAATGATGGATATCTCATTTGAAAACTTTAAGAACTTTGAGTACTTCTGGGGCCCCTTGATAAAGTATCTAACTACCTACCACTGACCACATGCTCTACACATACTAGAGCATTACACCTCTTTCATTTTTAGTTCCAGTAACATCTTCTCTGCCTCCCTCCAGTTTCATGACCCATCTTCCAGTCCTATTAATGGTAAATCTTTGTTCATGATCCCAACTTGTGTCTCGAACATGCCTCTAGAGCGACTGCCCTCTACGGTATTGGTTTCAATGTATATGTTTTATTTTACATTTCCTGTTTTTTGGTACTCCTTTGATGAGTGTTTACATTACCTAACGGACTACATGTACCATATGCATGGCCTATCATGCCGGGAAACCACCTAGTGAAACACACTATATGCTTCATTAGCTGTACTTGAATGTAATGGGATACCTGGTTTGAATCAATATGTATACATGCTGTCTAATGAAAATGTAATAAACAACAGTTTTAACAAAAAGGAGAGGATGGTAATTCTGGAGTAGCTAAAAAAAGGGGGGGGGGTAAACACATCAGGTAAATATAATAAGAGGTGGGATAATACTCACCTCCATGTCTTTATTAAAATTAAGACTTTCCTTCATAATATACTAGGAAAATCTCCTTTTTTTGAAAGACCTGTGGCTCCTATTATGCTTGTTTAAAGCAAATCAATTACAGCAGAAGAAGCAGTGTGGACAGGTTTACAGTAGAATGTGCGAAATACATTATCATTACACCATTCAGCTGATCTCCGAATGTCCTCCAGACGGGAGCCAGTCCAAAAGGCTTTCGAAGCCATAGCACCCCTGGAGGAATGGGCTCCAAAAATGGAAATATCAATACCAGCAAGGGACATAACCCATCTGACCCAACGAGTCAGAGTAGTAAACAATACAGGACTGTGTGGTTTTCTGAAAGAAATGAGAAGTTGGAAATGAGAGCATGTTCTGAGGCCAGTTGTTCTGTGTTTAGTAATACAGAGGTTAGATTAGACTTTGTACGTTGTGAATTGAAAAGCAAACATTTGTGGCAGGGAATTGATGAGAGATAATGCCCAGTGCTTTGACATCAAAAAGACGTTTTATAGAAATAAGACATAAGAGCATTGTAAGTTTAGAAGATAGAATTTTTATTGAAGGATCACAATTTTCAGGGCAAGATATAAACATCTTCAAAACAACATTCACATCCAAGTTTACTGTATTTCGGTATAAGAGGATTACAGAATTTTACCCCCTTTTGTAGACGACAGATGAGCGGGTGCTCTCCTACTGGTTTGCCATTGATGTAAGGATGATTCATCGAAATTGATGATCTGTACAAGTTGATGGTACAATAGGTGCTACCTCCACTAGCTTCAGCTGCAAGAAAATTAACAATTTACGTTGCATCCACTGAAAAGGGATCAACAGATTTTCTCATGTACAAGCTTGCCCAAAGAGACCAGGCTGGCTTTGGTGGTACCAGGTGCCCCGGACTTGTTAATGTATTCTGAAGCTTCTGGCAAAATAAAAGAGCAAGACTGAGTGATCCTGCTATTTTCCAGGTAGGATGGATGAGAGTGTTGTCTAGGACTAGATTGTGATGTTGTCCTGAAGGATCAAGAAGCAGGTTTGGAAAAGACGGAATGAGAACTGGGTAATCTCTTGTTAGCTCCAGTAAAGGAGGGAACCAGACCTGGGTTTGCCAAAATGAGACTACCAACACTAGATTTGCTGACTGACGTCTGGTTTGGGCTAGGACTATGTTGATCATTAGAATGGGAGAAAAAGTGTAGTTGATGGAATGGATCGATTCTTGTGAGAAAGGAGTAGCAAGAATTAGGGGATCTTGACCCCAGCTGAAGAAACGAGGAAGATGGGTATTGAGTCTGGAGGCACATAAATCTATGCCGAATGGACCCTATTTGAGCATGAGAGAGTTGAAGACTGAAGGATGAAGCCTCCACTCGCTTTAGTTTTGAAGATGGCGTGATTGGCAGTGTGCTATGGAATTGAGATTTTCTGGTAAGTATTCTGCACTGACTGAGATTTTGCTTACAAGACAGTATTCCCAAAAACGTTTTGCCAATTCTGCAAGAGGCTTTGATCCGGTGCCTCCTAGATGACTGATGTAGTGGACCGCAGACATGTTGTCAATGTGAAGAAGAATGGAACATTACACACTTGTCTCTGCTAGGCTTTGTATTGCAAAGGAGCCCACAAGCATCTCTAAACAGTTGATATGTAATTTGGACTCCTCTGAAGTCTGATAGTCCTGCCATTCCAGGCATCTAAATGGTCTATCCACCACTGAATTTCTTACTGAGATTCTAGGTCTAAAAATATTACGTCTGGGGAAGTGATGCCCCTGCGTAGGTGTAGGAGGCTGGCCTGGATTGTAGTGGGTACCATGGGTACTTACATCTTATACCAGGTCCAGTTATCCCTTATTAGTGAAATGTAGTAGTGTTTTAGCAGCTAAAGGTAGTTTATTTGGGTGACACATGGCCAAAAATATCTTAGAGGCAATACTCCTTCTGGAGGTAAGTATTATACACAATATATACGCTGGACACCAAAATAAGGTAAGTAATTAGACATAGGATAGTGCAAACAATAGGAAATGCTATAGGATGCAATGGGAGAAAATAGGTCTAGGGGCAACACAAACCATATACTAAGAAAGTGGAATGTGAATCACAAATTCCCCCCTAGACAAGTGTAGTGTGTAGAGAATAGCTGGGAGAGTAAGAATACAGTAAAGGTAAGTAAATTACCCCATCCCACCCCAGAGCCCAGGAGTAAAGTACTGCAAGTTTCCTTAGGACACACTACAAATCGGGATTAGAGTTACTACAAGAACCAAGCAAGACTGCAACCAACAAATGATGGATTCCTGGACCTGAAGACCTGCAAAGGAAGGAGACCAAGTCCAGAAGTCGGAGGAAGTTCCAGGAAGGACAGGAGCCCCTGCCAACCCAGAAGAGTGTGCAAAAGATGAGTGCCCGGTTGGACGAAGACTGCAGAAATGCACCCAAGGAAGATGTCAGCAGGTTCCTCCATGATGCAATGGATGTCCCACAAAGAGAAGTTGGATGCAGGTGAGCTTTGGTACTGGATTCCTCCAACAAGCCTTGGTTCCGGCAAAGTCACGTTTTGGGTCAAAATGGCGCTATCTGGACCCAGGGGGGACCTGGGGGCCTCAAATCTATGTGAGGAGGAAGAGGGGCTCTCAGCACTTTAGAGCCCCCTCAGGACACCAGACAGCACCTACGGGAGTCCCAGGACATGGGGACAAAGGAGGTGCAAATTGCGGTTGGTGCAGCACTACAAATGAAGGTCCCACGCCGCCGGAGAACAAATCAGCAAGCTGAGCGTCACAGGATAGAGTGCTGGGGACCTGGGTGAGGCTGTGCATGAAGGAATTTTGCAAATAGTACCCAAAGGCCACAGAAGGTGAAGAAGACATGGTGCACAGGGGTATTGTCATTCTCAGGGAAGGCAAGGTCTTAACTCCTCCAAATTGGGACAGCAGGACCTCAAGACAGTCTGTGTCGAAGGGGTCCACCCTCTCTGTTCCAAGGAGCATGCTCCTCACCAGAGAGGAGTCCAAGAGAACCAGTCGTCGACTTAGAAGGTGCCTTCTTAAGCAGGGGAGTGACTTGGTCACTCCACAGGAGATTTCTTCGGCCATTCTGGTGCAGGGTGAAGACAGGGAGTCCCCAGAGTGTGCACACCATGGAAACTGTTGCAGCTGCTGACTAGAGCTGAAGTTGCAGAGGAAAAGTAGCCCTTCTGGATACTTTGTTGCTGTTACAGCAGTTCCTGGAGCAGTCTGCGGTCGATCCAAGGTCAAAGGATGAAGTAGTAGTTGCAGAGGATTCCTGATGGAAACTTGCAAGCAGAATCTGAAGAAAACCCCACAGAAGGGGATTGGCTACCTTATCAGGTATGGACCTATCAGAAGGGGTCTCTGACGTCACCTGCTGGCACTGGCCACTCAGAGGCCTCCAGGGTGTCCCCACACCCTGGGGTGGTGATGGACAGGGGATTGGTCACTCCCCTTTTCTTTGTTCAGTTTCACGCCAGAGCAGGGACTGGGGGTCCCTGAACCGGTGTAGACTGGCTCATGCAAGGAGGGCACCATCTGTGCCCTTCAAAACATTTCCAGAGGCTGGGAGAGGCTACCCCTCCCCAGCCTCTAACACCTATTTCCAAAGAGAGAGGGTGTAACACCCTGCTCCTAAAGGAAATGCTTTGTTTATGCCTTCCTGGGACTGAGCTGCTCAGAGCCCAGGAGGGCAGAACCCTGTCTGTGAGGTGGCAGCAGCTGTAGCTGCATTGCAAGCCTCAGAGAGCTGGTTTGGCAGTACTGGGGGTCCATGTCAGAGCCCCCAGGATGCATGGAATTGGCTCCCCAATACCAGATTTGGAATGGGGGAACAATTCCATGATTTTAGACACCTTACATGGCCATATTTGGAGTTACCATTGTGAATCTACATATAGGTATTGACCTATATGTAGTGCACACGTGTAAAGGCATCCCCACACTCACAAAGCCCCAGGAATTGGCCCTGAACTATGGGGGGGCACCTTTGCTAGTGCAAGGGTGCCCTCACACTTAGTAACTTTGCACCTAGGCTTCATTAAATTAAAGTTAGACACATAGGTGACTTATAAGTTACTTAAGTGCAGCAAAAATGGCTGTGAAATAATGTGTACACTATTTCACGCAGGCTGCAGTGGTAGTCCTGTGAAAGGGTTTGTCTGAGCTCCTTATGGGTGTCAAAAGAAATGCTGAAGCCCATAAGGATCTCCTGGAACCCCAATGCTCTGGCCACCTAGGTACCATATACTAGGGACTTATAAGGGGGATCCAGTGTGCCAATATAAATTTGTAAATTAAGTCACTAGCCTATAGTGACAAATTTAAAAGCAGAGAGAGCATAAGCACTGAGGTTCTGGTTAGTAGTGCTTCAGTGACACAGTCAAGCACTATACTCAACACACACATTAGGCCATAAACTATGAGCAATGGGATCCTGGTGAGACAGGCAAAAACATACTGACATACAGGTAAAAATGGGGGTAACATGCCAAGAAAGATAGTACTTTCCAACAGTAGGTAAGGGATTTTCAGTCTTGAAGTTTGAAGAGTTTGATGAACCTCTGACTTTATGGCTTTGACTTTTGATAAAGGGAGGTGAAGAGTGGTGCTTGGAGAGTTGATCAGAAAATTCAAAAATTCCATCTGATTTGACAGAGTTAGTATTGACTTTTCTTTGTTGATAAGAAAACCAAAATCTAAAAGAAGGGAACAGGTGAGCTGAAGATGAGCCTGTAGGCACTGGATGTTTTGACACATTAGGACAATGTAATCTAAATAGAGGATGTGACGTATTCCACTGGATCTGAGGAAAGCAACCACTGGTTTCATGATGTAAAGCACTATGGAGCTGAAGACAAACCGAACGTAAGGGAAGAAAAACAATATGTCTGACCTAACCATTGAAACTGAAGGAATTTTCAGTAGTTTTGATGAATGGGTATGGTGAGATATGCATCCTGAAGGTCTAGTCTGGCCATTCAGTAGTGTTGTTGAAGTGAGCCTCTGAGAGAAGAATTGTCTCCATTTTGAAGTGTTGATAAAGTACAAACTGGTTGCATAATTTGAGACTGATGATAGGTCTCATCTTTTTTTTCTTCTTTTGAACTAAAAATATGGAGCAGATGAACCCTGAGGGAACTAGCAAGCAGCCTTGGATTTAGTGTTTTTAAAGTAAAGATTGCATTTCTTGGGATATCAAGTTGGTCATTTCTAGAGAAAACTTTGGAGGGGGTGGAAACACGCTTTGAAAAGCCTTTGCGTAAAGCTCTATAGCATAACCCTGAACTGTATTTAAGACCCAATGAACTGATGTTCAGCATTGCCATTTTGTTAAAAAATGTAAAAGGTGACCTCCCACAGGAGGATGACCAAGAGGTAGACTTACCTGGTTGTGAGTTGTTCCTGGAAGTCCTCCAACCCCAGCCTTGAAAGCCTCTGACTCTTTGTAGATACAACTGGGGTTTGTACTCTTGGTATGAGTAAAAGGTGTCATTGTTATTGCTGTAGGAAACTTTGTAGCCTTGGTTGCAGTAATTAAGGCCAGTAAAGCGGTTCCTTCCTGTACCTGCCAGTGCAAAAACCCATCAAGAAAATTCTTTTTTGATGGATTGCTGAGACTTGTCGATAGATGTGAAACCTGTTACGTACTTACCAATCTCTTTGATGAATATTCATTTTTAATGTACATTGAATTATTAAACACTGTATTTAAGACCCAAGGAACTGATGTTCAGCATTGCCATTTTGTTGAAAAATGTAAAAGGTGACCTCCCACAGGAGGATAACCAAAAGGTAGACTTACCTGGTTGTGAGTTGTTCCTGGAATTCCTCCAACCCAAGCCTCAAAAGTCTCTGGCTCTTTGTGGATACTGGGTTTGTACTCTTGATATGAGTAAAAGGTGTTATTGTTATTGTTGTATGAAACTCTGTAGCCGTGGATTCAGTAATTAAGGCCAGTAAAGCGGTTCCTTCCTGTACTGGTCAGTGCAAAAACCCATCATGAAAATTATTTTTTGATGGATTGCTGAGACTTGTCGATAGATGTGAAAGCTGTTACGTACTTACCAATCTCTTTGATGAATATTCATTTTTAATGTACATTGAATTATTAAACACTGTATTTAAGACCCAAGGAACTGATGTTCAGCATTGCCATTTTGTTAAAAAATGTAAAAGGTGACCTCCCACAGGAGGATGACCAAGAGGTAGACTTACCTGGTTGTGAGTTGTTCCTGGAATTCCTCCAACCCAAGCCTCAAAAGTCTCTGGCTCTTTGTGGATACAACTGGGGTTTGTACTCTTGGTATGAGTAAAAGGTGTTATTGTTATTGCTGTAGGAAACTCTGTAGCCTTGGATTCAGTAATTAAGGACAGTAAAGCGGTTCCTTCTAGTACTGGTCAGTGCAAAAACCCATCATGAAAATTCTTTTTGGATGGATTGCTGAGACTTGTCGATAGATGTGAAAGCTGTTACGTACTTACCAATCTCTTTGATGAATATTCATTTTTAATGTACATTGAATTATTAAACACTGTATTTAAGACCCAAGGAACTGAGGTTCAGCATTGCCATTTTGTTTAAAAATGTAAAAGGTGACCTCCCACAGGAGGATAACCAAAATGTAGACTTACCTGGTTGTGAGTTGTTCCTGGAATTCCTCCAACCCCAGCCTCAAAAGTCTATGGCTCTTTGTGGATACAACTGGGGTATGTACTCTTGGTATGAGTAAAAGGTGTTATTGTTATTGCTGTAGGAAACTCTGTAGCCTTGCTTGTAGTAATTAAGGCCAGTAAAGCGATTTCTTTCTGTACCCTTTACCGGCCAGCGCAAAAACCCATCATGAAAATTATTTTTTGATGGATTGCTGAGACTTGTCGATAGATGTGAAAGCTGTTACGTACTTACCAATCTCTTTGATGAATATTCATTTTTAATGTACATTGAATTATTAAACACTGTTGTGTGCATCCCAAAATTAGATGGACAATGCCACCTTGTGTGCCAGTTTTGAGAATTCAGTGCTGGTGCTGAGCACTGGAATACACCTGCTCAAATTAAACACTGCTATAGACTGATTTATTTTTTTATATTGCCTGATTGAGTGGACTTAATATAAAATGTGCCCATTACTCCCCTGATATTAATGTGTTAATGACTGGACTCATATTTGTTGTGATGTGAGATCTGATTACCAAACCTGCAAGGGCCATGTTCCACAAACAGGCACTGTGCTTTATAACTGTTGTTCTCCAGAGGTGGCTCAGTTTAGCACCATGAGCAAGACAGGCTCTAGGCAGCTGTAAGATCAATACTGTAGCTGATTTTGGTGGAGGAGGAACCAACATAGCAGATGATGTTATTGTTTAAAAAGCAGTGTTTAAACAGATGAAGGCACTAAATGGTATGGAAGGCCTCCAGCCAAATTGACAATGGACTCAATATTGACCCTGTAGAAGAAACTATGTGCATCAATAGAAATGATAATGTAAAGGAAGCATCAAATTGTTGGATAATTATTTTGGCTGATTTGAGATAACCATGACGTACGTTGGGTATCATTTGAATGAAACAAAATTGCAATAATATGACAAGACCTGTACAACTCTGGGTATTGCAGGTGAGACACAGGAGCAGAGTGGGTCATTAAAACTCTTAGTAAAACTCTGTCAAGCATAGACAAGGACCACGATGTGAATAAAAGTTGCTAGCAAACAGGAAAAAACTATGAATGCTAATTTTGCAATTAAGGAAACCATCATAAGCTTGCTAGATCCCTGGAAACAATTTAGGCACCCCCACAAAACATGTACATTGGTTACTACACACATACAGACTAAATGTGGCGTGGGTTTTAATGAGCATCCTTAGCTTTTATCTAACCTTTTAGTTCATCCTCAGGACCTCCTATTTCTCGGTTCTTCTAGATTAAAAGAGTGCATGGAGGGCCGGACTGTGGGTCAAAACAGCCCTGACAAAAAGGTTCATATTAATCCTACACTGTGAAGACAAAGCCAATGCAGAGAGCTTGGATTATAGGAGGCTCATCCAAATAAATGTGAGGCTACAAGATGCATTTACACCCCAAGTTCTCAATTATATTAATCAGAAAGCCCTAGACTTTACAGACATACCTAAAACCTTTGAGAATCTGTGAGAAAAGAGATGCATGCTTGCAGACCCACATTCGGTCCCCTAGCAACTGAGGTCCATTGTCGTTCTTTAGTGCTTTAGGTAGTCTGAACATGGCAAATATCTTGTTGAGCTGACTCCTTGTCTACCCGAAGTTCATGGTGATCACGACTTCAACAACTGGAAATTTGGAACAATTATCAGATACTATAAGCTTCTGGTGTCTGTTGGGTAGTGATCCAAAATTGATGCTCGTAACCTGCAATTGGCTATTGCTGGGGCTTTCAGTCAGTATCTCTGCTGGACCGTTTGGGGTTTGGTTAGTTTGACACTACTGACAGCTCGCTACTAGATCTTGCATGCTGAAGTCCATGGCTGAGAACCAAACTTTAGTTTGTAGTCAAGCTTTTATCTTCATTTCTCTTGATGCCCTGTGTGAGCCAGGAGCAGCATGTGTTGTCTTTGTTGGTGTTGGATGACAGTTCAGTGACGCGGACCCAGTAGGAGGATTTAACTCTCAGTGACACTGGGCTCATTTCACACATGCCAAAGCACTCTCAGTTCCCACTGGTGATGGTCATTGTGCGTAGTGACATTGCAAAGGAAGTCTTTCCATTGATTGGATAGAGCAGTTGAGCAAACTTGTTGGAGACAAGTTTCCAACTTTGTTCCTCTGCAATTTCCTTGTGTTTTGTCATTTGTGTAGAATTTATGGCTGCACACCACTCAATGTATCCATCTGGCCCTGCAATGGAATCCAGTGTGATGAACAGTTTAGGCCTGTGGTGTCAAGATAGGTAATGAGAGGCATTGGTGCATCCAGGTTTGTACCTCACTGGGAGTTAGAGCTCTAACCCACTTCTCTATGTGGGGTGGGAGGAGAGGTGCTGTTCCTGCTAATAGTGGCACAAGGGGTTGCAGTCTGTGGAGGCTTGACCATACAAGTACAAATGAAATGGGTTCACTTTCTGCATTACCACAGTGCCATGCTCAATAGGGCTTGCTTCCATAACCAGTCCCAAATCTCTGGCTGGGTTGAAGTGCCATATTACTATGTGTCTCAGAAGGACTTTCTTGATGTCTTGAAATAACATTTCTTCAATTTCCCCCATCACCAGACCATGGTATGGACATTTTCGTCAGGTGTCACAGTGGCCCAGCAAGACTCACCAGGTTCAGTATGATTCTCCAGCAGCATATGGTGAGGCCTAAAAAGCACCTAATTTCAGAAAACAAGATTCTGTATTTCAGATGGCTGTGTTTTTTGCCAGGACTCCCTTTACACCACTCCCAGAGAATGTATAGCCATATAATCCATCTCTTGTCTCCAGAACTGGCACTTCTGTTTGTTCAGTGTCAGTCCTGCCTCACTGATTCTTAGGAGAATGGCAGCTAGTATTTTTGGGTTCTAAGACAGTAGGCTATCAGAATATAACTGCTGACATTGAGGACTCCATCTTGTCCTGACAATACCTCTCGGATGGCATTCTGAAATACCTCTGCTGCAGAGCAGATGCCAAAATTAAGGCGGTGAAATCTCCGAAATCTGACATGGGTTGAAAATACTTTGATGCAGCTAGAGTCTTCACTGAGCTCCAGCCAGTGGCAGCTAGAGTTGAGATCTAGTTTAGAAAAAAGCAGTACCCATTTAAATCTTCTATCAAGTCATCAATAGTTCGGGTGATGTGCCATTTTCTTTGAAAGGCCTTATTTGAGAGTATAATGTCATTGCAGATGTGAATGCTTCTGGAGTTAATCTGCAATGACCATGGGTGAGACCCATGATGTTGGGCCTGATACCTTTTCAATAACCCTGGCATATAATTCATTCTCCAACACTAGGTGAAGATGAAAAAGCATCTGTCAATGTTGAAGGTTGATTAGTTTGATGGTGGTGTCTATGTGAAGGGACACAGAGGGTCTTTGCAGGTATCTAAGATTTCTGATTAAGCATTGAAAATCATTGAGAACCTCTGCTGTGCTTCTGTCATTGACAGCTGCTGCGAAGTGGACTAGGCCAATTCCCTTGGCTGTGGAGCAGCTGAACAGAGTTTCTATACCTCCAGTTAGAACAGAGACAATGTGGTCGTTACTATGAGAGTATTGAGGGTCACGCAGTCAAGGTTGTGGGATGATACATATTTAGTTGTTCTGTAACAAGTAGGTAAAGACCATATTGTAGAGGTAACTAGTGTTCTTCTCTTCCTTTTTCCTCTTAGGCTGGTCACTCTGACTTGGGATGCTGTGGAGGTCTGCTGGTCCCAGGTCACGTCCTTCCGAGTATACCTCGGAGTTAAGGAGAACCATATCAGGTAAGTGTACTATTGGGTAATAGGGTTGGGCTTTCACCAGGGAGGGGAGTGAGTGAGGGATGTTTAGGTACTGGTCACTCCTACGTGCAGCACACGTGATGAGTTGCATGCAGCAGAAAGAAAGGTAAGTGGTACTCTCCTGATCCTCCTTCTGGGAGGCCACCCCCTGTTAGAACTCCCTTACTTCCCTCTTGTGCCCCTTAGCCCCCCCCTCAATTTGCACAGTTGTGATGAATATATCTCCATACCTTGTATAGCCACGCTCCCCCAGGAACGTGGCGTGGTCCTTTGGTGGTGTCCTCCTTTCTGGATGGCTCCTCTTCCCCTCCAACACGATATGATCCTCGTGGTCCTCTGCTTTCCTCCTCCTCGTCGCTCCTTCCTGCCTCTGTGTCCCCGTTTGGATTTTCCGTTGGCCCCAGCTCTTCTCCTGCTAAGTTCTCTCTTCCTTTCTCCTCTTCCAGTTTCCTTGAGTCCTCCACTCGCGATATGGCATCCACCTGCTCCTCTCCTTGCTGCCCTTCGTGTCCGTCTGCTTGCCTTTTCTTCTTGCCGTCTCTCAGTCGCTCCTTCTTCACACGGAAGTTGTCTCTCCAGGCCAGGTCAATTCCTTTCAGAGTGCCCCCAGGGCACTCTCCGATGCTGGCGTTTAGAGTTGCTACGGCAACCTGCTTGGCTGACTGCGGCTCCGTAACGGGGGAACCGTTACACTCCTTTTGCAATGAAAGAAGGTAATGAAGTGTCCAATATTGGGACATGACACATTGGGTAGGAAAGTCCCAGTTTGTTTTAGATTCCAAGCATGCAGGAGATGAGGAAAACCCTATTTTCTTAATCTTCAGTCGGTGCTGTCTTAGGTAGAGGTGTCATTCACAGGGAGGCTGCTGAATCTTCCCCTTCCACTGTGGAATATACACCTTCACAATTTTGCGTCCCTCTTTCCACATGCAGTTGTTCCAAGACGCCCTTCCTGCAGACTTTCACAAAATGATTGGGGCATTGGCAGGTCTAGTAAATTTTACCATATGCTGGGCAGTCTGCAGGGGATGAGGAGAAACACTTGCTTTGAACCTGCAACTCAGTAGTGGATGGTCTGAATGCTGAGTGGGGTGTTGAGCTTTGGAGAGGGCCACCACTGTCTCCAGCTTGGATTTGCCTTCCTGCTTGGTCATGAATTTGGTGAACACCAGCTTCAACTGCTCCACTTGCTCATTGGGGAGTTTCTGTGGACTCTCATCCAGGGATATGCTAGCTTTGAGTAGGATGTGGCACCTAAAGGCAGCTGATTTGCAGCCTTGAATGAGCTGCACCCTTACTTCCTCTTGAGGGTCATCATCGGTACACGCGCTTGCCTGTTCCTGTAGATGGGCATAAAAGACATCAATGGATTTGTTGTCACATTGACAGGCTTAGCGGGGTTTAAATTGCTCAAAATATTTTATTCATTTGAGGATCAATATATGTGTTGAGAGCATCAACTACTTTGTCATTGCCACCACGGTGTTAGGGAGATTCCTGGATTGTTTGAAGATTTCCTATCCCAACATAGTGAAGTAGAAGCAGCTTTTCAACTCAAACCCAAACCTAAGGGAGATTTATTAAGCCATGCACTGCCACCTTGTGTGACCCTGCATGATTTGATAAATCTAGAGTAACACAAGGCAGCGAGCACAAACCACTGCCTGGGGTTACTCTGCGGCAGGGATGCATTCCATGGGTGGAGCGTGGGTGTTCCACGCATCTATCCAAAGGTTTTCGTGCATTCCTGGATTTACCATTAGAGGTAGACATGGGAATGTGTTGAAATACTACACCTCCCTACTTGAGGACTAACAAGGAGAAATATCTAAATTTCTCCAGGTTTTTCATCTTTCACCATGTGATGTATTCTGCAGCACACATAGAAAGAGGATGATCCTCTCTGGATTGATTTTGTACAGGGAGGTGTCTCTTCCTGCACAAAAACAACCCTGCTACAATGCAGGCACCCTGCGTTAGCGTTAGGCAGCAAAAAGTGCACCAGAACTAGGAAAGGACAGAATCAGTCATATAATGGTAAATACAGTGCATTTCTGCCTTTTTACGCAGCACGTGGCTTGCTGCATTGTGCTGCGTGAAAGAATGATACATCTGCCCCTCTATTTGTTGGTCTGTGTGTACACTCACACCTAAACGCATACATATGCACAGTTTATTCAAGTCTCATGCATGTGTAAACACTGAGAAACTTAATGAGTTCAAGATTTTGTCAGAGTGCACACTCAGTGTAAACAAGGCTGTGCTAGTAAACATTCCAAAACACACATTCAGTGAGTGTATGAGGGGGGTGGTCACATGGCTATGTGCACACCTGACATTCAATGCAGTACAGAGGCAGTGAAAACTCAGGACTCTGCTTATATACTTCTTACAGAAAAATGTGTCGTTCCATTGGATTTCTTTCACATTAAGGATAAAAAGACCTTTAATTGTGTTTTACAAATATCACCTTTTCTGGATGCACAGACCTCCCCCCACCTAGTTGGCATGCACCACCATCGGGTTTTGCTCCATTCTGGGAGAGCAATGAAATACCCAGTTAAAAACCGAGCAGGCCCCTCAATAAAAGGGGCTCTTAGTGGAGATCTTTTCTTGCCCTTGTCCCAGTAGGTTTGTGGTGAACGAGTGGTGATAATGGGTAGCAGGCATAGTGAGAAAATTAAAATTACCTATAGATGGCCAGCATGTACTGCTTTTACTCTCTAGGGGTTATCTATGGAAAGGTTAATAACTAATGTGGACCAACTGAACATCAGTTATTCCTTGGTGCGTTGTGTGGTCGATATGCTTCATGTCTTGCAGCCCAGCTGAGTCAATGGCGTTTCTATAGGACTTTTATGTATGCCACCATTTTGTTTTTAAGTAGTCCTATCTTTGATGTTAAAGGCTATGTCAAGTATTTCGATTTTATATGTACGAGTGTGTCCCGAATTTTGAGGACCCACGTGCCCCTAAATCGGTGAACCCATGGCATAGTTGGACAGTCTCCCATGGAAAGTGGGGAACTACACACCTGCAGACAGAGTGAGTGCAGGTTTTCTGACACTATTTATATCCAGTGTGTGAAAGGCTGGTGTACTGCATACTTAGGTACATACTAGGGTGTAAGCAGGGCTGAGTCGGTACACATTTAAAGACAAATATCTCCGGTGTATGTGCTTGTGTGGGTCTTGGTTGTGCACATGCAGTACAGTATGGTGGGACTGTAATATATACACCTGCAGACACAATACTGGAGCGCGCAGGTGATCTGGGAGTGCGTATACTCAGTATGGTGAAAGGTTGGTGTAGTTCAGGCTTAGTTACACACCTGGTGTAATCAGAGCTAGGCCAGTGCACGTACGCATGTGCACACTGTGTGTGAAAGTTTTCCAGCCACAGGGATAGAGTGAAAATTCAAAGACTTACAAGAAAGTTTTACCCAAAGAAACAGCACCGTAGGAGAACCCCTCAGTGAACAACCCACATCACCCACACTCATTGTGTGCAAGGTAGAGGGCCAGAACTGGAGACATTACTCTTCCCAAAGGAACGCTGTGCTATGCACAAACAATGGAACATATCAGAATGGGTCCTAGACATTGGAAGCACAGCGGAAGTAATCTTACAGACACAGCTATGCAGCGGGAGTGGTACTGAAGGAATAGAACAAAGTACCGGTCTGAAAATTCTAAGGGACAAAGCCCATGGTCCAGACGTTCAGTGTCTTGAGGAAACGAGAAGAGAAATGACACACATACCGGCTATCCAGAAAAAAACAACACACAATGGGCCCAGTCACAAACAGGAGCAAGGCGGGAGTGCCCCGTGCTTACTACCGGAACACAGAGGTTTGGGGGTCATGTTTTATTTTTTGCTTTTTTACGTAGGGAATGCGGCCCTCTTCAAAACAACATCCTTCCAAAACCTGAATCACTACAGAGATGTCAATAAGGAGGAAAGTGAATATCTGCCCTTAACAGGTCCTTCACAAGTAGTGGGACAGCCCCAATCCAACAAGTTAGTGCAGGCATGTAAGGAGTTTTTGTGGTGCCTGGGTCAAAAAACTAGGAGAGAAAAGGACACATCCAGCCCTTGGCACCTCCTGACGGTGTTGGCTATGGTAGCCGCATTGCATAGTAATTAATAATTAGGACATGATTGCTTTAAATGTATAACTAAATGTCGCAGCATAAGCACAGGACTCTGTAAAAAGTGCGGGACCCGGGGAATAATGACCACGTTGCCACTCCCTTCTGATGGGCCACTCCGCCTGGTGTTAGCTGGTATTAATTAATAGTCCAGTCCGCCACTGCTTCTCTGAGGCACACAAACTGGCCTGAAGAACTTTAAAAGCTTTCAATGTTGCTGCTCCAAAGGGCGGAGATGGCTGGGCCATGATGCAGTACACAACTACACAACTTCATGTTATCACTTTGCATTAATTACTTGCGAGTACATTCCTTTTTTGTACTGTAGAGTAATTATAATGATAAAAGGGATCTCTATTCCAGCCAGCTGATGCAGTGGTTGGACCAAGAGGGTTTACAAGATCCATTTCTAAGTATTTATAGAGTCGAGTTTATCCAAGATAAATAAAAAATGAAGACATTAGGAATAGATAATTGTTGACTTTCTCGTGCCTTAGGGTGCATATTAAATGCAAATTGTGTGCCTCTGCTTAGCAATGATATGCTCATGAAACCGATTTTTTCATCTCTGATGATGGCTTAAATAGTATGCTTCGACCCTGGCTGTCGGGGGCGGGGGCTCTTCCTCGTCCCTTTATATTATTCCAGCTAAATTGAGATTCCAGGCATTGATAAATATATAACCAAAAAAAACTCCTTTGAAGAATATCACAGCTGGCGACAGACAGTGGGAACTGGGAGTCTGTAATCAAGTAGTAGACGTGTAAAAGAACCAATCATTTTATATTGTGTGTAGGTGGAAATAATGCTCCGGGGATGAATTTGAGGGTAAAAGAAAACACACTGTATGTTGTTCTGTTGAAGACATGACAGTTTCTTTGTATGAATATTCACAACTGAAGGCCTACGTTTTAGAGGGCAGAATGACGGTCTCTTACCTCCAGACATAAATTTAACAAATGCATGAAAATGCTAAATAAAAAAACAGCATACTGAGTATTTACGTCTTTTTACGCAGTGCTTAATTTGAGCCGGTGGTTTCCCGTGCACTGTGAGCAAAATAGACATATGGGAAATACGGAGGAAGAAAAATATGGAAAAGCGTCACAAAGGGAGTAAGCGGAAGGCTTCAAGAGTGAGCTGAAGGGGCAGGGAGTGGCTGTAAATGGATTAAAGAATCCCGAGAAGGCTGTACGATTGCCTCAAGTACTCTGTGCTCGCACATTTTAAATTTTAATGCATCAGCCGCGTGTTTCAGAGGAGAACTTTGGGCACCGTCACGTTTTTATTTACAAACTAAGCACTGCTTTTACATGTTCTATTGATGGCACCACAGTTCCTTTCTGTGAATATTTGCACCTGCGTGTCTACGTTGCCTAGAGAGGACTGCAAGTCTCTAACCAATTTCCTAAAATTATGTCATAATAATTAAAGTGAAAGGGGGTGAACGTTGTCACAGATAAGTACCCCGTGAGCTAATGCTTAGCTATATCAACTGAACTCCCATGAATGACTGCCTTGAGGGGTGTAAAAGGTACCTCTGGAAAAATGAATGGAGATGTCATGCAATGAGCTGCGTGAACGTGCACTCTCGTTAACGCACAGACGTCCCCCCTGCCACAGGCCTTTCTTGCATTGGAAGAGGTCAGTCTTGAACATATCAGCTGATCAGGATGTCTCTCGACCAATGTTCTTAGGCGCGTGTGTAAGGTTTGCCTGTGTTCCGATTGTGCTGCATATTTAAGTTTAAGTTTAATTAGAGTACCTGACAACTTCAGCAGCTGTCAGCAAGCAATTACTGCTGTTTGTGTGGATATATTCTTTAGTTTTTTATTTTTCTGAACGCAGGTGACGGACGCTTATTGATGTTGACACAATGATGATGTAGAGTTGTGCCAGAGATAGGTAGTAAATGTGACCAATGGAATGACATGATTTTTCAGTTCAGAAAAGGTTCAGTTTTACTAAAGCTCACACAGCACAGTATGTCGCTGTGCAACAAGCAGCAGCACTTTGTGGTGGAAAGGGTAAAAACTTGTGCAGTGCCACATTTATAAAGCTTTGATTTGCTGATGTCATGTGTTCATTTGCTTTGATGTTCACCCTATTATTGGCCTAGGCACAATTTTAGTCATATGTATCTTATATGTAAGTTGCCGTATCTTACATTGGGGTTACACGTGCATCTCAGATCTATTAGTGCAACTCTCTCGATACCCTTTATTATAACTGTGACGGCATTTGTATACGTGATGCAGTACCTCTAGAACTGAACAACATTTACGAATATTTCTCTTGTCTTTGTTGCAGGAGATGCCGGGTGTGCTTTCTCCACACCTCCTCATACTCTACAGACGTGCAACCATACTGCCTCAAGAGGAGTCAAAAAGGACACACATGCATACCCGAGTCATCCATTTTTGGGGAACCTTAAGTAATGATTCTGATGTGTTGACCATACAGGAGAGGGACTAGTGTATTCCCTAGGTGTTATGTGCAAGATCGTTGTAGCCGGTTGTGGGTTGCACAAGATCACCATGCAACAGGGCTTACTTATAGATAATACCCGTGATCTTCGGCCACATCCAGGTAGTCGTGGTGAGGCTCAAAATAGAGAGGTTGGACAGTATCTAGTCAATGATGAATATATCCTGCCCATTTATGCCATCCCGAGACAAGATTGTTTCAATAACATAAAGTCACAATCACACATGCTGCGTTCTAGATCATGGGACATTTACAATTCACTTTCACATTCACTCCTAAACATTTTAACTAAAATATATCACTTAAATCACTCCCATGATATGGTCAGTTTTAACTATACATTTTCACACTTTGAATAGTGTTTTAATACTGTCTCAAACCTCTCACTGTTAAAAAAAAATGTTTTTTGCCTAACGTTGTGAGTTTTTTCAGCACGCCGGGGTATGTGCAGTTTCCCCCTCGCAAACAGAGCCTTCACCTTGAACATACTGTGTGGAGACCTTCACATGAGGGAAGGACCAAAGACCTCCTTCTGTTCAGGAAACTGCTCAAGACCTGGCAGTAGCAGTAGCAGCACCTTTCCCCCCCTACCTTCTCCTCCTCCCCTCCTCAGCGCATTGAGACCCTCACGGGTGAGTAGTGCGCTTTACAAATCCCTGATTGATTGATAGTATCATTTATTAGGGGGTTTGCCAAAATTACCCACAGCTTTATGGGGGGCCTGAGAGTCAGCTGAGCACAGAAGGGCATGGGTAAATTAGGGGAGACAGCATGTGAAGCTGAGCTGTGGTTGTCCGCACCTGTTGAGGAAAGGAGTGGCTCAAGCGCTGGGGAACCTTCCTCGCTGGGCCAAGATCAAGGTCCAGGACATTTTTTGAGTGTCCTTCCAGACACATTCTCTGCACCCCTGGATTACACCATTGCATAACTGAGCCCTTTGAACAGCTTGTCCGATCCTCTATGCTCTCTAATAGTTTGATCAGCAGAGAAGTGTAAAGTGTAATATTTGTTATTTTGAATGGACAATGTTTTATCTTTATTTATGTTTGACATAATCATATTATCAATGGATAGCCAGAAAGGCTATGTGCTAAGCATTTTTACATTTTTATAATAATTTTTGGAAATTATTACGTATTCATTTTATGTATCTAAGCACAAATATTTGTTCTGTGATGAATAACTCTTGGCAACCGAATTTGAAAAAAATGAATAATTTTTTTAATTAAAACAGAAATATACATTCCCATGCTAAAAGTTTTTGAAAACCTACTCAATGTCCTTCTTTCTTATATTTACAGATATAATATCGCTAAAAATTGTGTTGATATAGATATGAAGTATTGGACATGAGCACTGATCTCATGTTACTTTTGCAATCATTCCAGAGCTGGTCAAGCACCATCATAGCAGGACCCTGGACCCGCAAATTGGTCATGAACACTATCTACCACCAGTGAGGAGAAGGAATCTGAGATCAGCTTGGACAATGCATGCACCTGAGACAAACACTATTAAAAAGACTCGGGGCAGAGGCTCTAAAGGTGACTGTGGGGGTGGAGGAGTTGGACACCACCAGACTGAAAGAGCCAGATATATGGGGCTCCTCTTGGTCTTGAGCAAGATCTTCCTGTTATGTCCAAAGGAAAGTCCCATACCATTTGTACCTACACTCACCCAGTCCTTAACTATAGAGACCCCTATACTATTGGGGCCTCTAGTTGCACCCCTGCACAACCGTCTTCTATTTCTCTTAGTGCCTGTCCAGATCAAGAACAGGAGTTGAAGGACAATTTTGCCCAGGTACCCCAGAGCCCTCACAAGTTGCCCAATTCCTTTCACAGAGACTGCTCCCAAGGAGGACCTAAAGCCTACTGAAGAAGTTCAGTTATCAATCTCTTGGGTGGCTGCGGAGTTAGTTGGAGAGATGGGTATGTTCATATAGTCATTAACTGAGCAGCTTCAAACTTTATGTACCCTCATAATCTCCATGATAGCAAGGATAACATCCTGTCTGCCTCTTTTACCCAACCTGACTCCTGCAGTCCAATCTCCTAGTTCGCCCATCTTACATGTTTCCCCCACAACCCCTATGTATCAGTTTTTCGTATGGTGTCAGGTCCTTCAACGGCCATACATCATACATCAACATCAAAGGAGGATATAAACGTTATGGTGATTAAGAGTCTGGATGGCCAGAAAAAAAAAGACTCTGGTACCTCTTTTGGCTTGGGGGAAATAATTATATTATCATTTTAGACTTTAAACTTTCTTTTTAATTTTAGTACTTTTTCGGACTTCAGGCCATCATTTAAGGACTGGTCATGCTGGACATTGTTATTTACGTATATTTTTACATTTTATTCTCCTTTATATATATAGACTTGGTCCATAACATTTCCGAACATGTTTTTATTATTTGCCTACCTACTCCAAGTTTACTTATCCCCTCTGAAGGAAGGTACTATTTTTTTTCGTTTGCCTAGTTCCTTGGAAAGTTTAAATTGTTTTCAACAAATTAGATTAAAAAAATAAACTTACTAAAATGATCTGTTCTTCATTGTTACATTTTGCAGTGCATGGCATGATAATGAAATGAATAGTTATATAGTTGGATGACACCACTTACTTCAGATGGAGTTAAATCAATAACACTTCAAATGTCTATAAAGAACAGAACACTATTAATGAGGGCTTAGTGTATGACTCCACCTACCCAATTCTGGTTGTGAGTCTTGCTGTGATTGGTCTTGTGCACTGGTTGAGTTGGTGCTGGTTGATGTGATGCTGCTTGAGATGTTTGTTGGTGGTGGAGGTGTTGGACGTTATGGTGGCAGAGGTTGCTATAGTGGAGGTGACAAGAATGTAGATGTTGCAAGGGAATTGACAACAGGGTTTGTGGTGGTGGTGGCCTTATGGGTGGTCAACTAATCCTGTGAACCCCTTGACCCTGAACATTGACAGAGGCTTATTTGTATAAGTGCTTCTACCATTTTCATGATCAAGGCATATTGCCTTGCAATCCCATCCTGCAAACTTTGAAGATGTTCATGGAGTATCTTTGCCATGTCCTGGTAACATTTCACAATGTTATTCAGTACATAGGTCTGTCTGTCACCTGAAGTAGAGAATTATCATCTTGAGGTTTTTGGGAGTGCAGAAGTTTTGGAGAGCTCTTCCTCGCCAGAGGTGTTGTCTTCTACAGATGCAAAGAGGCTGAAGATGGACCGGAATAGGAAGAGTGTGTAGTGAATTCTACATAGGTACCTGTATTCATACTTTGACTATGACATCCGCATAAGGGGAACACCAACTGTGGCTGCTTAGCTAGTGGCTAGTGACTGGCATTCCTAAGAACTGACTTTTGAAGACATTTGCTGACTGGTCATGAAGAGAACTTATCTGAGGTTTTTTGTTTGGGAGAAACAATGCTTTCCTTCTCATTTTCTTCCTCCTTCTCCCTGACTATCCCCTGCTCCTCCTCGTCATCTTCTTGGGCAGTGTTTATTTCTGAGATAGATGCTTGGGTTAAGATGGGATTTTTTTCCTTGGGCTGCCCACTATCCTCTGCTTGTTGGTAGTTCAGCTTCATCGTCTGGATCAGTATCCCCAGTGCCTGGAGGGAAAAGGTGAAAACATTTTGAATAAATCAAATAAAGTTCTGTTAAAATACATCTACAGAGTACTCTAAATAAAACTATGAAAATAAAGTTGCAAATTCAGTCAATAACATGCTATCTAAAATTAAAATATGAAGCTAGGGGTTGATCCTTGCATGTACATATAACACACATACGTGTCTTTGATGTTGGATTTGGTAATCAATTCCCAGATCCATCAGCTGGAGATAAGATTAATGTGAAACGTTTAATAAAACCTTACGAATCAAATTCTAAAATTGCTTTTTTGACACAAATGACACCGATATAGTGACAAATACATTAAATATAAGCAATACAACATAAATGCCATTAAATAAAAAAATACAGATAACATACATGAGCTGCTGTGAAGCAAAAAACGGGGACATACAGAAGTAAAGACAAGATTTTCACAGACTTACCTGACCGATAGATGGTAGAGAGCCTCAAAGCTGCTGCCAGGATCTCCCCTGATGTCATCTGTGCTGTTGGTCACTATGTTGACATGAGGGGCTGTTGATTGATTGTTACTGATCTGAGACAGACACATTTACGGAGTAAGAAAGCACCCAAATACGTAATGATGTTCTGTTGATAACTTTAATAAAAAATATGTGCCACACACAGATTCCTCTACTGCAAGTTAATTCAAACCCTATAGGCCATGTTATATTAATGCAATGCTAATGCCAAGTACAAACACACATATAATTCACAAAGGCAGTCATATTGAGGACTTACCATCATTATGGACATGGAAAGAGAAAAGGATGTTGAAAACTTTAAATACATCTACACTTTCACTTACAAATAAAGAGATAGGTTGCTATCACACTCAAAAGAGCAGACTTTATATTTACTGGTCTCTAACATGCGTCTCCTCTGTGCAGCAGGTCCAGCTTTTGGTCCAAAGTTAGAAACAGAAGTAGATGGAGAAGCAGTTGAGGGATGGAACAACAAGCCTCAAAATAGAAAATGCAATGTATGGTACTTGTAGTTGAGTTATTAGTGAGGATTAAACATCAATTATCACACAGTGCAGGGTATAACAATCAAAGTTATAGCAAAGCCATAAACTGTGCTAGTGACATTCATAGCATATGGACATACCTCTGTGTGTTCTACACTTGCAATTGAAAACAGACTGGTATGTTGCCCTGCTGGATTAGGAAGTACTCCTGCCCCTCCCGCTCAGCTGGAGAAACCAATCTGTTTGGAATAGTGACTATAGCAGATGAAGAAATTATAAAACAAAAAAATTATAAACATCAACTTAGATAAAGATTGTGTGTTAGAGGCTCAGTTTGAGTAGTAGGAATGGGAATTTATTAAAACAGCAATTTTTTAATGGAAGGAGAGAATAGGGTGAGAGGTTTTAATATATTTTTTGCAGACTGAGAGAGCTTTGTAATCTTACCTGACATAGCGTTCGGGTTGGTAGCAACAGGCTGCCCCTGTAGCACTTGAGGGCGCATTGTGGCAAGGACAGCCTCCTCAAGGAAGGTATGAGAACCAGATGTAGCTCTAGGAAGAGATTTACTGGACAGTATAGGAGGTGGCCCCGATAACCCTCACAAGTCGTGGGCCAAACTACACCAAAAAAGGAAAAAATAACTTGTGAGGGATATATGGACTTACGTGTTCAGTCGACAATAATAATTTAATTATTATTGGACAATGGTTATTCTTTTCACCACATATATCACTTATATTAGTCAACTCAAACCACTTCTAGAAAGTAGAGTCAGATTGAAATAGTTTGTTAGAGACAAAACAAAAACATTACTGTGATTATTTATACAATGTAGTGAAAATTACAGAATTCCAAATTCACGATGCAAACTCCTTATATCAACTCATGTATGCTACAGACAGCCTAATTATGGTTAGATACGTCTACAGGTAGTCTAATTATACCAGATGCCTACCGTCCATGTGCCATGCATCCATCCACTGTGATTAGGCTGATAATGTTGATGTAAAAAAAATCTTCATTCATCCACGTACTCCTTTTTTATCAACAGTCGACATTTTTCGGCTTTGTCACTTTAGGTTTCTTCTGGGTAGTACGAGGAGTGTGAACCCTTGAGCTATAAAGGAATATAAAGCCCAATACCAAAAGTAACATTATCTAAATTATGTACATAAATCTCACATGTCTTATGTGTGCATGCACTTGAAAGCCCCAGAAGGGATCGCAGTATCTCCCTCACACAGTGTGTGCCAGGTGACAGCATGCTTGTGGGAAATAGATCAACAGAAAAGGATCAAAGCTTTTGGTGGGTCAAAATTGACTGTGCAGATGCAAAGGCACATATCGCATTGTGACCTTCTAAACTAGGGGGTGGACATGCAGAAAGGATGAACCATCCAAGGTGTGAACAAAGCAGACTAACTTTGGTAGGAGTGTGGTTTACCTAATAAATAAAGTATGCCTTACATCACACGGCGAGGGCAGGTTCAATGAGTGATCTGCTCATCTGTCTTGAGAGGTAATTCGGAGGACGTTAAAGTGAAAGCATCATCAATAAACATGACAGTGATTGCATGGTGCCTGTTGCATCACATACTACTTAATATGTGTGTGTTCTCTGTCAAGAGCATTGCTGTGGTAAATGTGTTGTGAAAGTTGGCACAGGACTTAAAGACTGTGGCAATCTGTGAAACCGAAAGTGATAACTATATCCATGCTGTACAACATAAGGGTTAGTAGCCATTTTCCCACATCAAAACAGAATATTTGTGTTGACATGCTGTTATCTTTAATTTAACTCATGATCTCCAGCCAGCCGGTACTTACCTACAAATTATTGTGCTGACAGTTCAAAGCTTATTTGACAAATACATACAGGTCCATAATCCCTATGGGTTTATACTAAATGTATTATTACCGTTACTAACACTGAAATCTACCAGTAAAGTGCTTTCAGTTCCACATTTCACTGTGATCAACACTGCATGGTTTTCACTCTTTATTTAGTCTTAATATAAAATGTACTCTGAGAACTATTGCATGATATGTTGCATGTTACCAATCTTCCACCCTTGTAGAAAGCCCAATTACGCAGAGGTGTTTTTCCACACTTACAGACACCAAGAGCAGTGCTCCAAGAGCTGTAAGGAATGTCAAATGGGAAGGGATGCAAAGGTGCAGTGCAGTACAAATATGGATGAAGGATGTCCAACTTGAGCTTCTTTGTGTGCTTAACCATAGCCATGAGTTTCAGGACGTAGGTATGGACAAGAATTATAATCCACTCTTTTCAAGATGGTGGTGTATCCATGGAAACCTATCTAAGATTTCCAATGTAAGATAGAAGAAGAGTCTTTAAATCATATATAAGGAAACTTCCATTAGTGATGGATGTATCACAATGGATTTGTTCCCTTATTTTTGGTTGCATTAATTGCCTCTTTGCTTATGCTATTGTCCATGAATTTGATTGCTTTGTAGTTGGAAATTCTGCTGGATTTCTTTCGAATTCTTCTTGCTTGATTTTTCCTCCACTCTAATGTTGGTGCATTCCTTTTCATCTACCTTCAATATTGCCAAGGAGGTTTTTTTAAAACCTTTGTGTTTTTCCCAACTCTTGGGGACCCTTCAAACAAGACACTTGACGTGTAGCTTTTAGTGTAGTGTGGCACTGTTGCGACTAGGAGGAGTCACCCTTTTAAGGAAGGTGATTCAGCAGACCTTCTCAGCATCAGTCATTTATAGAAACGCATGCTGGCTATTGTTCTCACTGCTACGTAGGATATATTAAAACTACTGTAACCTGACACTACTGCAAAAGATGTAAAAATAATATTGTACCCTTATGATTCTGTAACACGTGTGATAAACATTATTGTGTAATACCAATAGCATAATTCTAAGTTTATTATATATACATACTTTATGATCTATCTACATATGATGAGATGACCAAAATCTATTTGTAATTCGTTACGCTTGCTACCATTTTTATACAACTGTCTGCTAAATCTGGGAGTAACATCCTACCTAGGCAGAGGATGGGCATTATGAGCCATTCAAGGCTTTACATATGACACTTTGCAGATCTGCACATATACTATTTATGCCATGGCACTGAAAGTAAATGTGGCTCAATAGAACGTAATTGAAAGCAATCTCACTAACAAAAGGGCATTCAAACATTTGTTATTACAGTGCAGCGTCAAGTTCCAAGTTAGCAGCACAGGACAGCAACATTGGCAAGAGAAAAACACTATACACTGCCTCACAGATTGCATCTGATAATATCTTTACAGGGGGCAAACAACTCGACTACTAGTCAGAAGGTCTTTTTAGTGTAATTTTATTTTACTGTACAAATTAAGCCCTTTGCATCCTGGTTGTGGTTAAATACATTTAAAAACACATGAAAATATGCAGAAGTATAAACTGAGATGTGCAGAGTGTAATATGCCATTTATTAATATTGCTGTCGAGGGTAGACGCATCATAACACACTTGAGGCTTCAGCTATCATGAGTTGTAGTCCGTCCACACAATCAACACTCTAATATAAATTAGGCCTGGGAAATATTTCTAATTAACAGAATTTAGCACAACTTTTGTTACGCAAAATTCCCGAAATGTCACCATTATGCCACTTCACTTAATTATATTGGCCATTCTAGGTAAACATTTACAGCAAACCATGCCATTAAATTAAACAAAGGTACAACAGAATATCAACACCTGCTATTTGCAGTGCTTTTGTTAAATATGTCCGCATAGCAAAACTTGACACAAGGATGCATTTTGTGACAATATATCAGAAATTGACAGCTTTGCATTTTTGCCTTTTGTGTAATCACTCAGAATTTTGCAGAAACTTTGTGTAATTACATGAAAGCAAATAAACTAACTAAATTTGCACACCCAATATATATATATATATATTAGATACCATTACCGCCTTGAAAAATTGAGTAAAGACGTCCTTTGAGTCATTGACAAAGCGTCTAATTCAAGTGGAGGGAAATGTGGAGTTAATACTTAATTTAGTGAAGGCTTGGACTCCAGGTTTAACCCCTTTCGCTCCTCAACCTTGTGGTGGTACCGATTCAAAGCGGAATCAACTCCCTCTTAAAGAGTGGCAACACCCGTCAAACACCCCTCTGGTTAACCAACGACATCTAGAATCCTGCACACATTTAAACAGCATTAGTAGTTCTCAACAAGTAAATCCAAATAAAAATGGCTTAGAAACACATAACACCCTGAAACCCCCTATGGACATAACATCAGTACCTAGTGACACATTACATCTTCCTCACGCAGTAACCCCCTATGTAGTAGTTCTTGCTAATGTCCCTACTATTCCGACAGAAAACAGGGAAACATGGATGGCCCTGAGAATCAAATCCTTGAACTGGATAGGAACCTGCATGAAACCTGGTATGATAGATATACTTTTCAAAGATATAAAAATGGTTAGGAGAGTCAAATGGGTGGGCAGGAGCCATAAAACATTAAGGGGTGATTGCGTGGTACTTTCGTTTAAAATTCCAAAATTAGTTGAGGACATTCTAAGAAATCTAAGCCCACGTCAGCTCTCTGATCATGACATTTCTTTGCTCTCCCTAGGCTATTTCTACCAATTTAATGGGAGGCGTGATCAACCAAGAAAAGATCCTCCATTTCAACAAAGTAGTATTAAAAGAAATTACATGGTCCCCATCAAGAACAGATTCCAAGTCCTCCCTCTAGAGAAAGTGGACTGACTGGTGGCAGACCACGCTGAGGACAGGACGAGATCTATGTTGAAGAATTCTGCCCTAGACCCTTTGAACGGCAGAGGCGGCCAGGAGGGGAGCAAAGGGGGTGTAACGAAGGTAAAGGAAAAATGAGTACAACAAAGCCATACCGCTGAATCGCTAGTAGGCGGAGTTTCCACCCACTTGGCTACACTAACACCCATTCCCCACATAGTGACGGAGAGTATAACACTCATTCCAACAAGGAAAAGAGGGCAAAATGACCCTCTGGCTTTGGGCGTAATTACACCAGGGGGAAAATTTTTATTCTGGAACGGGGCAGGCCTGCGTAGTAAAATTGAGAACAAGGATTGGTTAGAATTCATTAGACCCTTCTCCTGCGTGTGTTTACAGGAGACTTGCTCTGTGGATCCTATCCATATAAACGGACACAGGACTTTTCACACCCCAGCAATTTCTTCCATGTAGGGTAGGGTGAAAGGAGACGTGTGTATATATATTCCCAATAATTATAATACAATGAAGGTGATTAACCTAATCTCAAATACGCTCTATCAACTGATGCTATGTGAATTAAAAAATGGAGCGCTCTTAGCTATTATCAACTTCTATAATAATGCTCCTTCACAAAAAAAAAATCACATACGATCAGCCAACTACAGGACGATCTGGAACGCGTGTGCAATTCTACACATAAAGAGACTTTTATAGTATGGGGAAGCGATTTTAATACTCATGTGTGCTCCCAATTAGCTGAGAAAGCTTGTTACCTCGGCGTGGGAGAAAACAACGATCGATTTCATTTTACCCACAATCACCATGGAAATTTGTTGAATGATACATTATATAAATTTGACCTTTCTTTTTGTAACGGTCTAATTGATAGTAACTCACAGCTTAAACCAACCTTCAACGGTAGATGTGCAAACACCACATTAGATTTCATACTAATATCTAATAACTTTGTTTTTGGCGCAACCGAGTATAAAATCCATGATATCGCGTTTAGTGATCACTATCCCCAAACCATACATCTCGCACTCCCCCAAGCTATAACTAAACCAAATAGAGTACCAGACAATGCAGGCAACATTGAACTGGGCTCAAGGATTATTATTTTTTACGTTGGTCTCAGATTGAACCAATAGGTTTCATGGAACAGCTGCTGTGCGATTATGCTAACGAGGTGGAAACCTGCCTCTTAGATAACATTAGACCACAGGACTGTATTAGAGCATTCTTAGCAATTACTATGGGAATTAAACAGTCTCTCACAGTAAGTGTGGGAAAATCCAGACCATGTGGAAATAAAGGTTGGTTCAATACTGAATGCACACGGGCTAATAAGAAACTTACACAGAATCTACATAGACAAAACCCCAATAAGATTGAGATTACTATCCTCAGAAAAGAGTATAGAAAGGCCATAAAAAATAGGAAAACATTCCTAAAAGATGAGGCTTGGAATAATCTACATGAGGCAAGCCTCCAAAATAATAGTGCCAAATTTTGGAAGGTAGTTAACTCTCCCCTGCTGAGTGATAGTATGTCACCAAGTATTGAAATAGCCATCATGGACGATGAGTGATTTGCTCATTTTTCCAAAATATATTCTTTGTAAAAGACAAATGCAGACATAGACGACTATAGAACCGCCCCCCAGCCCATCACTCTGCCATTTAGTTAAAGCGAGGTCATCGACGCCATAAATGCTAGCAAGAGTAGGAAAGCACCAGGCCCAGACGGAGTACCAATTGATATTTATAAGTCTAACATTTCACTATGGGGCCCTTTATTGATGCATGCTGCGCCACAACCTTTATACCGACCTGGGCAGAGTCTATCTTTGTCCCAATATTTAAGAAAGGTGACCGTCATAATCTGGCGTGTTATAAACCGATCTCACTCCTCGACACACTTGCAAAGATTACAGGATGTATAATTTTAAATAGGCTGCGGGAGTGGACGGAAGCTAATAACATATTAACAGATTTACAATATGGCTTTATGTCTGGGATAGGGCCATGAACTTAGATATCTTGATCGGAAAATATACGAAGGCCAAGTCAGGAAATGTATATCTCATATTTGTTGATCTGCCCTCGGCGTTTGACTGTGTAATTCACAGTAAACTATGGTCCATTTTGCTGCATATGGGGGTAGACAACACTATAGTTCACTTCATTAGGGAACTATATTCCGTAGCTAAAGCAAGGGTATGCTTTGGGTCTCAGGGTGAGTGTACCTCCTCTTTCCCTGTAAATCAAGGGGTACGTCAAGGCTGTGTTTTAGCACCTCTTTTGTTCTCCCTATATATCAATAAACTAGAGGTTGTCTTATCCACAGCATGTAGAGACCTTCCACAAGTTGGTTTTCGACAGATCTCAGCACTTATGTATGCTGATTATGCTGTCCTTATGGCACGCACTTCAGCAGCCTTACAGCATTTATTGACAACTTTTGCCAATTATATGGAAGATCTAGGCCTCAAAATCAATCATTCTAAAACTTACATGATGAACTGTGGTATAAAATTTGTGAAAAAACCTTGAGTCACATTAAAGGGTGTCAAATTAGTCAACACGCAATCCTTTTCATACCTAGGAATTATGTTTGACAACAAAGGTACCTGGTCCCAAGCAATTAGTTCCAGGAAACTACACATTGCAAAAACCATTATGGCTATAAAAAAAAATTCTACAAAAGTTGGAAGGGCTACCCCAAAAGATATGATGACTATCTATAAGGCGAAATGTGTCTCTGTTGCACTGTACGGGGCAGGTCTATGGGGACATAGGATATGTAATGCTTTGCAGATAAAGTCCATTTTAGACGTGCCAAAATCCACCTCAACCTTGGCGTGCCATTCAGATTTCGGGGTAACATACATTATAGATCTAATAAAAGTGCAACCAATCTTACTCTGGTACAAAGTGTGGACCTCCGAATTTGCAACTTTGAATAGGGTTATCATACAGGATGCCCAAACACTAAGTCACTCGTTGCTAATCCCCTGGCTGGAGTATATAAAGAACTTCTTCAGGGACTTAGGCTACCCTGAGTATTACTTTACACCAGAAAAGATGGATATACTCTCTAAGAAAGCCTTGAAAAAAATGTGTCTTACTTACCTGGCTGATCGGAGGTGGGCTACCGAGTCAACAAAACCTAGTGTGAGGAGAAATTTTTTGATGCAGCAATCGGATGGTATGGAACCATACCTGAAATATGTATTGAATCCGAGGCACCGTTATGTCCTCACACACCTACGATTAGAGATATTCCATCGACTTGTTAGTTTTCCGCTTACCAATGATTGGAGTCCAGTACTGGTGAAATGTCCCTGTGACTCAGTGTCACTCCAAAGTACAATGCATATAGTTCTATTTTGCACATTATATCCGATTTAAGGAAAGTGTTTGTGATACCATTTTTAAAATCCCTGCAAATCAAATAGTGCTGCCCTGCTTTTCTCTCTCTGCTGACTCTTCCATCAGTTCAAATTTGCAATGGTTTACCTATTTTCTTGTGTGCCGTTATGAAGGCTAGATCGCACCTTTAGGCCAAACTGAGGCGGTTTCCATGTAGAATGATTTTAGTAGCGTTATTAGTTTTCTATTTAAAAATAAATATATATATATCTGACAACATCGCTTCTCATCTAGTTTTATTGTTTTTAATGAATTATTGATCCTAAACTTTCTTAGTGAATTTTATGACATAATGCTATATATTTTATCTATTATTAAGAGGAAGTTGATTAGTGCTATGTGTATATTTAATACATGTGAGGAGACATTTTGCATTTAAATATATAAATCTTCTTTGGACTTCTTTTTGTGTTTGAGCATTCTTTGAAATATAATTGTTGGATAATTGTGGTGAGCCAGATCCACGCTCGGACTGCCACCATTACTGTAGCCTCGGGTGTCTGGCATTCGTGAGATATATATATATATATATATATATATATATATATATATATATAAAAATAAACTACCTAGCGGCAGTCGCCTCTAGGTATTTATAGTCAGGACTAGTTTCTGTAGAAAAGCGATTTTTGTTTTGCTAATAACTCTGGTGCCGTTTGATGAATCTTCTCTAAATTTTCCAAAAACTGTTACGCTCACATCAGCTGCTGTCTGGAAAGCTTTGGGGTTATCTGTCGAGGGGGGTCCCAAAACACATGTTCCCCATTCATTTTTCCATAGTGATTTTGAATAGCGATAGCACCAGAACTACTGAATGGAATTACACCAAATTTGGAGACAGTTAGCTCTTTTCCAGAAAGAGCCCTTTTTGTTATTCGGTGTAAATCTTTTAAGTAGTTATTGAGAAATTAAAGGAAATCCAGATTTATATATATAGGGATGCAAATCTGTTGCAGATCCAACGGGAAGCATCGCAGCTCCGTGCAACAAAAGAAAGCAATGTGATTGGCTGGTTGCACCCTGTGGAGAAAGTTGTGGCCACCATCTTATCAACCAGTGCACGTTCCCGGGGGATGTAATTTGGGGCTGTAAATAATAAAAAGGGTCAGGGTAGAGGTACTCTGACCCCGTGAGGTTCACCAATGATTGCCTGAGGGACCCTTATGAGTTTGAAATGGTTCGAAACTCTTTTTTTTCCACAGTCGTGGAGTTGCGACTCCATTGTGCCCCCCTGCGCAGCCCCCCTGTGTACCGTTGCGATAAAGTCGCGAACCCTGGTGAAAATACAAAATACATATTCATACACTAGCACTCGCTGACAGACCCACCAAAAACATAGAAATTCACTGAAAAAAACAAAGGTCATAGGGACGTTATAGTTAGGAAAATAGAATTTAAAAAAACATAGAAACTCACTGGAAAAAAAACAAAGTTTACAGGGACGCTGGGCTCACATTTTAAAAGTACAAAACCACAGAAATTCACCTATTATATTTAGAGTTATCTAATTAACTGTAACTCATACCCTAATGTAACTATAACTCGTGCTCTCTCCATGCACTGCTAATTACCCCACAAATTACAGTACTCATGACATCTTTGATAGCATCATTGATATTATCAGTGTGATATTTGCAGTAACATTTTTGATGAAAACTGTGCATGGCGGGGCAAGAGTTATAGTTATCTTATATATAGTCACATGTAGGTTGGAGTTTCCAGAGGTAAGGCATTTTTGGTTTTCATAATAACGTTGGCGATGTTCAAAGAATCTGCATGAAACTTTCCAAAAAAGGTTCACTCTCTTCGGCTTCCTCATAGAAAGTTTTTTCACTGACCTGTCAAGCAGAGGCCCAGAAAAAGAGAGGCTCACAAAAGTATAATTTCCTATTTTAAATCCCATATAAAATTGTGCTGTCCAATGCAGACAAAATGGCTAAACTGATTCATACCAATTTGGTACAAAGCTAAAACTTAACTCAGAAAACATGCTTTTTGTGATTGATATAAATTTGTTCTATCATTTTTGAGAAATGAGCTTTAAAATGGGGGCCTGGTGTCTAGATGAAGGGAGTTAACCCTCCGAAAAAGATAGAGGTACCTGGATTGTTGGTTCCACCTTACTCCATACCACAGAACTCCTACAATACCAAATTTAAAAAGATTAAGAAATATTCAAATCTGATTGTTTGATGGAGCTTTTTCTACAGTCTGTGATTGCGGTACCATGGTACCAGTACCATTACTATGGTAGCAGAACAATCTGACTGGATGCCAGCAACATTGAAGAAAATGTTGCAACTACCATTACAAAACTCTGAGACTTGGTCCCGGGCCCTGAATTTCACTGAAAAAGGGCATATAGATAGGCAGGGTAAGCACACCATAACCCCCATGTAAGGCCCATGGGGATTAACCCCCCAAGTATTTAACTTTTTTTTTTGTAATTACTTTTTTCTTGCAGGTACCACCATGGGCCCCAGCAAGTCCCTGTGACATACTGTGATGCCACAGTACTGCAGCAGTACCACAGTTCTAATAAAATAATAATAAATAAAAAGAGACTGGCCTGTACCTGGTGTGTTGAACTGAAGAGAGTATGCAGTGGAGGTTGGCCGCTCAGTGGATTGGGCACAGGGACCCCAGCCAACCATCGCTTTGCATGCCTAAAGGTTGTGCACAGCCCGGGATGGGCTGTTCTCTGGGGTTCCAGGCCCCTACTCTGAACACCCGCTGCACACAGCTGCAACGCCCAGCTGTACAGCAGTTGTTTGACCAACCACAGGGTTGGGCACAGCGGGGGTGGGTTTGAAGTAGGTTCCCATAGGGGATTGGGTGTATGGTCAATTTAGAATGTGATAAAAAAAACACAGAAATTCACCAAAAAAACAAAGGTGAAAATTATGTCTTTGTTAGATATGGTAATAAGACCTCAGTTTAAGTTAAAATAAAAATAGAAATTCAGCCAAAAAAAAACAAAGGTTGAAGTGACATTATATTTAAGTATTGAAATGAGATAAGAGCAAATTTTTTAAAACTGAAAATCACTTAAATTTGCTTGTTATAGTTTAGTGAAGCATCTGTAACTGTATACCCCAGTCATGCACTCCTAATGACCTCATAAATTACCTCACTCACGACATGTTAAAGTACATCACTGGTGACGCCAATGGTGATATCTGATATGACATCATTGATGCCATCATATAATCAATGTCAAGGTGTCCTATACGCTTCGTGGACTTAAACTAATTCAACAAGTTACACCTGTGCCAAATTTTTTATGACCAACCTAGTAATAATAAACATATCTTTTAGCTACATAGCGTATTTGGAAGCATAGCATATCTGTCAACTCACTTGTAATTGGTGTATGTTTCCCTCTTTTTACAGCCATCCACCCACGTAACAAAGAAGATGCTTCTGTAGACTTTAATGGAGGTCACCCATTGTTTAAACTTTGAACACCACCCAAAAAGGTTAATTCTCTATTTATCTTACTGAGATCACCCTCTTAAAGATGTTACTTGACCCACAGTTTTAAGTGAAGAGGTTATTAGATATGTATTAAACACTGATAAGACACATTCAGCCAGGCCCTATGGACAACCCTCTGAAGTTTTGTAAAATACACTACACACATTCCTAAGAAGAGCACAATGGCATACGCCCTTAGAGCTTTGCTGAAAACCACAGTGAGTTAATCCATCTCTAAGTGGGCCACCCCAACAGTCTACATTATTCAACAATCTGCAATGCCTCAAAATTGTTTGCAAACTTCTGCAAAAAATGTCCATACCTTATATACATCATTTTTACACAGACTTTTGTACAGCACTGTCTTACAGCTATTTAGCACAAGCATAGGCCCAGACATTCACTGGTGGATACGTCATTATGAGCAGAAACTCTGGCTTTTCTCACTGATTTTTACAACAGGCTTTGGCTATAAACCACAACCTACTTTGAAACATGCCTCTACAACTCACATCAGGTACACTCATCCCTTACCTTATTTAACATGAAATAGTACCTACACACCAAACTTTACTGGTTGGTAAATTGTGCACCATATAACTTTCACGCTGCACTCCCACACTAGGTGTTATGCTATTTATATTCCATGCACAAATGTATGGACATTAATTTTATGCTGTATATGAATTTAGTCCAATATTTAAAAAAAACATTCTTTTTAAAAATAGTGTAAGGGTTTAAGGAGTAATGTGAATAGCAGTATTGTAGATGATGTCATCAGTGATTTGATCAGTGATGTAATTTGAGATATCATCAGTGCTATCATTTACTATGTCATCAGTGATGTAATATGAGAGGTTATAAGCAGTGCTTCATGGGGGCCTGAGTTATAGTTAGTTCACTAAACTACAACGGGTGAATTTCAGTGTTTATTTTTCATTTTTTAACATTAAATTTGTAACCTATTTTTTTACACCTAACTATAAAGTCTTTTTACATTTGTGCTTCTATCAGTGAATATATATCTACATTTATGTATTTCTAGATAGATAGATAGATAGATAGATAGATAGATAGATAGATAGATAGATAGATAGATAGATAGATCTGAATGCCCAATGTATTTTACAATGAGGGGATGAAACACTAATCAATTTTGGCTCTCTGCAGAACCTTTGTCATTTACAGTCCTGCTGCTATTTCAAGCGATTCCAGATTCACCAACAATAAACAAGGACTAAGTGAGAAAAAATGAAACATAAAGATATAAATATAATAAAGGTGCATTTCGGAGAGCGTAAGAAATTCAACAAAAAACAATTCCTCATATATCATTATTCAATCATCAAAAATGTTTTGCAATTATTAATCATTTTAATCCCTATGTCTATAACTGCATTTGAAATAAAAAGCTGTTTATTTTATCACGTTTAAGTGACACCTTTCATTTATATAATTGTCATTAGTTCATGTGGAAAAGGTAGCACTGGGATCATTCTTTGTTAATGTCCATACTGTTCATAGTTTGTTGCAGTCAAGAACAGGTCTTTGTGGCAATGGTTGTAGTGGCTTCTCGCTGGGTCGGAAGGGCCGACTATCCCCAGAAACAAACCCTGATGCCAGAGTTCCACCAGGTGGCTAATATTGCTCTAGAACTATTAACCAGTAGGAAGGAAAAATGGATACCAGACAAACCTTCCAGATATTCAGGCCAAACAGCAAGTTGAAGAGCAAAGGAGAAGCTGAAACAAACTGTAGAAGGTGGAGATTCCACTAATCTAAGAGCGAGAAATCTATCAGAACAATAGCAATGCAAGTGGACTCAAAGAGACTCCCCTTTTATTGTAGCAAAAGGAAATAGCACTTCCAGGAAGTAATTTAGTCACATTGTAAAAGAAATATTCTAATAACAGAATTACAAATGATTATTCCTTTAACAGGAATGTGGGAGAGTATATGCTCAATGTTCTCAAATAAATAACTACAAAATATAGACAGACACAAGAACTTGTTAACTCTCCTGCATGCATCATTACTGATAATATGTCAGCCTGCAGGTGAGGCATCGCCCAGAATACCTTGTGTTGCTCGGTTGATCTGACGTGCAAGAGAGAAAGGATGGTGCCCAAGTACAGTGTTGCTTCCTGAGAATCAGGGGGCCAAAACATGAGTGACCACTGGCGAGAAGTGGAGCTGTTGTGGAGCCTGCACCCGTCGGCACCTAATATGGTAAGGGTAAAGGTTTACAGTTTGCAGCACTGCCCTGGTGGATTGGCACCGCCAGCCCATCCAGGGAGGATAACTGGCAGTCCTACCGTGGCGCAACCACCACGGATGTAATGTGGCTGTTGGACCGCCACATTGGTGGTGGTCCGGCCGCCACCACAGCCCTGGCGGTCTTACGACCGCAAGGGTCGTAATGGGGCTCATAAATTTGACTGTTTCGCAGCAGAGTTTCTCTCATTGAACTTTTGATAATATGACGACTAAGCTGATTAGTTCCTTTATCATCTGTCTTTGATCTATTGCCATAATAAGAAGAAAGACGTTGGTTCTCACAACTTGGGCATTGCGTTTTTTATGTTTTCTTCCTCTTATTGTTTTGGTACCACTTTTTGCACTTTTTACTTTTAGTGATTTTTATCCATTTAAACTTAACTAATTTAATTTATTTTCTTTTTCTCTCTTTCTTTTACTCTTCTTTTTTGTCCACTGTTTTTTCCCCTCCTCTTTTTCCTCCTTTTTTCACTCTTTTTTTCTTCCTCCTTTTCGTTCACTCCCCTTATTTCATTTTTCTGTCTAGTGCCCTCAGGCTCATTTTTATTTTCGTCCTGATGATGATCCTAGTATTGGTAAAAGGATTGAAACGTCATAATCTTAACACCTTGACCCCATGTGATTTTTCTCATTAGATGGATAAGGGCTATGTTGTGTCTTTGTTGAATTTTGACTTATCAAGTATATTTTTTTTGTCATCAATTTGCCTCAATCTGTTCTTATTGAACATGTTTCCCACTTACATTTCTTTGTGTGATATAATTGTTGATAAAATATATCTTGTGTTGGTTGGACTGTGCATATTGGTATGAATGTTCTCCCGTACGCGTATGTATTTTTTTCATATTTTAGTTAGGGGCCATTGTTTCTTAAATAATAAGAAGAAGAAACACATTTCCTCCCTATCATCAATCTACTTTAGCAATATACTGGCATAACTCTAGACATAGCTTTGGAAAAGTCCTAAGTTTGGATGAAACACGTGCTGGCAGAATCATCTATGAAACAACACCATCATACCATCTAAAGTGATTGTTTGGTTGACTGATTCATCTACAAAACACCATCATTGTAACATTTATAGTGATTGTTGTATTGTACTGGGAGGAAGTAAAACCCCCGTCTATTGTGCATATCAGAGTCTTGATTGATTTTCTGTCTCAATATTGTTGAATGATTGAAACAATGCTTCATATGACATTGGTTATATGAGCACATAAATAGGGGGCCTAATACACAAGATGATTAGCCTTTACACATTAGGAGTGCTCCACTTTTCAGTTCTAAAACATGTGGTTTGGGCTATAGTCAACAATTTGTCATTAGTCTAGCTGGGACACATTGTTGCGACAGATGTGTCAACAGTGTTTTGAACACCTCTGTTGTTTGAACTACAGTGCCTTGATGATAGGGATGTGTGACATTTATACCACTGTTGCCTTTTCTTGTGTATAAATGACTACAAACCAAGTCATCCTTAAATCATTTAGCGTTTCTATATTTTATCATGGAAACATTTGGTAGATCTTGACATGTAACTGGATTACTCTTTACAATACACCAGTGTTTTCTAAGAATTCTTTATACTTTGTTTGATTATGAATTGAATGTGGTAATTAACCTATCGTTGCTCTCTCTGTCTTTTTTTATGTCAGCAAAACAGATGAACCTGACTGATTTCTTGGACCATCATAATTGCTTTTTACAAGATCCTCTGTGGAGAAACTCTTTCTTGAAAATGTTAAATCATAAAATGTCTCTCCTTTATGATGCGTTTTGTCAGATGTACAGTCAATTTGTCCCAACATCAACTTCTTAATTTATACAATTAATTACAGTATTTATAATGAATTGTAATTTGCTATCAAACACTATATTGTCATATTGTCATTTTGTAACATAAACTCAATCCCCTTAAAAAACAATGCTATCACTTTGATGAAAAAAACAAGCTTTTTGCCCTGATATATCAATGTTTGTATTTTTATTAAATATAGATTTGGTGCCAAACCTTAATTTGCCTTTACATCAAGTACTGCTGTCATAACTATATAAATGTTGTCTTGCATGACTATGTATGACCTGTAGACCCCACAATATACCATTATGTTAGAGCCAATTTGATCTCAAGAGTGGGCATCACAAAGGACCCTTTGAAACCGGGGCTGGCTTTAGCGCTGGTGGCGCTTAGTGAGGCAGTCTTTTTTGGAAGCCACCCCCTCTGACCTCCTTCTCCATGAATTCCCTCTCTTTCACCCTCCAGCAGTGCCACTCATCTGTCCATAGCCCCTCTCTGGTGTATTCATGTTTTACATGGCAACTCATAGTTCACTCAGACTCAGTTCTGTGATCTGAGTGGTGCACATTGTGTGGAGCAGGCACATTAACTTTCTGCACTGCTATAATGAGTCACGAGTGTCTCTAGACAAAATTCCAATCTTTCACCAGCAGGAGTATTTATCACCAGAGTAAACTTGACATTTTTATTGTTGCCTGAAAATTGCTGAATGCACAAAGAAGTTCAGTGCTATTAAACCCATATGTTATTTTTAAACAAAATGTCCCCCAACAAAGTCAGAGCCAGGTGCAGCTGCACTGGTCCCCCCAACCTAAATCCGGCCGTGTTTGCCATGGCTCACATTATAGCAATAATAGGCACCATATTGCCCTTGATGGTCGCACTATGCCATGCAACAGGAATTGCCAATATTATTCCAGAACCTGTTTTATACTAGAACCGTCATGCCATAAAATTCCATAATAGGCATGCAATTAACAATACTATAACAGGTCCAGTATTATATTGGAGGTGTGAATTATAATCATAGTACTCATTGTAGGGTGAGGGGATACATTTTAATAACATGCTTCTACACTCCCCCTAATCAAACAATTGAATATCTGATTCTCCATGAACCCATGAATACATATTTTCTGTGGGTACTCCCTAGAGGTTTTTTAAATAGTTTTTATCCTTGCTACTACATTTACTGGAATGACCTGGAATTTCAGCATCAGTGTTTGAGACGGTGGCCTGCAAGGAACAGTAGATCACCATTCCTATGTATGCATTTCCAATAGGAAAGCTTTTAAAAAAAAAGAAAACAACCTTTGTACCTTAAAGAAACAGATGGTAATTTAAAAAAAATAATCGAGGGAGCATACAGGTGGTTTCCTCGACAGCGTCCCCTTTCTGAACCTTTTGCCACCTCATTTGAGGAGTGTATCTTTTCAATGGTTTGTGGCCACAATAGCAGTCACAAAATATTAATAAATAAGTTTGAATTGCAATTAGAAGTGTTTTACTGTGCCAGAATGCATTTTTTTCTTGTGCATTTGGAAATGAGTATTTTGGGCATGGCTGGCAACATTAGGTATGGCGTGCATTGTGTGCATCTGAACAATATTGGTGAATTTCACTGATTTGATGTGTTTTAGCCAGAATCATGACAGGTTTTAACTACATATAGTTCCGTGAATTTCTAGTGTTTTTTTTACACGGTTGCCAGGGTACACATGTGCCATAACTCACTACACCCTGGTTAAAAACACACTAAGCTTAAAAAATACTAATTTCCCAATGGTACAGAAACAGAGGAAAGAGAACAACATGGTGGGCAGCATAAGTATGGTGTGTTTCTTGTGTGCATTGGTAACCATAACTGGAGAATTGCTTTCATTTTACGTGTTTGACCCAGAACCATAACTCCGTTTGAACTGCTGCCTTCGTAATTACACCAAATTTAGCAGAAAACTATATATTTACACAGATAGCGTGCTTTTAGTGATTTGGTGTATACCCGTTCAGTAGTTTTTGAGGAATTAGGGTTCAGAATGTACAGATATCTGGGTGTGGCCAAGCAATAAGAATGATAGGCTGTAAATTGTCTGTAAATTGTCTTGCTAATAACTTTATAACTGTTAGATGAATTTTCACAAAACTTTCCGAAAAAAAATCATGCACCTCAGCTCCTTCTTGGAAAGTTTTGGGGTGATCCATCAAGCAGGGGCCAAGACAAAGGGTGTCCCAAAACGAAATTTCCCCATGCAGTTTCCATAGGGAACTTTAAACAGTGCTACAGCCAAAACAGCTGACCTGAATTACACCAAATTTAGCAGAAAGCTATCTTTTTACTCCAAAAGTGTGCCTTTTGTGACTTGGAGTAAATCTTTTCAGTAGATTTGGGGAAATTAAGGTTAAAAATGTACAAGGCCTTTTTTTACCGTCAGACATCTCGCTCGTGTGGCAGGAAAGCTCCTGTGAGTCCTTTAACCCCTTCTGTGCCGCGGACGTAGTGGTTACGTCCTGCGGCACAGTGCTGCTGTGCCGAGGACGTAACCACTACGTCCTCGGCACACAGCCCAGAGGGAGCGCTCTCGCTCCCTCTGTGGGGTTCCCCCCCACCCCCCCAAGTCAGGGATGGAAGGGGAAGCCCTTCACATTCCACCCCCGACCCCCCCAACCCCCCCTGTGACGTCAGCGCGCGAGCGCGCGCTGATTAGTCACAGGGTCTCCCCCATCGCGCTGGAAGCAGAGCTTCCAGCGCGATTGAAAAAGAAATGCTTTTGCATTTCTCTTTCAATCACTGGGGGAGGCCCCGAGAGGCTTCAAAAGGGAAGGAAATGTATTTCCTTCCCTTTGAAGTCTCTCACAGGTTTCAAAAGCCGGATTGCTTGCAATCCGGCTTTTGAAACCCCACTAGACACCAGGGATTTTTTTTTTTTCAATGAAATTGGCAAAAGGGAGCGACCCCTTGGGCAAGGGTCGCTCCCAGGGGGGCATTTTTTTAGGAAGGCCTTTTCTGCCCCCCCTGGGGGCAGATTGGCCTATTATTAGGCCGATCTGCCCCCAGGGGGGGCAGAAACCTCTAGGCACCAGGGACCTTTTTTTTTTTTTTTTTTTTTTTGTGATGTTTTCTTTTTTTGTAGGTGGGGAGCGACCCCTTAGGCAAGGGTCGCTCCCCTGGGGGGCAAATTATATTTAGGCCATTTCTGCCCCCCTTGGGGGCAGATTGGCCTATTTTGATGAGGCCAATCTGCCCCCAAGGGGGGCAGAAACCATTAGACACCAGGGAGTTTTTTTTTGCGCGCGAATTTCACGCAACGGGAGCGACCCATTGGGCAAGGGTCGCTCCCTGGGGGGGTGGGGGGTTATTTTAGGCCATTTCTGCCCCCCTGGGGGGTAGATCAGCCTATTTTGATTCGGCTGATCTGCCCCCAAGGGGGGCAGAAACCACTAGGCACCAGGGATTTTTTTGTTTTTTCGTTTTACAGATGGGGAGCGACCCCTTGGACAAGGGTCGCTCCCCTGGAGGGGCAAAATGTATTTAGGCCAGTTCTGCCCGCTTTGGGGGCAGATCGGCCGATTTTAGGTCAATCTGCCCCCAAGGGGGGCAGAAACCACTAGGCACCAGGGATCTTTTTTTTGCGCCGTCACGCAAGGGGAGCGACCTTGTAGGCAAGGGTCGCTCCCCGGGGGGGACAAAATTATTTTAGGCCATCTCTGCCCCCCCTGGGGGCAGATCGGCCTATTGGTATTAGGCCGATCTACCCCCAGGGGGGGGCAGAAACCTCTAGGCGCCAGGGCAAATGTTTTTTTTTTTGTTTGTTTGTTTTTTTAGAGATGGGGAGCGACCCATCAGACAAGGGTTGCTCCCCTGGGGGGCAAACTGTGTTTAGACCATTTCTGCCCCCCTTGGGGGCAGATTGGTCGATTTTATGTCAATCTGCCCCCAAGGGGTCAGAAACCACTAGGCACCGGGGATTTGTTTTTTGGCGCCAATGTCACGCAGGGGGAGCGACCCCGTAGGCAAGGGTCGCTCCTGGTGGGGGGGGTGGTGGTTGGGGGGGCAAATTTATTTTAGGCCATTTCTGCCCCCCCTGGGGGCAGATCGGCCTATTATTAGGCCGATCTGCCCCCAGGGGGGGCAGAAACCTCTTGTTGCCAGGGCAAATTTTTATTTTATTTTTTTATTTTTTGTTTGTTTGTTTTTTTAGAGATGGGGAGTGACCCATCAGACAAGGGTCGCTCCCCTGTGGGGCAAACTGTATTTAGAGCATTTCTGCCCCCCCTTGGGGGCAGATGGGTCGATTTTAGGTCAACCTGCCCGCAAGGGGGCAGAAACCAATAGGCACCGGGGATTTGTTTTTTTGGCGCCAATGTCACGCAGGGGGAGCGACCCCGTAGGCAAGGGTCGCTCCTGGTGGGGGGGTGGGGGTTGGGGATGCAAATTTATTTTAGGCCATTTCTGCCCCCCCTGGGGGAAGATCGGCCTATTATTAGGCCGATCTGCCCCCAGGGGGGGCAGAAACCTGTAGGCGCCAGGGCACATTTTTTTTGTGTGTTTTGTTTTAGAGATGGGGAGCGACCCATCAGACAAGGGTTGCTCCCCTGGGGGGCAAACTGTATTTAGAGCATTTCTGCCCCCCTGGGGGCAGATTGGTCGATTTTATGTCAATCTGCCCCCAAGGGGGCAGAAACCACTAGGCACCGGGGATTTGTTTTTTGGCGCCAATGTCACGCAGGGGGAGCGACCCCGTAGGCAAGGGTCGCTCCTGGTGAGGGGGTGGGGGTTGGGGATGCAAATTTATTTTAAGCCATTTCTGCCCCCCCTGGGGGAAGATCGGCCTATTATTAGGCCGATCTGCCCCCAGGGGGGGCAGAAACCTGTAGGCGCCAGGACAAATTTGTTTTTTGTGTTTTTTTGTTTGTTTGTTTGTTTTTTTAGAGATGGGGAGCGACCCATCAGACAAGGGTCGCTCCCCTGGAGGGAAAAGTGTGTTTAGACCATTTCTGCCCCCCTTGGGGGCGGATTGGTCAATTTTAGGGCAATCTGCCCCTAAGGGGGCAGAAACCACTAGGCACCAGGGATTTGTTGTTTGACGCCAATGTCACGCAGGGGGAGCGACCCCGTAGGCAAGGGTCGCTCCTGGGCAGGGGGGGGTCAAATTTATTTTAGGGCATTTCCCCCCCCCCCGGGGCCGGCTGAGCTAGAGGTCAAAATCCACAGGTAGGCACTTTGCAAAAAACACCTCTGTTTTTTGTGAAAAAATATGTTGTGTCCACGTTGTGTTTTGGGCCATTTCCTTTTGTGGGCGCTAGGCCTACCCACACAAGTGAGGTACCATTTTTATGGAGAGACTTAGGGGAACGCTGGGTGGAAGGAAATTTGTGGCTCCTCTCAGATTCCAGAACTTTCTTTCACCGAAATGAGAGGAAAAAGTGTTTTTGGGCCAAATGTTGATGTTTGCAAAGGATTCTGGGTAACAGAACCTGGTCAGAGCCCCGCAAATCACCCCATCTTGGATTCCCCTAGGTCTCTAGTTTTAAAAAATGCGCTGGTTTGCTAGGTTTCTCCAGGTGCCGGCTGAGCTAGAGGCCAAAATCCACAGGTAAGCACTGTTTTCCATGAAAAAATTTGATGTGTCCACGTTGTGTTTTGGTCCGTTTCCTGTCGCGAGCGCTAGGCCTACCCACACAAGTGAGGTATCATTTTTATCGGGAGACGTGGGGGAACGCTGGGTGGAAGGAAATTTGTGGCTCCTCTCAGATTCCAGAACTTTCTGCCACAGAAATGTGAGGAACATGTGTTTTTTTAGCCAAATTTTGAGGTTTGCAAAGGATTCTGGGTAACAGAACCTGGTCCGAGCCACACAAGTCACCCCTCCTTGGATTCCCCTAGGTCTCTAGTTTTCAGAAATGCATAGGTTTGGTAGGTTTCCCTAGGTGGCGGCTGAGCTAGAGGCCAAAATCTACAGGTAGTCACTTTGCTAAAAACAGCTCTCTTTTCTGTGATATGTCCACGTTGTGTTTTGGGGCATATCCTGTCACGGGCGCTAGGCCTACCCACACAAGTGAGGTATCATTTTTATCGGGAGATGTGGGGGAACGCTGGGTGGAAGGAAATTTGTAGCTCCTCTCAGATTCCAGAACTTTCTGCCACAGAAATGTGAGGGACATGTGTTTTTTTAGCCACATTTTGAGGTTTGCAAAGGATTCTGGGTAACAGAACCTGGTCCGAGCCCCGCAAGTCACCCCTCCTTGGATTCCCCTAGGTCTCTAGTTTTCAGAAATGCACAGGTTTGGTAGGTTTCCCTAGGTGCCGGCTGAGCTAGAGGCCAAAATCTACAGGTAGGCACTTCGCAAAAAACACCTCTGTTTTTTTCCAAAATTTAGGATGTGTCCACGTTGCGCTTTGGGGTGTTTCCTGTCGCCGGCGCTAGGCCTACCCACGCAAGTGAGGTATCATTTTTATCGGGAGACTTGGGGGAACGCTGGGTGGAAGGAAATTTGTAGCTCCTCTCAGATTCCAGAACTTTCTGCCACAGAAATGTGAGGGACATGTGTTTTTTTAGCCAAATTTTGAGGTTTGCAAAGGATTCTGGGTAACAGAACCTGGTCCGAGCCCCGCAAGTCACCCCTCCTTGGATTCCCCTAGGTCTCTAGTTTTCAGAAATGCACAGGTTTGGTAGGTTTCCCTAGGTGGCGGCTGAGCTAGAGGCCAAAATCTACAGGTAGTCACTTTGCTAAAAACAGCTCTGTTTTCTGTGATATGTCCACGTTGTGTTTTGGGGCATATCCTGTCGCGGGCGCTAGGCCTACCCACACAAGTGAGGTATCATTTTTATCGGGAGACGTGGGGGAACGCTGGGTGGAAGGAAATTTGTGGCTCCTCTCAGATTCCAGAACTTTCTGCCACAGAAATGTGAGGAACATGTGTTTTTTTAGCCAAATTTTGAGGTTTGCAAAGGATTCTGGGTAACAGAACCTGGTCCGAGCCCCGCAAGTCACCCCTCCTTGGATCCCCCTAGGTCTCTAGTTTTCAGAAATGCACAGGTTTGGTAGGTTTCCCTAGGTGGCGGCTGAGCTAGAGGCCAAAATCTACAGGTAGTCACTTTGCTAAAAACAGCTCTGTTTTCTGTGATATGTCCACGTTGTGTTTTGGGGCATATCCTGTCGCGGGCGCTAGGCCTACCCACACAAGTGAGGTATCATTTTTATCGGGAGACGTGGGGGAACGCTGGGTGGAAGGAAATTTGTGGCTCCTCTCAGATTCCAGAACTTTCTGCCACAGAAATGTGAGGAACATGTGTTTTTTTAGCCAAATTTTGAGGTTTGCAAAGGATTCTGGGTAACAGAACCTGGTCCGAGCCACACAAGTCACCCCTCCTTGGATTCCCCTAGGTCTCTAGTTTTCAGAAATGCATAGGTTTGGTAGGTTTCCCTAGGTGGCGGCTGAGCTAGAGGCCAAAATCTACAGGTAGTCACTTTGCTAAAAACAGCTCTGTTTTCTGTGATATGTCCACGTTGTGTTTTGGGGCATATCCTGTCGCGGGCGCTAGGCCTACCCACACAAGTGAGGTATCATTTTTATCGGGAGACGTGGGGGAACGCTGGGTGGAAGGAAATTTGTGGCTCCTCTCAGATTCCAGAACTTTCTGCCACAGAAATGTGAGGAACATGTGTTTTTTTAGCCAAATTTTGAGGTTTGCAAAGGATTCTGGGTAACAGAACCTGGTCCGAGCCACACAAGTCACCCCTCCTTGGATTCCCCTAGGTCTCTAGTTTTCAGAAATGCATAGGTTTGGTAGGTTTCCCTAGGTGGCGGCTGAGCTAGAGGCCAAAATCTACAGGTAGTCACTTTGCTAAAAACAGCTCTGTTTTCTGTGATATGTCCACGTTGTGTTTTGGGGCATATCCTGTCGCGGGCGCTAGGCCTACCCACACAAGTGAGGTATCATTTTTATCGGGAGACGTGGGGGAACGCTGGGTGGAAGGAAATTTGTGGCTCCTCTCAGATTCCAGAACTTTCTGCCACAGAAATGTGAGGAACATGTGTTTTTTTAGCCAGATTTTGAGGTTTGCAAAGGATTCTGGGTAACAGAACCTGGTCCGAGCCACACAAGTCACCCCTCCTTGGATTCCCCTAGGTCTCTAGTTTTCAGAAATGCATAGGTTTGGTAGGTTTCCCTAGGTGGCGGCTGAGCTAGAGGCCAAAATCTACAGGTAGTCACTTTGCTAAAAACAGCTCTGTTTTCTGTGATATGTCCACGTTGTGTTTTGGGGCATATCCTGTCGCGGGCGCTAGGCCTACCCACACAAGTGAGGTATCATTTTTATCGGGAGACGTGGGGGAATGCTGGGTGGAAGGAAATTTGTGGCTCCTCTCAGATTCCAGAACTTTCTGCCACAGAAATGTGAGGAACATGTGTTTTTTTAGCCAAATTTTGAGGTTTGCAAAGGATTCTGGGTAACAGAACCTGGTCCGAGCCCCGCAAGTCACCCCTCCTTGGATCCCCCTAGGTCTCTAGTTTTCAGAAATGCACAGGTTTGGTAGGTTTCCCTAGGTGGCGGCTGAGCTAGAGGCCAAAATCTACAGGTAGTCACTTTGCTAAAAACAGCTCTGTTTTCTGTGATATGTCCACGTTGTGTTTTGGGGCAAATCCTGTTGCGGGCGCTAGGCCTACCCACACAAGTGAGGTATCATTTTTATCGGGAGACTTGGGGGAACATAGAATAGCAAAACAAGTGTTATTGCCCCCTGTCTTTCTCTACATTTATTCCTTCCAAATATAGGGGTGTGTGTAAAAAAGACATCTATTTGAGAAATTCCATGTAATTCACATGCTACTATGGTCACCCCGGAATTCAGAGATGTGCAAATAACCACTGCTCCTCAACACCTTATCTTGTGCCCTTTTTGGAAATGCAAAGGTTTTCTTGATAGCTATTTTTTACTCCTTATATTTCAGCAAATGAATTACTGTATACCCGGTATAGAATGAAAACGCACTGCAGGGTGCAGCTCATTTATTGGCTCTGGGTTCCTCGGGTTCTTGATGAACCTACAAACCCTATATATCCCCGCAACCAGAGGAGTCCAGCAGACGTAACGGTATATTGCTTTCGATAATCTGACATTGCAGGGAAAAGTTACAGAGTAAAAAGTAGAGAAAAATTGATGTTTTTTTCACCTCAATTTCAATATTTTTCTTTTTCAGCTGTTATTTTCTGTAGGAAACCCTTGTAGGATCTACACAAATGACCCCTTGCTGAATTTAGAATTTTGTCTACTTTTCAGAAATGTTTAGGTTTCTGGGATCCAGCATTGGTTTCATGACCATTCCGGTCACTGACTGGAAGGAGGCTGAAAGCACAAAAAATTGCACAAATGGGGTATGCCCCAGTAAAATGCCAAAATTGTGTTGAAAAATTGGGTTTTCTGATTCAAGTCTGCCTGTTCCTGAAAGCTGGGAAGCTGCTGAGTTTAGCACCGTAAACCCTTTGTTGATGCCATTTTCAGGGGAAAAACCACAAGCCTTCTTCTGCAGCCACTTTTTCCAATTATTTTTTAAAAAAACGAAATTTTCACTGTATTTTAGCCAATTTCTTGGCCTCCTTCAGGGGAACCCACAAAGTCTGGGTACCTCTAGAATCCCTAGGATGTTGGAAAAAAAGGACGCAAATTTGGCTTGGTTAGCTTATGTGGACAAAAAGTTATGAGGGCCTAAGCGCGAACTGCCCCAAATAGGCAAAAAAAGGCCCGGCACAGGAGGGGGAAAAGGCCTGGCAGCGAAGGGGTTAAGAGCAGTCGCTCTGATTGCCTGGACTCAACACAAACAGAAATGGCTGACTCCACCACAGGACTCAGGGACTCAGTCCTCATGTCCTGAAAAGTAGAAATACATAAGGTATAAGTATGCATGGTAGGGATACCCTGAGCTCCTAGCCCTTGTAGGGGAAGTCCATGTTGGACTTCCTGGTGGTCAAATTTGAAATCATTGTGTTTGTACCCAGTGGAAGTCTCCCAGGAACCAGTGCAGCCCCTTGTGCTCCTGTGAGAGACTCACAGGAGAACACACCGACTCCCAAGAGACTCTTGCAAGAAACAAAAGGCTAAAGTGATGTTATTACTAGGCATATTAATAATATATTATGTTTTTTTTTTTTTTTACGTAGAAATTCACAGAAAAAAGCAAAGGTTAAAGTGATGTTACAGTTAGGTGAAAATGTCAGTTAAAAACTAACATTCTAAACTAAAAAAGAGCACTGCAATACAGCAGTTAACGTTAATTGAAGAAACTAAACTCATGCCCTTGCCATGCACTACTTATGACCTCATGTATTACATTACTCATTAACTGTTCTACGACATCATTGATAACATCACTGATGAGATATGAATACATCATTGATGACAACACAGTACAAGACAGGGGTGTGAGGTTTAGTTTAATCATTTCAGAGTTTTTGTTAGATTAAAATTGGAGCTGAACGAGCAAAGATTAACAGTGTGAGCCGAGCCAGAGTTGAGCAAAGAGTCTGGCTTGGGTATTAGAACCCTTGTACAAGCTGAGTGCTGAAAATGTCTGCTATGTAAATCATACAACAAATATCACGTAAAAAGTGTATTTATTTAACATGTGGAAGTTTTGACATTAATGTCATATTATAGCATTGCACTGAGAAGTAATTGTGATTTTTTTTCAACATGAACTTAAAACCATATCTGCCTCAGTCCCCATACTGGTTGCATTAGTGAACCAAGGACCAAGACAGTTGTCATGTGAACTCTGTGTGTGGCACAGAATATTATAGAGCAACATCATAGTCTATTAAGTCAAACACAATAAGCTTTTGTATAGGTGATATTCTGAACTAAAATATTTTAAAGTGTTTTCATATGCAATTATGAAGAAAAGGGAGTTTTGATTAAATAAAATATTTTCCTGAGATCACACAATTTAGGCAGGGTATCTGTGATTTATCCAAGCTTCTGGTTTCATGTTGTACAAATCAGCCACTAAATTGGTATTTGTCTCTCCCTTTTAGGTCTTCCCTACACAGCGTGTGTGCTGTGCGATGTATTATTTACAACTCAGTTACAACCCACCCACAGCATAGCATTGGTTGTTTTTGCTGTCAGTCTCACTTGAATTCTTTTGATTGCTTACTCCGTTAGTCCTCCCTTCATTTCTTGTGTTAGCTCCTCCCTGGATCATGTACCAAGTATATATGTTCTTCCTCATCGTTTTGCAACACACAATTTTTTTTTTATTTGTGAGGATTTCAGTATTATTCCTGGACATGCAAAGCACTTTCAGGGGTGGCTCCTTCCCTATAGCGAAGGAACGTCGCCCCACTGGCTGTGCCAGAAGCAGAAAAATAAAACAATAGCTTTCTATCATTTTATTTTTCTGCTTCTGGCTAAGCCAGCATGTGAAAGGAGGGGCAGGCTCAGAGGTGGGAGGAGGAGAGAGTGCACCAAGTGCGCAAGTGTGCTTGAGCCAAACATACATGCGCACTTAGGTTTCTCCAGCCCGGCTGTGTTTAACAGCCGGGCTGGAGAAACTGCACAGACCCCAGGGCTGTGTCTGTTACTTACACCCACAACTGTAGTACTCTAAGACACTGTACTCTACGCTACTCCACTCTAAGCCGCTCCACTCTATGCCACTCTACTCCACAATACTTCACTCTACTCCAAGCCACTCCACCCTACTCTATGCCGCTCTACTCAATGCCGCTCTACTCAACGCCACTCTAGTCTACTCTACGCTAGTCTACACCACTTCAATCTACACCACCCGAATCTATGCCATTCCACTCTACTCCATGCCACTGTACTCTACATCCGTGGTTCCCAACCTGTGGTCCGGGGACACCTGTGAGTCCGCAGAGCCTCCTTGCTAGGTCCGTGACTGCTTAGAAAATCAAACCGTATTGACAGATTAATAAAGTGAAAATAAATAAAGCAGCTAAATCCAGAAATGAACATTTTAAAACGTACTGTAAATGTCAAGGAATTTGAAATTGGGAGCTAAAAATGTAATTAGTATCTTGAGATTGAGTTGTGGGAACAGTGCCAGTGCTTCAAACATAATATAGTATGGAGGACATGTGGCTTCAATTGAATTTAGAAAAGCTCCAACCTTTCTTTGATGAATGCTTGTTTCTGTATTTATTGTGTATGTTTTACATTTTAAATCGTTCACAATGTTACCCGGCTTCCAGTAATGACTCAGTGGGGGGTCCCTGGATTCCAATAATGATTCAGTGGGAGTCCCTGGGTTCCAGTAATGATAACGTGGGGGTCCACAGACGTCAAAAGGTTGGAAACCACTGTTCTATGCCACTTCACTCTACTCTATGTTACTCCACTCTACTCTACGCCACTCCATTCCACTCTATTCCAGACCACTCTACTCTATGCCACTCTACACCACTCCACGCCATTGTACTCTACACCACTCTGCTCCGCTCCACCCCATTCTTTTCCATTCTACTCTACACCACTCTATGCCACGTTACTCTACATTACTTTATGCCACTCCACTCTACTCTATGCCACTCTACTCCCCTCTATGCCACTCTTTGCCACCTCATTCTATGCCACTCCACACCACTCTACTCCACTATACTCTACTCTACACTACTCTAGGCCACTCCCCTCTATTCTACATCACTCTATTCTAGGCCACTCTACTACATGCCACTCCATTTCTCACAATGCCTCTCTATGCCACTCTACGCCAATCTACTCTATGCCACTCTACGCCACTCTACCCTACACCACTCCACTCTACCCCATTGTACTCTACAGTACTCACCACTCCTCTCTACTCCATGTCACCCCACTCTATACCACTTTACTCTAATCCACTCCACTCTATATCAATCTACTCAACACCACTCCATGGCACTCCTCTCCACTATCTACTCCTCCACTGTAAGCCACTTTACAGCACTCTACACCATGCAAGTCTAATCTATGCCTCCCCACTCTACCCTGCACCACTCCACTCTATGCCACTCCACTTTCCTCTATGTCACTCTGCTCTAAGCCACACCACTAACTTTTAGCCATGTTGATCATCGGCCACCCTGCTGTACAACACATCTAAAGAAGTTTACAACCCCAATAGCTCTCACATAGGTGTTATTTATTGACTTCCCAATGCTTTGTTTTACCTCTTCCTGAATTCTTCCACAGTTTTTTTTAGGGAAGTGAACTCGATCAAAGGTATTGGAGCACTTTACATCAGCATCAGTTCCATTACATTGTAGGAGGCTGGACTGGCTTGTAGTGAGTACCAAGGGGTACTTACACCTTGCACCAGGCCCAGGTATCCCTTATTAGTGTATAGGGGTGTCTAGCAGCTTAGGCTGATAGAAAAGGTAGCTTAGCAGAGCAGCTTAGGCTGAACTAGGAGACGAGTGAAGCTCCTACAGTACCACTAGTGTCATATGCGCAATATCATAAGAAAACACAATACACAGATATACTAAAAATAAAGGTACTTTATTTTTATGACAATATGCCAAAAGTATCTCAGTGAGTACCCTCAGTATGAGGATAGCAAATATACACAACATATATGTACACAATACCAAAAATATGCAGTATAGTCTTAGAGAACAGTGCAAACAATGTATAGTTACAATAGGATGCAATGGGGACACATAGGGATAGGGGCAACACAAACCATATACTCCAAAAGTGGAATGCGAACCACGAATGGACCCCAAACCTATGTGACCTTGTAGAGGGTCGCTGGGACTGTAAGAAAACAGTGAGGGTTAGAAAAATAGCCCACCCCAAGACCCTGAAAAGTGAGTGCAAAGTGCACTAAAGTTCCCCAAAGAGCACAGAAGTCGTGATAGGGGAAATCTGCAGGAAAGACTAAAACCAGCAATGCAACAACGATGGATTTCCAGACGAGGGTACCTGTGGAACAAGGGGACCAAGTCCAAAAGTCACGATCAAGTCGAGAGTGGGCAGATGCCCAGGAAATGCCAGTTGTGGGTGCAAAGAAGCTGCTACTGGACAGTAGAAGCTGAGGATTCTGCAAGAACGACAAGGGCTAGAAACTTCCCCTTTGGAGGATAGATGTCCCACGCTGTGGAGAGTCGTGCAGAAATGTTTTCCTGCGGAAAGACCATAAACAAGCCTTGCTAGCTGCAAAGCTTGCAGTTGGGGTTTTTGGATGCTGCTGTGTCCCAGGAGGGACCAGGATGTTGCCAATTGCGTCAGGGGACAGAGGGGGCGCCCAGCAAGATAAGGAGCCCTCTCAAAAGCAGGCAGCACCCACAGAAGTGCCATAACAGGCACTATGAAGTGGAGTGTAATGGTGCTCACCCGAAGTTGCACAAAGGAGTCCCACGCCGCCAGAGGACAACTCAGGAGGTCGTGCAATGCAGGTTAGAGTGCCGTGGACCGAGGCTTGGCTGTGCACAAAGGATTCCCTCGGAAAGTGCACAGGAGCCGGAGTAGCTGCAAAACACACGGTTCCCAGCAATGCAGTCTGGCGTGGGGAGGCAAGGACTTACCTCCACCAAACTTGGACTGAAGAGTCACTGGACTATGGAAGTCACTTGGACAGAGTTGCTGGATTCAAGGGGCCTCGCTCGTCGTGCTGAGAGGAGACCCAGAGGACCGGTGATGCAGTTCTTTGGTGCCTGCGGTTGCAGGGGGACGATTCCGTCGACCCACTGGAGATTTCTTTGGAGCTTCTAGTGCAGAGAGGAGGCAGACTACCCCCACAGCATGCACCACCAGGAAAACAGTCGAGAAGGCGGCAGGATCAGCGTTACAGAGTTGCAGTAGTCGTCTTCGCTACTTTGTTGCAGTTTTGCAGGCTTCCAGTGCGGTCAGCAGTCGATTCCTTGGCAGAAGGTGAAGAGAGAGATGCAGAGGAACTCGGATGAGCTCTTGCATTCGTTATCTAAGGAATTCCCCAAAGCAGAGACCCTAAATAGCCAGAAAAGAGGGTTTGGCTACTTAGGAGAGAAGATAGGCTAGCAACACCTGAAGGAGCCTATCAGAAGGAGTCTCTGACGTCACCTGCTGGCCCTGGCCACTCAGAGCAGTCCAGTGTGCCAGCAGCACCTCTGTTTCTAAGATGGCAGAGGTCTGGAGCACACTGGAGGAGCTCTGGGCACCTCCCAGGGGAGGTGCAGGTCAGGGGAGTGGTCACTCCCCTTTCCTTTGTCCAGTTTCGCGCCAGAGCAGGGCTGAGGGGTCCCTGAACTGGTGTAGACTGGCTTATGCAGAAAATGGGCACCATCTGTGCCCATGAAAGCATTTCCAGAGGCTGGGGGAGGCTACTCCTCCCCAGCCCTGACACCTTATTCCAAAGGGAGAGGGTGTAACACCCTCTCTCTGAGGAAGTCCTTTGTTCTGCCTTCCTGGGCCAAGCCTGGCTGGACCCCAGGAGGGCAGAAACCTGTCTGAGGGGTTGGCAGCAGCAGCAGCTGCAGTGAAACCCCTGAAAAGGCAGTTTGGCAGTACCCGGGTCTGTGCTACAGACCCGTGGGATCATGGGATTGTGCCAACAATGCCAGGATGGCATAGAGGGGGCAATTCCATGATCTTAGACATGTTACATGGCCATATTCGGAGTTACCATTGTGAAGCTACACATAGGTAGTGACCTATATGTAGTGCACGCGTGTAATGGTGTCCCTGCACTCACAAAGTCTGGGGAATTGGCCCTGAACCATGTGGGGCACCTTGGCTAGTGCCAGGGTGCCCACACACTAAGTAACTTAGCACCCAACCTTTACCAGGTAAAGGTTAGACATATAGGTGACTTATAAGTTACTTAAGTGCAGTGTAAAATGGCTGTGAAATAACGTGGACGTTATTTCACTCAGGCTGCAGTGGCAGGCCTGTGTAAGAATTGTCAGAGCTCCCTATGGGTGGCAAAAGAAATGCTGCAGCCCATAGGGATCTCCTGGAACCCCAATACCCTGGGTACCTTAGTACCATATACTAGGGAATTATAAGGTATATTGTAATCTAACTTGGTAAAATTGGTAAAATTGGTAAAATTGGTCACTAGCCTGTTAGTGACAATTTGAAAGAAATGAGAGAGCATAACCACTGAGGTTCTGAATAGCAGAGCCTCAGTGAGACAGTTAGTCATAACACAGGTAACACATACAGGGCACACTTATGAGCACTGGGGCCCTGGCTGGCAGGGTCCCAGTGACACATACAACTAAAACAACATATATACAGTGAAATATGGGGGTAACATGCCAGGCAAGATGGTACTTTCCTACACAACCCCCCCCCCCCAAACGAAGGACAATAAGACTAGCCATGACCTGATGAGTCTTCATTGTCTAAGTGGAAATATCTGGAGAGTCCATCTGCATTGGAGTGGGTACTCCCAGGTCTATGTTCCACTGTATAGTCCATTCCCTGTAGGGATATAGACCACCTCAGCAATTTAGGATTTTCACCTTTCATTTGTTTTAGCCAAAGTAGAGGTTTGTGGTCTGTCTGAACAATGAAGTGAGTGCCAAACAGGTATGGCCTCAACTTCTTCAGTGCCCAGACCACAGCAAAGGCCTCCCTCTCTATGGCAGACCAACGCTTTTCTCTAGGGGTCAACCTCCTGCTGATAAAAGCAACAGGTTGATCCTGGCCCTCAGAATTAAGTTGTGAAAGGACTGCCCCTACCCCTAATTCAGATGCATCAGTTTGGACAATTAATTTTTTGGAGTAACAGGGGCTTTTCAGGACAGGTGCAGAGCACATGGCCTGCTTCAGCTCCTCAAAAGCTTTCTGACAGCTAGCTGTCCACAATACCTTTTTAGGCATTTTCTTGGAGGTCAGGTCATTAAGAGGGGCTGCAATGGAGCCATAGTTCTTTATGAACCTCCTGTAATACCCAGTGAGGCCTAAGAAGGCTCTCACCTGGGTCTGTGTTGTAGGGGGAACCCAATCTATAATAGTTTGAATTTTCCCCTGAAGTGGTGCAATCTGTTCTCCACCTACTAGGTGTCCCAGATAAACCACCTTCCCCTGCCCTATCTGGCACTTTGAAGCCTTGATAGTGAGGCCTGCCTTTTGCAGGGCCTCCAAAACTTTCCATAGGTGGACCAGGTGATCATCCCAGCTGGAGCTAAAGACAGCTATATCATCTAGATATGCTGCACTAAAAGCTTCCAGTCCTTGCAGGACTGTATTCACCAACCTCTGAAAAGTGGCAGGTGCATTTTTCAATCCAAAAGGCATTACTGTGAATTGGTAATGGCCTCCAATGGTTGAAAATGCAGTTTTTGCTTTTGCATCTTCTGATAATTTGATCTGCCAATACCCTGCAGTCAAATCAAAAGTGCTTAGATACTTGGCAGATGCCAGTGTATCTATTAGCTCATCTGCCCTGGGTATAGGGTGAGCATCAGTTTTGGTTGCCTGGTTGAGACCTCTATAGTCTACACAAAACCGCATTTCCTTCTTTCCATCCTTGGAATGAGGTTTTGGTACAAGTACCACAGGAGAGGCCCATGGACTTTCAGAGTGCTCAACCACTCCTAGCTCAAGCATTTTCTGCACCTCTTGCTTTATGCAGTCCCTGACATGGTCAGGCTGCCTATAGATTTTACTTTTGACAGGCAAGCTGTCTCCAGTATCTATAGTGTGCTCACACCAAGAAGTGGTACCTGGCACAGTAGAGAAGAGTTCAGAAAACTGACCCAGGAGATTTATGCAGTGGTCTTTCTGCTCAGCAGTAAGACAATCTGCCAAAACTACACCTTCCACTAGAGCATCTTGTTCTGTGGAAGAGAAGAGATCAGGGAGAGGGTCACTCTCTTCTTCCTGTCCCTCATCAGTTGCCATGAGCAGGGTGAGATCAGCCCTGTCATAGTAGGGTTTCAGGCGATTGACATGGAGCACCCTAAGGGGACTCCTGGCAGTGCCTAAGTCAACTAAGTAGGTGACTTCACCCTTTTTCTCAACAATTATGTGGGGTCCACTCCATTTATCTTGGAGTGCTCTTGGGGCCACAGGCTCCAAGACCCACACTTTCTGCCCTGGTTGGTACTGAACCAAAACAGCCTTCTGGTCATGCCATTGCTTTTGGAGCTCTTGGCTGGCCTGAAGGTTTTTACTGGCCTTTTTCATGTACTCAGCCATTCTTGATCTGAGGCCAAGTACATAGTCCACTATGTCTTGCTTTGGAGCTTTTAAAGGTTGTTCCCAACCCTCCTTAACAAGTGTTAGAGGACCTCTCACAGGGTGTCCAAATAAGAGTTCAAAGGGGCTGAAGCCCACTCCTTTTTGGGGTACCTCCCTGTAAGCAAAAAGGAGGCAAGGTAACAGGATATCCCATCTCCTGCAGAGTTTTTCAGGGAGTCCCATAATCATGCCTTTGAGAGTTTTGTTAAATCTCTCCACCAGTCCATTTGTTTGTGGATGATAGGGTGTAGTGAACTTGTATGTAACACCACACTCCTTCCACATGGCCTTTAAGTAAGCAGACATAAAATTGCTTCCCCTGTCTGATACCACCTCTTTTGGGAAGCCCACCCTGGAAAATATTCCCAGGAGGGCCTTTGCCACTGCAGGAGCTGTAGTGGTCCTTAGAGGAATTGCTTCAGGATATCTGGTGGCATGGTCCACTACCACCAAGATAAACCTATAGCCTGAAGCAGTAGGAGGGTCAAGGGGGCCAACTATGTCAACCCCTACCCTTTCAAAGGGAACCCCAACCACAGGCAGTGGGATAAGGGGTGCCTTTGGAGTGCCACCTGTCTTGCCACTGGCTTGACAGGTTTCACAGGACTTACAAAATTCCTTTGTGTCCTCTGACATTCTAGGCCAATGAAACAAGGGAACAAGCCTGTCCCAAGTTTTCATTTGCCCCAAATGTCCAGCTAAGGGAATGTCGTGGGCTAGAGTTAGGAGGAACTTTCTGTACTCCTGAGGAATCACCAATCTCCTGGCAGTTCCAGGTTTAGGATCCCTTGTTTCAGTGTACAAGAGGTTGTCCTCCCAGTAAACTCTGTGAGAGTCACTGACATCCCCATTTGCTTGTTTGACAGCTTGCTGTCTTAGACCCTCTAGTGTGGGACAGGTATGCTGTGCCACACTCAGCTCCTCCCTGGCAGGCCCCCCTTCACACAAAAGCTCAGCAGTGTCTGCTTCCAGCTCCTCTGGTGTAGGTTCTGCACAGGGTGGAAATTCTTCTTCCTCAGAAGAAGAATCCACTGTAGAGGGAGGGATAGTAGGTAGTGCTTTACTTCTACTAGCCCTAGCTTTAGGGAGCACTTGGTCCATTCTTCCAGGATCCAAGTCACCCTGTCCTTTTTGCTTTTTGGCCTGAGCCCTGGTTAAAGCAAAAGTATGCCCTGGAATGCCCAGCATTGCTGCATGGGCCTCCAACTCCACATCTGACCAAGCTGGTGTCTCTAAATCATTCCCTAGTAGACAGTCTACAGGTAAATCTGAGGCAACCACAACTTTCTTTGGACCAGTAACCCCCCCCCCCGTTGAGATTTACAACAGCCATGGGGTGGCTAAGTGTGTTGTTATGAGCATGGGTTACTTGGTACTGGTGACCAAGTAGGTGTTGTTCAGGGTAGACCAGTTTCTCTATTACCATTGTAACACTGGCACCTGTGTCCCTGTAGTCCTGAACCTCAACACCATTTATTAGGGGTAGTTGCTTGTACTTATCCATGTTAAGGGGACAAGCAACTAAGGTGGCTAAACCAATAGCCCCCTCAGAGACTAACACAGCCTCTGTGGTCTCCCTAACAAGACCAACCCCAACTAAGTTACCAAAAGTGAGCCCAGCTACTCCCTTGGATTGGCTATTAGTAGGTTTGCTCCCACCAACACTGCTATTACTAGGGGCACTAGGTGTAGCAGCAGGGGTTGTAGTGGTAGGAGGTTTGGTGCTTTTCTTTGGACAACTGGGATCTGTTGTCCAATGGGCTTTTATTTTACATAAATAGCACCATGGTTTCTTTTCTTTGTTTTGATTTGAAGAGGATTTGGACCCACCACCCCCACCAGAGTGTTTTTGTGGGCCTGATGAAGACTCATTTTTAGATTTGTCCCCACCCTTGTCGGAAGACTTACCATCCTTCTTCTTGCCATCTTTGTCACCCCCTGTATGAACTTTTCTGTTCACCCTTGTTCTGACCCATTTGTCTGCCTTCTTTCCCAATTCTTGGGGAGAGGTCAGATCAGAGTCCACCAGGTACTGGTGCAACAAATCAGACACACAATTATTAAGAGTATGCTCTCTCAGGATTAAGTTATACAGGCTTTCATAATCCGTAACTTTACTGCCATGTAACCACCCCTCCAAGGCCTTCACTGAATGGTCAACAAAGTCTACCCAGTCTTGTGAAGACTCCTTTTTGGTTTCTCTGAACTTCATCCTGTACTGTTCAGTGGTTAAGCCATAACCATCTAGGAGTGCATTCTTAAGAACTTTGAAATCATTGTCTTCACTTTCTTTCACAGTAAGGAGCCTATCCCTACCCTTTCCACTAAATGATAGCCATAGGATAGCAGCCCACTGCCTTTGAGGGACATCCTGTACAACACAGGCCCTCTCAAGTGCAGCAAACCACTTGTTAATGTCATCCCCCTCCTTATAAGGGGGAACTATCTTGTGCAGATTCCTAGAATCATGCTCTTTTGCAGGATGATTATTGGGAATACTGCTGCTGCCACCATGGGTTTCTAACCCCAATTTCTGTCTTTCTCTTTCTATCTCTAAGGACTGACTATCTAAATCCAGCTGTTGCTTCTTGAGCTTCAGCCTGGATTGTTCCACTCTCAATCTATTGAGCTCCCTTTCTAACATTCTGTCATCAGGGTGGGTGGGTGAGGCATGTCTAGAGACAGAAGTATGCTGAGATTGAACAGAAGGAGACCTGGCCCTAACAGATGACACTCTAACATTCTGGCCTATAGAAGTAATACTTTTACTGTGATGAGAAACAACACTATTACTGTGATGTGAATTCACATCAGAACCAGCTATGCTAGGTGGCTTGCTAGGGGGCAGGCTGGAAAGCTTCCCTCCCACATATTTGCTAGGGTGCCCCATAATCAGAGTGGGAACCATCAGCTAATTTCTCACCAGAAGTGCCACCTAAGGTCTTATCTTGTTCAATGAGCATATTAACCAACAGTTGTCTTGAGGGATTCTTCCCTACCCCTAAACCTCTATCTATACAGAGACTCCTTGCTTCCTTCCAGCTAAGGTTGTCATAAGTTATGTTGGACAGATCAAGAGTTTGGCCTGTACCAGACATTTTAGACAGTGTTTAAGGGATAGAAAAAGTGAGAAAAAAGTTTTTCAGAACTTTTGAAAAGACAGAAAAAAACATTTTAAGAACTTTTTAGAAAGTTTAGAGGTACTTTTCAGCACTTTAGAAAAGAAGTGAGAGAAGAAAAGCAAAACTTTTTGGTTAGGTGTACATACACTGAACTTGTTTTGTATATTTTTCTCTTATGAAAAGTACAATGACAAAAGTGGTAAGTAGTTGCAAGTACTTATCCCACCGCTGCACAACCAATGTAGGAGGCTGGACTGGCTTGTAGTGAGTACCAAGGGGTACTTACACCTTGCACCAGGCCCAGGTATCCCTTATTAGTGTATAGGGGTGTCTAGCAGCTTAGGCTGATAGAAAAGGTAGCTTAGCAGAGCAGCTTAGGCTGAACTAGGAGACGAGTGAAGCTCCTACAGTACCACTAGTGTCATATGCACAATATCATAAGAAAACACAATACACAGATATACTAAAAATAAAGGTACTTTATTTTTATGACAATATGCCAAAAGTATCTCAGTGAGTACCCTCAGTATGAGGATAGCAAATATACACAAGATATATGTACACAATACCAGAAATATGCAGTAGAGTCTTAGAGAACAGTGCAAACAGTGTATAGTTACAATAGGATGCAATGGGGACACATAGGGATAGGGGCAACACAAACCATATACTCCAAAAGTGGAATGCGAACCACGAATGGACCCCAAACCTATGTGACCTTGTAGAGGGTCGCTGGGACTGTAAGAAAACAGTGAGGGTTAGAAAAATAGCCCACCGCAAGACCCTGAAAAGTGAGTGCAAAGTGCACTAAAGTTCCCAAAAGAGCACAGAAGTCGTGATAGGGGAATTCTGCAGGAAAGACCAAAACCAGCAATGCAACAACGATGGATTTCCAGACGAGGGTACCTGTGGAACAAGGGGACCAAGTCCAAAAGTCATGATCAAGTCGAGATCAAGTCGAGAGCCCAGGAAATGCCAGCTGTGGGTGCAAAGAAGCTGCTACTGGACAGTAGAAGCTGAGGATTCTGCAAGAACGACAAGGGTTAGAAACTTCCCCTTTGGAGGATAGATGTCCCACGCCGTGAGGAGTTGTGCAGAAGTGTTTTCCTGCGGAAAGACCATAAACAAGCCTTGCTAGCTGCAAAGCTCGCAGTTGGGGTTTTTGGATGCTGCTGTGGCCCAGGAGGGACCAGGATGTCGCCAATTGTGTCAGGGGACAGAGGGGGCACCCAGCAAGAAAAGGAGCCCTCTCAGAAGCAGGCAGCACCTGCAGAAGTGCTAGAACAGGCACTACAAAGTGGAGTGAAACGGTGCTCACCCGAAGTTGCACAAAGGAGTCTCACGCCGCCGGAGGACAACTCAGGAGGTCGTGCAATGCAGGTTAGAGTGCCGTGGACCCAGGCTTGGCTGTGCACAAATGATTCTCTCGGAAAGTGCACAGGAGCCGGAGTAGCTGCAAAACACGCGGTTCCCAGCAATGCAGTCTGGCGTGGGGAGGCAAGGACTTACCTCCACCAAACTTGGACTGAAGAGTCACTGGACTGTGGGAGTCACTTGGACAGAGTTGCTGGATTCAAGGGACCTCGCTCGTCGTGCTGAGAGGAGACCCAGAGGACCGGTGATGCAGTTCTTTGGTGCCTGCGGTTGCAGGGGGACGATTCCGTCGACCCACAGGAGATTTCTTCGGACCTTCTAGTGCAGAAAGGAGGCAGACTACCCCCACAGCATGCACCACCAGGAAAACAGTCGAGAAGGTGGCAGGATCAGCGTTACAGAGTTGCAGTAGTCGTCTTCGCTACTTTGTTGCAGTTTTGCAGGCTTCCAGCGCGGTCAGCAGTCGATTCCTTGGCAGATGGTGAAGAGAGAGATGCAGAGGAACTCGGATGAGCTCTTGCATTCGTTATCTAAGGAATTCCCCAAAGCAGAGACCCTAAATAGCCAGAAAAGAGGGTTTGGCTACTTAGGAGAGAAGATAGGCTAGCAACACCTGAAGGAGCCTATCAGAAGGAGTCTCTGACGTCACCTGCTGGCCCTGGCCACTCAGAGCAGTCCAGTGTGCCAGCAGCACCTCTGTTTCCAAGATGGCAGAGGTTTGGAGCACACTGGAGGAGCTCTGGGCACCTCCCAGGGGAGGTTCAGGTCAGGGAGTGGTCACTCCCCTTTCCTTTGTCCAGTTTCGCGCCAGAGCAGGGCTGAGGGGTCCCTGAACCGGTGTAGACTGGCTTATGCAGAAAATGGGCACCATCTGTGCCCTTGAAAAAGCATTTCCAGAGGCTGGGGGAGGCTACTCCTCCCCAGCCCTGACACCTTATTCCAAAGGGAGAGGGTGTAACACCCTCTCTCTGAGGAAGTCCTTTGTTCTGCCTTCCTGGGCCAAGCCTGGCTGGACCCCAGATGGGCAGAAACCTGTCTGAGGGGTTGGCAGCAGCAGCAGCTGCAGTGAAACCCCTGAAAAGGCAGTTTGGCAGTACCCGGGTCTGTGCTACAGACCCGTGGGATCATGGGATTGTGCCAACAATGCCAGGATGGCATAGAGGGGGCAATTCCATGATCTTAGACATGTTACATGGCCATATTCGGAGTTACCATTGTGAAGCTACACATAGGTAGTGACCTATATGTAGTGCATGCGTGTAATGGTGTCCCTGCACTCACAAAGTCCGGGGAATTGGCCCTGAACCATGTGGGGGCACCTTGGCTAGTGCCAGGGTGCCCACACACTAAGTAACTTAGCACCCAACCTTTACCAGGTAAAGGTTAGACATATAGGTGACTTATAAGTTACTTAAGTGCAGTGTAAAATGCCTGTGAAATAACGTGGACGTTATTTCACTCAGGCTGCAGTGGCAGGCCTGTGTAAGAATTGTCAGAGCTCCCTATGGGTGGCAAAAGAAATGCTGCAGCCCATAGGGATCTCCTGGAACCCCAATACCCTGGGTACCTTAGTACCATATACTAGGAAATTATAAGGGTGTTCCAGTATGCCAATGTAAATTGGTAAAATTGGTCACTAGCCTGTTAGTGACAATTTGAAAGAAATGAGAGAGCATAACCACTGAGGTTCTGAATAGCAGAGCCTCAGTGAGACAGTTAGTCATAACACAGGTAACACATACAGGGCACACTTATGAGCACTGGGGCCCTGGCTGGCAGGGTCCCAGTGATACATGCAACTAAAACAACATATATACAGTGAAATATGGGGGTAACATGCCAGGCAAGATGGTACTTTCCTACATACATAAGCTCACATTAACTGTTTTAGGTACTGGGCAGATAAGTTGTTTACCCAGACTCCCAGGAAATTGAGCGGACGCTCAGATTGGGGCATGGGTTGTCAACTCCAAAGTCGCCAGTTCTAGTAACGCCACCGCCTGGCTAGAAAGAGGGCAATAGGGAGAAGCCACCTGAAAAATCGGCTCGTTATAGGCTCAAGGTACCAATAGAACATCGAGCTTGCTCGAGCTTTCAGTGGCTTGTCCACCTCTAGGTCAATGGTGTCCGGTTTAGCGACATTCCTAAATAGTGCCATTTTGTTGTTGCATTCTGGGACTAGTAGTTCTGCCTACTATAGAGCCTTAGCTGGAAGAATGCTAAGAACAAATAGATGTTATACAGGGAATCTCGCACAATGGCTCTTGCTCCCATTTTTCTGATCGCCATTTAAGATGTTTGGAGAATAAACTTCCTAGAAAGCGCTAACATTGGTGATACTGCTAAGCGCTAGTGTTTTGTGCCGGTGTCCCTTTAAATGTGAGTATCGGTCTCGGAGAGATCAGCGTCCCCTTGAAACCTTTGCAGAGCATGTGATAGGGCGGTAGGCTGTGCCAAGAGGAGCTCGTTAGAATAAGCTCTTCCTGCATGTCTGTGCCGGAGGCTGGTGCTCAGCGAGTGAGCAGACCGGCCCCTTGCAGGACTGTAACTCACTACAGAACAGCCCCTTTAAAGGGTGTCTCCAGCCACATGTCATCTTACTGGGGCTGTCTTGTTCCTGCACAACAAACTGCCGAGGACCAGCATAGTCCTGTCTTATTAAGGGGACTGAAACTCACCAGAGAGCAGGTTTTTAAAGGGAGGTTCCAGGTGAACGTCATCGAAAGGATGTACATTTTCTGAGAACCCCTTGTGTGTCTCAGGGGTCGGACACCTTATTCTGCAGAGGACTGACGCTGCAGGGCAGCATCTTTCCGGGGTGTTCCGAATAAGGGACGGTCACAGGGGGTCTTCTCTTTTTCCTGCCTGCCCCCGTGCTGTGCAGCAGCGGAGTTATTAAAGCCGCGCAACATGCAGTTTTAAGGACACACGTTTTAACCTATTCTAAGGCGCAGTTGTCAGTTTCCTGCCTCTCCGTTTTTGCATTTTTGCGCAAAAGGAAGACTTACTTGGTGTTTCCCGATGCCGAGCGATGGATAGAGCCGGAGAGATGGTGGAGCGTCAGGAGGAGGGCGCTGCCGGGGCGGCGCTGCCGGCGCCCGCTGTGGCCGAGGCTGGGTGCAGGCATGGGCAGGGCTCGGCGCCAGCGGCCCCAGGGGCAGCACTGCAGCACTGTGAGGTCCTGCAGAACATGATCGACATCTCCATCTCCAACCTGCGGGGGCTCCGCACCCAGTGCGCCGCCTCCAACAACCTGACCCAGCGGGAGATCCGCACGGTGGAGGTAAGGGCGGCGTTATATCAGGGGAGTTGTGGTGGAGGGGCGATCAGCACAGTGGAGGTAAGGACGGCGTTATATCAGGGAAGCTGTGTGAAGGGCGGTGCGTGGAGTGGAGATCCGTGCTGGGGAGGTAAGGGCAGCGCTATATCAGTGTAGTTATATGAAGAGGGGTGGGTGGGGAAGCTCCGCACTGAGGAAGTAAGGGCAGCCTTATATCAGGAAGCGTTATATGGAGGGGCGAGGTCTGCACTACGTATGACCATGCGAGACATAGGCACTGTGGATGTAAGGGCAGCGTTATATCAGGGGCGTGATATTGTGTGTGTGTGGGGGGGGGGGGGGCGCGAGTCTACACACCGTTGCCTTACGGGAGATCTACGCCGTGGATATAAGCAAAGCGTTATAACGGGAATGGAGTGTCTGCTGCACATTGCATTACTCTGCGGAGATAAACACCGCGGAGGTAAGGACAGCGTTATGTCAGGGTACTTATGTGAAGCGAGTTAACGGAGGCGGGATCCGCTCTTTGGAGGTAAGGTGAGCGTTATAGCAGGGGAGTTATTTCTAGAAGGGTGCGTGGAGTGAAGATCCACACTGAGGAGGTAAGGGAAGCGTTATAATAGGGGAGTTATGTGAAGCGGGCTGGGTGGAGGTGAGACCCGCTCTGTGGAGGTAAGGCCAGCGTTATATAGGATATTGTATGGAGGGGTGGGTCTGCACACTGTATGGTATAATCCTACGAGAGATCCGCAGTGTGGATGTAAGGGCAGCGTTATATGAGGGAGTGGCGAAGCCAGTACACTGTGCGGTCCTGCGGGAGATCAGCACATTGCATGACAGCGTTATATCAGAGGGTGTGTCTTCACATTGCAACATCCTACGGGAGACCCGCACAGTGGATGTAAGGGCAGCGTTATATCAGGGGCGTCATAGTAGGGGGGAGTTAAGGGGGGCACACACTATGGCCCTTCGGGAGATCTATGGTGTGTCTATAAGAGCAGCGTTATATAGGGGATAGATGGCCTGGTCATATTCGATGGCCCTGTGGAAGTAAGGACAGCGTTATATCAGAGGGAGCTATATGGAAGGACGGCGAAGTCTGCACCCTTTATGGTCCGTCAGAAGACCTCATTGGATGTAAGGACAGCGTTATAGGCGGGGAGGGAGGGTCTGCAAATTGCATGGCCCCCGCGGAAGATCAACACTGTAGTAGGAAGGTCGGCGATATGTAGAGCGATAAGGCCTGTACACCATAGCCCTGCGGAGATCAGTACTGTGGGGGTGAGGGCAGAGTTAAATCGGGCCAAATAATGGAGGGATGGTGAGGTCTGCACACTGTGTGGCCCTGTGTGAGACTAGTACTTTGTGGGGGAAGGTCAGTGTTATATTTTGGGAGCGAGTCCACAGTTGCATATTCCAACGGGAGACTGGCACTGTGAAGGCAAGAGAGCAGACCGGCTTATATCAAGGGGAGCGTAATATGAGGGAAGAGTCCGCACACTGTCTCGCCCGCGGGACAGCTGCTTCCTGTCCGTAGGTGAGTGAGTCAGTTTAATATGCGGGGGGTCGGATATAGTGCGGTACCCCCTACAGAAGTAACTTGTGGTCCGCGCAGCTTTAGATCAGGTGGGGCTGCTTCGTGTATTGCCCCGCCAGGTGAACATTCCCGTGGGAAAATATAGTTTTAGGCGGACGAGCGTTATGTAGGGGGCGATGGACATGGTATCGCCCAGAGGCACGTCTGCTCCACTGAGGTAACCTGAGAGGATTGCGTTACATCAGTGATGCGCGCAGAGGGGATAGGAGAGGGTTTTGCACATAGCACATCTCTATCCAGAGGCAAGGGGAGACATACACATGCTACTTCCCTGACGTCATGTCCTGGCGGAAGACCCTCGCATGTAGACAAAAGACCCCTGTGCTTGGGATGGCTGCCGTCGACTATATGCATAGCGGCTCGCTCTCTTGGTTTTTATTTTGGGGCGCCTTTGAGTCATTTGTGGGCAGGTGCACCTTTCTTTGCATACATAACGTGTTCATTTACACTCATGGTTCAGGATAGAGACTGTCTAAAAATGTTCCATTTGAGATCCCATCATTGCTTCAGTGTTGGGGGGTCCTTTTCATTTGGTCAAAATTTGGGCCTTCTTTGGTCTAGTAATTGCGGAGCGTCTTTACTGGTTCAGCACGGGGGTATCTTTGGGTTAGTCCAGGAATAGCCCTACAAAAATTCCACATTGAAGGAGTCTTTGCTATAGTTTATGGGACGCCCCTTAATCAGTTCAGTTTTGGGGGTTTTGTTGGTTTAGAATTGCATGTTTTATCTGTTTACTTCAATAGTTCAGTCTTAAGAAGCTCTCTTGATTGGTTCTAGCATCGGAGCAGCCTTTCATCCAGTATTGGAGTTCCCCTTAACCTGTTCTGTATTGGGGCCTTAACTTCATTAACATGAATATTGGGGAGTAACTTTATTCTGATTAGTACTGAGGCGATCCTTCATCAGTGCAATCCATTATTTCAGATTTTTTTTTTCGTTGTTCAGCAGTGGGACAGAATTAATTTTTTTACTCACAATTTATAGCATCCTTTCTGTGCTTTGGTGTTGGGAGTAAGGGTGGGCAAAAAATTCTGCCCCGCCAGCGGATTCCCCGAAGTTTTGCCCACTCTGCATTCTGCTTAGAGCTTCAGCAAAACTCTGCCAACCAGCATGTGGGAGAGTTTTTTTTTGCGAGCAGTTCACCAACATTAAGTTGGCAAGCGAGAATTTGCATCCTCTAGCGTGATTTTCAGGCGCTAGAATTCCTACTGCCGAAATTTCTCAATGTGGGATGTCACGGCAGGTCACTGCTGTTCACGATTAGAAAGGTACCGCTCAAGTAGAAAATCTACTGAAGTGGCAGGAAGAAGCAGCGCCCTCTGGTGCGCCGCGTGGTGCCATTTGTGCTGCAGCACAGAACAAGTTCCCAGCACTAAAAATCAGCACAAGCAGTGTGACTTGCCTCAAGTTACGCCCGTTCACTGAACTCTATAGAATCTTGCGGAGGTATTATGTAACTCTGTGGAATCTTCAGAATGAAACTCTACATGTTCTGCCCAGGCCTAGTTGGGAGTAGGTGGTATTTCATTCGGTAGATACTCCATCCAATGTCTTTGCCTCAGGATGAAGTTTGACCTTACACAACCTGAATTGCTTTGTGCCTACTTGAGCCCTTAGAACATTCCCAAGTTCTATCTAGACCAGATTATAGAATTTCATTGGTATCCTCAAATCAAGCCTTTCAATCCTTAAAGCAGTTCTGAACACACCTGCAGGACTCATCTCAAATAAAAAAAAAAAAAACTGAGGGCCATATGTATGAACACTTTTTCCCATAGACACAGAATGGGTAAAAGCCTTTGCTACATCTGGCCCTGATTGTGTTATTCCAGTTCTAAAATCACTAGACTTCCTTCCAGTGGATAAAAAGGTGCATCTTTAGAACTGAGTGCATCATATCTAGAACCCATTTATCTTAAATCTCTATTATACCTAACATAGGAATGAAAAGTTCTAGGAGAAAATAGAAACTTAAAAGAAAAAGCAATACTCTAAAAAGCCTTAGACTAATAGTAACAAAAGACTAATATAGGCACATTTTCTGATGCTGCATCAAGGATCTAGAGCAGTAGCCCTACGACTCCAAACAACTCCCTCTAACATGGCCTCCAGGTTAGGAATGCAAGGATTCTTACTAAATTGGGCAATCACATTACAAAGGGTATTCTCCTGACTTGAAGAGGGGCCCCTTTCTTTTCCTGTACATCAGAGGCTCCCTTCCATTGCTTCTGTATGGGAAGTGGCCCAGAATGGACGGGTTCCTTGATTTCTGTCCTTCCCCAACCACTTGCCTCCCGTGTTCAGGACGTCACTGAAGCTGAACGAGAATAAAATAATGGACAGAGTGTTGAAACTTTTAAAACACTTGCCCTCAGTCACAGATCTGGGTTTTGCTTGTGTCACCCCAGCTACATGCAAATCAGTCTTGACCCTGCTCCCCATGGGAACAGTCCAGCCCGAATTGCCAAACCAGATCCTCCCTGGATCAGAAACAAGCATCCTGGGACCTGTTTCAGGGTATCACCCCTCATCAGTTAACCTAGCTTGAATCCAGTGGCACAGTGAACAAGGGACCCACGTCTGGACATACCCTTACCACTTAGGGCACACATGGCAAAACCAAAAATAAAATGATGGATGGAGTGTTAGAACCTTTCAAACTGTCACCCCCAGCCTGAAGCTGAACCATGCACTCTGTACTTAAAGACATGTCTCGTTATCATGGGCTACTGTTCAAGTAATTGGAGCAGGTGAGTGGGTGATTTGGGGTTTGTTGTCAGGGGAAAACATTTCTTCCCTTTTTTTCCAGTGGTGCTGAACTTCTGTGTACTGCTGGGTGGTGCCCGACCTCTCTCTCTGCTTCATAGACCTGTATGCTAAGGATCTACTGTTGCTTACAACAAAGTTGAAGAAATGCCATCACAATGCAAATCAGAGTGCTGAGTTATCTCGTCAGGGCTATGGAGCGGTATGTAAATGTATCACATGGAGCAGCTACTTAATGACATCCAGAAAACGCTTTAGGCACTATAGACACTCTATACAACTAATATGCCCATTGAATGGGGAGTGACTTCTTGTGCGCCTCTTATTGGTTGGTGGCTGCCACCCTCTGCTCCCGATTGTCTTGTGAACCAACCCCCCCCCCATTTGTATTATCTGTCACCCCCCCCCCCTTCAGTTTTGTATTCGGGCACCGTGCCTATTCTTACATTTCCCCGGGTGCCAATCGGTCTTAGTCTGCTGGGCACGGGAGGATTGCCAGTATCCTCCTGCTCCTGATTGGATGGTTGCAGTCTCCTCTTTTCTGTGCTGTGTAGTGATTGCCTCGCTGCTCTGTGCTGAATTCAGCTACCTCCTTCTGTTTTGCATTGGATGGCGTCCTGCCTTCATATGCACAGAATTAGATGCAACTCACCTTGTGTTGCTCAGTATTGATTGGTGCCCTGCTTTCGCGGGCAAGAGGATTGGATAGCGCTTGGGGTTGAGTGCCTTTTGGACTGCTGGGACACCGTTGAATGCTTTCTGCTGCTTTGTGTTAAAGTGTACCGAATCTAAAGGAGGGGCTCGTAGTTGGAAAATCTAACATTTCAGAGAAACCCAATATGGTTTTCACAGGCATTGCACTCCTAAATCACTGTTAAAAATAAAAAAATTAAAAAAACAGCAGTAAGGCCTAAAAGGGTTGTTTGTAGTATTGAAATATCAAGTAAGTAAGATGCCACCATGTTGTTAATAAAGCTGGAGTGGCCCAATGGCCCCAATGTGTTCATTGTATCAACCTGTTACATAAAGTGCAGAAACAATGATAAAAACACAAGAACTGTTACCTGCCCAAATATTTTCCTGAGGTGGATGGTGGCTGGTGCCCTTGTGATTGGTATATGGTGGCCAGTGCCCTTGTGACTGGTATATGGTGGCCAATGTCCTTGTGTTTGATGGATGGTGGCTGGCACCCTTTCCCCGGGAGGCTGGAGAGATGGGGATCGGTTTTGTTACTGGGGCCCGGTTTTGAAGTGGTGCTGCAATATCGGCCTCCAGTAAAAAAAAACAGCAATCCAGCATAATCCACTCACTCTCGCTTCCAGCCTTCGTGCAGGAGCTGGTCTGATAAAATTGCCGGGACTGCTCTGTGTTCCCAGCCGGCCCTGGTGGCCTGCCCCCTTCTGATTGGTGGATGTGGCCCGCCCCTTTCTGATGAGTGGATGTTGGCCCGAACCATGTGGCTTTTACCTCGGATGACCTGCTTCCATCTGCCATGGAATGGGTCGAGAAGGTGTGTGTTCCCCCTCAGCCTCGTACTGGAAGAGGAGGCGGTGTCTCCTTCTTCACTGTTTTGATCAGTGGTCTTCTGACCTTTGCTGTTCAGTGGACGCAAGTTTGCTCCCCTCTGCTTTGTGTTGAGGGACCCTTTGGCCTTCTATTATATAGGCTTCCTGTCGTTCTCTTCCTCTGCCAGGAACACATATTCTTCCTGTGGGGCCTTGCTTCTCTTTCCACGTTTTGGATATGACTACCTCATTCTCTCACTACACCTAATTAGCAAGTCCCTGCCTTGTTTTGTTCTCCCTTTGTAAGGACCGGCTACTATTGAGAAGATGGGCTGCTTCCATCGCAGTAGAGACTCTACCCATGGCCCGCCTCCCTCTGCATCTCAGCAGAGCCCATCCTTAGAGCACGCCATTTCTTGGAAAGATTAGATCTCGCCTGAGTGACCCTGAAAACAGAGTTAAGTGTGTGAAAGGTGTGTAAGGTGTTAGTGATTTCCCTCATGGGTTCGTAGAATTGGGTTTCTTTGTAAGCTGCCTTTTGGGTGCAGAGGCCTGGCTGCTGCTTGAGTGCGATCTGGGTTCAGGGCCACTGGGATTATGTGGTACTCAGAGGTCAATGTATGCGGCAGGGTTAGCTAAATTATGCATCAAGAAAAGGTGTTATGGTGCAATTATGCAACACATTTTCCCATGACAAAAAGGTCTTCTGAAAAGTAATGAGCATTTCATATTTTGTATCTAAGTGTCTTTCTATCATGTACTTTATAATTCAAAACCTGGCTGCTGTAGGGGAGACACAGTATGTTTGTTGGATCTTCTAAAGTCTGATTTCCCTCTAGAAATAACTGCATTTTTGACAGCCATGCATGTGATCATGAATTTGTGCTAGAAAGAAGGAATCCCTTTTCCAGCCTGTTTGAAATACTTTAAAAAGTATTTAAGGTTTTTAATTCCTTCCTCAGGCAAAATACCTTCTCCCATTCCATCAAAAGTGATGCTTAAGCTACCGGCAATATTGTCACCACTTGACATATCTACTTACAGGAATCCACTGCAGAGGATGAACAGTTCAGCTACTCATATTTTTGCAAAAAAAAGTGACTGTACATTCACATTTTGCAAAGGCACGTGTTGCCGTAGTTCAGTTTTGGAGCTGTACCCAGCTTTACAAATGTCATACCAGCTCTTAAATTACCCTAAGGCCTAGGGTAAGCACTCCTAGAAAGTACTGCTCTTTGGCTGCAACTCGCTGTAGGTTGGACCTGTTGATACCCAGACCCGGACCCCTGGCAGTGCTCATGCGATCCTTCTCAAAGAAAGTTCAATTGAAATTGATTTGACGTTGAAATTTAGATTCAGAAATGACGTCTGCTGATCTGTTGACTGAAATGTTGACCTCTTGGAAAATGTTATCTTGAAATAATGTGTCTTTCACGACTCTGTGATTCCCTTTACATAGTATGTCGGCCGTCGAAGGAAGCACATAATTTAAATTATAAAGCATGTATTAAGGACAAATAAAAACGCTTTGTTGGATTAATACTAACTACTTCAGTATTCATCTGTGGGAGAATTTAAAAAAACTCGCCATTTTAGAGCTGCTTCGTATTTTGCAAAATTGAATATGTGTTGGAAAGCCTTTCCAAATAAAAATACTCACCAGTTGAAAGCAGCCTTTTTTCGAGGTCTCCAACGTGAGCGTGGCCTATTGATTGTGGGTTGATGGTATTGATTTTGTTGAGGGTGGGTTGGAGATACATAACATCTAGCCAGTAAATTGCTCATTTTGCAACCGAGATATCAACATTGATATGCCAGCTTCTCAAGCGATCAAATTGTGTGATCTTAGCCAAGTGACCCAAAGCCTGCGTCCTGGTCCATTACTTGCCTGTCATTTAAGAACGCCCCTAATGAAGTAAGTTTGTAGTTGTCTGTATGAGATGATATATTAATCCACACTTAGGATAGACAAAGCCTCCCTGAGATCTCAACTTGCTTCAGTCCAGGTGTGAACTGATCATCCAGTCCTGTTTTTATTTTATTTCCATTCTGGTGCTTGTATATTTTTCTCCATTAAAAAGGTACCAGACTACTCTTACCATAAAGCGAGGAACAAAACTGCGACTGGGTAAGGTGCACCTTTGGTCAAGCCTTTTACTCCAGCACAATTGCAAATCTGCAGCCAATCCCCAGTGAGCAGTTGTCTAAAGCAAAACTAGTGAAACATTTTTCGGAATAATCTGAGTCACATTTGACATTCACATTGTCATGGTGACACTCCTAAACCAAAATCAACCCCAGCCCTCACCAAAATCCCTCATCGTATTGCTGGTCCGATGACTCTTCAAAGTAAGTGTGCGCTGCTGACATCAGTGTGAACAGATTACAAGCCTGAATCCTAGCAAGGCCAGCTCAACTGTTCCTCTTTGCAAGGTCAATTAATCGAGTGGTGTCACTTAGGTAACAATAACACCTGTTATTTACAGTGCTTAGAAGTGGCAACAATTATTTCTATATATACAGCAAGCTGTTATTATCTACAGAGGCGTTCTGGCCTGCCGCCAGTAGACTGTTCCCTCTGTTTGAAGAACAGTGGGTTTCTGGCTTATTGTTGGCAGAGTATGGGTTGTATTGTAGCATTTGTATAGCGCTGATTATGCCTAGGTTGGGTGCTGAAGCACTTGCCCACATTGATAGCATGCTGCACTGAGTAGGTTGTCTGGTTGGGAGCGTCCTGTCTTAGGTAAGTTTATTGTGTTATGAGACGCATTGCTTAACAGCGTGGTGAATGAAAGAAGTCCAAGGAATATATTTGTCTCTAAGGTTTTGAGATGTGTTGGCAGCATTAGCTCTGAAGGTCCCTTGGGTTACTCTTGTTTTTCTTCTGAGGTATCTGGCCTGGCAGTTCGGACTGGCCTGGTCCTATTAGAGCAGGATCAAGGCTGGTTTGCATAAGGCTAGTCCTAGGGTCTTATTTAAAGTTTGGCAAATGGGATACTTTTTAGGTTTGGCCTGCACAGCACTTGCACTGTGCTTGCAAAGTCTTATGTTACTAAAAAACATTCTTTAAAGGAACTAAGAACCTGCCCCTACTTCGTCCCTTATTTACCTGAACTTCCCCTTTGTTTAATCAAACGTCGCTTGAAATTACTTGCTTTTTATTGGTTAGCAGGTCACCTCCTGCTCTTCTGTACTGCTTTTGCTGTTGCGTAGAGTATGGCCGAAGTACACCTTCTGGTTTTTGTTGATTGGTTACCTGTTAGTGTTTATATGCGAAAAGATGAACTGAACGCAAGTCAGTTCACATTGAAATGTGTGTAAACATGTCAGTCATCTTGCAATGAGTTATTGAGTACAGATGTAAAGCAAGCAGCGAGTAGGCTCATTATGTTGTATTTTTCAATACTTATTACTTACATTTCTGATGAATAACAGTTGCAAATATTAACATTATGTGTGTTCATATCTTAAACTACCACTCACTCATTTTTATAAAAAGTCATTTGTATAATTGGGTGATGTTTTTATTTCAATTTATTTTTCTCTCAGTGACTTATTAATAGGCAGTCACAAGTGTAGTTATCTTGCAGGCACTAGGGTCATGATTTGAATGGTGCAGCAGCACCACGGCCAAAAGTTGTCAGAACTCCTCTAAACACCAAATATTGCTATACTTTACTACTAAACAGGCAGTCACAAGTGCAGTTGCATTGAGGCATTAGGGTCATGATATAAATTGTGAAGCAGGTGCAGTGGCACCAGGGCCACAGGGTGTCAGAACACCTCTAAACACAGATTATTGCTAAGTTGTACTGCCAAACAGGCTGTCACAAGAGCAGGTATCTAGCAGGCACTAGGGTCATGATTTGAATGGTGGATGAGGTGCATCGACATCAGGAACAAAAGATCTCTGCACCCCACTAAACGCTTATTATTTCTATATTTCACAAATAAACCAGCTGTCACAACTGCAGTTAGTTTGCAGTCACTAGGGTCATGATCTGAAAGGTGCAGCAGGTGCAGTGGCACCGGTGCCACAAAGTGTCAGAACTCCTCTAAACACAGACTATTGCTAAATGTTACTACTGAACAGGCAGTCACAAGTGCAGTTAACTTGCAGGCACTAGGATCATGATTTTAGTGGTGCAGCAGGTGCAATAACCCTGGGGCCAAAAGATCTAGTAACCCCTCTAAACACCAAATATTGCTATATTTTACTGCTAAACAGGCAGTCACAATGGCAGTTACCTTGCAGGCAATAGGGTCATGATTTGAATAGTTCAGCAGGTGAAGAGGCACCAGAGCCAAAAGTTGTTATATCTCCTCTCATCACCAAATATTGTAATATTTTACTACTAAACCAGGAGTCACAAGTGCAGTTACTGTGTAGGCATTACGGTCATTTTTTGGGTGGTGCAGCATGTGTAGTGGCAGCAGCCCCAAAAGTTGTCAGAGGTCCTCTGAACATCACATTTTGCTATATGTTAATACTAAACAGACAGTCACAAGTGCAGTTATCTTGCAGGCACTAAGGTCATGGTTTTATTGGTGTAGCAGGTGCTGTGGCACCGGTGCCACAAGGTATCAGAACCCCTCTACACACAGATTATTGCTACATTTGATACTAAGCTGGCAGTCACAAGTGCAGTTGCCTTGCAGGCACTAGGGTCATGATTTTAGTGGTGCAGCAGATGCAGTGACACTGGGGCCAAAAGCTCTAGTAACCCCTCCAAACACAAAATATTGCTATATTTTACTGCTAAACAGGCAGTCACAAGGGCAGTTACCTAGCAGGCACTAGGGTCATGATTTTAGTGGTGCAGCAGATGCAGTGACACTGGGGCCAAAAGCTCTAGTAACCCCTCCAAACACAAAATATTGCTATATTTTACTGCTAAACAGGCAGTCACAAGGGCAGTTACCTAGCAGGCACTAGGGTCATGATTTTAGTGGTGCAGCAGATGCAGTGACACTGGGGCCAAAAGCTCTAGTAACCCCTCCAAACACAAAATATTGCTATATTTTACTACTAAATTGGCAGTCACAAGGGCAGTTACCTAGCAGGCACTAGGGTCATGATTTGAATAGTTCAGCAGTTGTCATAACTCCTCTAAGTACCAAATGTTGCAATATTTTACTACAAAACAGGCAGTCACAAGTGCAGTCATCATGCAGGCATTACGGTCATGGTTTGGGTGGTGCAGCAGGTGCAGTGTCATCAGCCCCAAAAGTTGTCAGAGGTTCTCTGAACACCAAATTTTGCTATATGTTAATACTAAACAGGCGGTCACAAGTGCAGTTATCTTGCAGGCACTAGGGGCATGGTTTTAATGGTGCATCAGGTGCAGTGGCACCAGTGCTACAAGGTGTCAGAACCCCTCTAAACACAGATTATTGCGACATTTTACTACTAAGCTGGCAGTCACCAGTTCAGTTACCTTGCAGGCACTAGGGTCATGATTGTAGTGGTGAAGCAGGTGCAGTGAAACTGGGACCAAAAGCTCTAGGAACCCCTCTAAACCCCACATATTGCTATATTTTATAACTAAACAGGCAGTCACATGTGCAATTACGTTGCAGGCATTAAGGTCTTAATTTGAATGGTGCAAGAGGTGCAGTGCTACCGTGCCCAAAAGCTCTAGGAACCCCACTCTCACAAATTATTGCTAAATTGTACTTATGAACAGGCAGTCGCCAGGGCAGTTATCTTGCAGGCATTAAGGTCATGATTTGAATCATGCAGAAGGTGCAGTGGCACCAGGGCCAAAAGTTGTCATAGCTTCTCTAGACACCAAATATTGCTATATTTTACTACTAAACAGGCAGTCACAATTGTGGTTACATTGCAGTTAAAAGGGGCATGATTTAAATGGTGCAGCAAGTGCAATGGCACTTTACTAACTACACATTACTATACTCTAATATAATGCCATATTAAATAAGGTACACGTTACAAGTTTCTAACCTTGGGATATTAATTCAACATACATCACAACATAAACCACAATTAATGATTTATCTAGTTTAAGACAAACATTATTACAACCTTTTTATAATTATAATCCAATTAGTAAAATGGAATGCAAAAGAAAAACTAAAGGAGAAACCTATTGGCTTTGCCAATGCTTGTTTGGAAATGTGGTATATGTCCTTCTGTCATACTGCAAGTGCATTATTTCTTTGACACTTGTAATACAGTATATATGTCATGTTTTAACAGAGTATCTCATCCACCAATATGTAGATAAGTATTAGTCTGAAGTGGTGCAATGAGAGAACAACAACGGATTGGAATCAATCAATCAGTATTTGTGAAGCACAGCTACTCACCCGTGAGGGTCTCAATGTGCTGGGGGGGAGGGGAAGTTCCTCATCCGAAGAGCCACAAATTGAGAATCATCCTGAAGATGGTGAGCGACGTGCTTTGTCTGAGGAGCAGGGGGAGGTTGTGCCAGCTCTTCGCTGCAGTGTAGGTAAAAGATCGTCCTCCGGCGGTGGTTTTGCGGATGCGAGGGATGGTGGCCAGGGCCATCTGGGCAGAGCTGAGGGATCTGGTGGGGGTGTGGAAGGGAATGTGGCCCAAGCGATTGCTGGTCAATGATGCTTTTTAGGTCAACCATAGCAACGCACAAGCGCTACTCTTCTCGACGTGTAATCTATTCTGTGGGTTTCAACCACGCCCATCTCACACTCATCTCTTTCTGTTGTTCCTTGGCCTTCCTTTCAAAAATCCCTTGATGTCGTTGGTAAATGCTTTTGTTTACCCCGCCTTGAGGCAGTTTTATTACCTCCTTGGAGACTGACCCTGTTACATGGATTATTGCACGATCGGTGAGATACCTTAGTGTGGCCCACTATTTTTTATTTTGCTTTGTGCTCATGGTGGTATGTTGTTTCTTCCTTTTCTGCGGTTTCAGGCATCTTGCTGTTTCTTTCCGATGTCTGAAGGCTCTTTTTTTTATTTATATTGTTTTGCAGTTTTATGTAGTGCAAACTCGACACAAAGGTATTGGATCGCTTTATGTTTTTTTGCTGTGTTATATAGCACAAACTTAATACAAAGGTATTACAGTGCTTTACATGAGCACTGGTTACATTACACAAGAACACATTCATTTTTGGTAGCAAGGGGAGATTAAGTGATTTGCCCAGAATCATAGGCTGTTGAGCCAGTGCCGAGACTCAAACTGTGTTCCCCAGCTCCAAAGTCGGCAGCTCGGGCCCTTACGTAACACCCTCACTTTTACGTAAGGGCCAGAGCTGCCGACTTTGGACTTGGGACAGTCTGGGAATAACTTTTTTTTTTTTTAATGTAGCGCTTCGTAATACAGGGTCTTCCATTTCATAGCGTTGCAAAGCAGGTGCTATTCTTAACAAATTCACTCTAATTCATTTGCCTTGAATTTACAGAGCTGAAGAGGTAAAAAAAAAAAGCTATGTCAGGATTGTAATCTGTGACATTCTCGTTCTGCCAAGTCCTCTGCAGTGGGTGCATTAACTAACTGACTTGAGTAGAGTTTAACACTAGGCGATAGCATGTACTTTTGATAACTTCTAGAGGGGTCACCAACCAAGCACATAGGTTAGTTCTAGGAAAGAAGTTGGCGAAAGCTGTTGTCTTCAAAATGTTGGAAAAGGAGTCGCGACTCCTGACCCAAGCACTTCACTGCCTCAAGCTTGACTGCAAAAAACATCTAGCCTTTGGATGTAAATTGGGCCTTTCCAAATAGAGTTCAGTTAGCGCAAACTCGATACAAAGGAAATTACAGTGCTTTACATGAGTACTGGTTACATTACACAAGAACACATTAATTTTTGTAGCAAAGGGGAGATATCGTGATTTATCCAGAATCGCAGGATGTTGAGCCGGCGTCGAGACTCGAACCATGTTCTCCAGTTCCAAGGTCGGCAGCTCTGGCTCTTAAGCCACCGCCTCCCCCCTAGGGTTCTTTGTCTGGTGTGTGTTGGGGCAGTCTGAGAATAACTCATTTTTTTTTCTTTATATAGCGCTTGGTAATACAGGTTCTGCCATTTCATAGTGCTGTAAAGCAGGTGCCATTCTCAACAATCGCTATAATTAATTTGTAGTTAAACTGCCTCTTCTGTTATTCTCTTTGGATACAGTCAATGCTTATAAAAGTTAGGCTCACATTGCCAATGTAGAGCAATGATTCCTTTAAAAGTTTAACACACAGAATATATATGGCTGCCCCCTATTCTTTTCTCCTAACACTTTTGACCTCCTCATTCTCTGGATTAAGTGCCATGAAGGTGCCTCTTTGTGGCTTATTTGGTGCTATGAGAGATTAGGTAAGCCCACTAGAAAGGGTTGCATCTCTAAGGTATCACAGCCAGTCTGCACGAATGAGGCAAAAACACTCTCAAGATGGCGGGCTTGTTGTGTCCTCTCTCCTGCAGCGACATGCCTGGGAAGGTTGTTGTAGCACCTGGCATACATCCACTATACTCCAAACCAAAACACATGGGTAAAAGCCATTGTCATTTACAACACCAATAGCTCTAACTCTCACAAATGTGAGACCTATTACATTGCAAATGCTTGTTGCTCTAATGTCTCCCTCACCTTTTGTATTTTCCTCAGTTTTCATGATACTGGTTTTGTGGCCTGCATCAAGGGGCCCTGAATGTGATTGTATGCCGGTTTCTGTGCAGATATTTGCTCCTTGTCCCCTCTGCGTGATGACAGTGCTAGGTGTGCTACCAGCGGGTTTGACAATCTCTTGCAATGTCAGTGACTTTCTGGCCTGGTGGTATTGTTTGGGGGCCTCTGTAAGGCTGATATGAGTGTGTTAGTGTCTGTCCAGAGTCCTGTTGAGGTGCTGCTGCTTCATAAGGAGCAGGAGGGCATCTCTGTCGCTCTTTAGTGCCTTTGCCTCTCAATACCAGCATGGTGGAGGGCAAGGAGCAGTGTTGACAGAGGTGGTGAAGTGGAAGGGGTGACCATTCACCTTAAAGAATGAGACACAGCTTTTAATAGTAAGAACAGAAACAGAAGGTATACTTCATATTAGTAAAGACGTATTAGCGATTCCGTTTTTAGAATAAAACAATAAAGGCTTCCCATTAGAACATTTTAAACATTCTTTATTTTTGAATCAGCGTTGTGCACGGTACTTAAAGAATATTTTTACATATAATCCAAACAAGCATTTGCAATGCATCGGGTCCCGAGTTTGCTTGAGGTAGACCTATTCGCGTTTCAAACTCCTAACCGGACTTTTCTTGCCCCATGAACTGAAAAGTAAAACAGTTTCACATAAGCGAGCCCACGGCCACCATGAAGCATGATGGAGCCACACAAAAGGAAGCAGAAGTTTGCTCGCAGTGAAACGTATGGGCAAAAGTCATGTTACCGGCAAAAGTGCAATTATCCATGTAACTGGCAAAAGTGCAATTAGCCATGTAACTTGCAAAAGTGCAATTAGCCATGTAACAGGGTCGATGTCATGAAAAGTGCTTTACTACTGACCAGCAGGATTGTGCTGCCTGTGAAATAAAGAGAAAAAGTAGTCCAGAAACCATATGGAAAACATGGAGCCTCGTATGTTTTCAGTAGTTGGCTGGTGCGCTCAAGGAGGGCTAAACACCGGAAAAGGCATGACATATGCATGCCTTTCACTAATGAAATGAAGCAAATTGTAAAAGGTAAACCCACGAACCAACCAAACTCATGGGCTTGACATGGGTGTGGTTACAAGCCTGTAGAAAGATATCAACATTGACAGAGCGCTTTGCGCTCAACCCTAAAAATGAGCAAATGTGGAAAGAACCACCTCACCTGGACTCTTGTAGCCGCAGTGGTTTACAGTGAGGGCAGATCTGGGCAGGAGAGGCTCGGTGACAGCTGGTCACTTTGGTTCCTGTTCGGCAACAATAACGATGGAAGATAGATTTGTATACTTGCTGTTCAAATATGGCTTTGAGCTTGAACAACTGATGTGTGTTTATTTATTACGGTTTACTAATGATGCAACTGGACAGGTTTTTCATATTACTTTTCTAGCGCCTTGCTAGGGTTAAAGTGTATTTGTTTTGCAAGCGCTGCTGCAGTGCAATGTGCAAGAGACCATCACTTTTTTTCTAAACATTGCTAAGTGTAAGTGTGGCCACGTCCTCGCTAGTGAGTTGATTTTCCCTTCGGGTGGGCCAACCTTTGACCTGGACCTAATGCTAAGTTTATTTATTATTTATTTTCAGAGTTTTTTATATAGCGCGAACAAAACCCTTAGGGGTGACAAAGAGCTTTATAGTAAAAAGCAAGGTGGTTGAGATACAATTGAAAAAGTGATACACATAAGAAAATAAATACAGACAAAATTACTATTAGTAAAGAATGGAGTAGTGGGGGGAGCCACAGTTGGAAACCTTGGAGCTTTCAAAATGGTTCATACTTTGGTTCTCTGTTTCCTGGTGCCTAATTGAACCTTAAAATACCACTGGGCCCAAGGACCGTGGTCCTGATCCCTCCATGCCCCTCCTCTCTGCAGCCTCGAATACCCCAATCCTGCTTGTGCCTGTGATGTACATCCATCCATGATTGTCGAAAACAAAATACTTACCTGCTAACCCTTAGATGTCCGCTGTAGGTGTGGCGTCACTGTTAAGTCAACAGGCCCAGCCCTCCTTAAGTCAGATACGCTTGCCCATCGTGATCTGTTAGTTGGCAAGGGGGTGGGGAGCATGCGGGTGGGCTACCACTGCCCGCAGGGGCCTGCAGGAAGTCCTTTGGAAAACCAGTTGTGCGTCATGTGGCTAGATCTCTGCAGCTTCTCAGGTGCCTACGTCAGAGGCAGGGACCACAGAACCCTGGAGCAGGGTAAGCCCCGGCGGTCGGCAGCAGCGATTACTGCAGCTTGCTTCAGGTAGGAAAATGGAGCAGCTGCAGACACAACCTGCTGGGCTGTGGGTAGCCTCTTCCGAGCTTCCTTCTGCCCCCCCACTCTCTTGCCCTCTACCCTGGCCTAGCTCGTGTTTGAAAGGGGGCGCTCTCCACGCCACAGAATACAGATGGTACTGCCATCCCACTTGCGTTGCTGTAAGAGATGACAATTGAACAGAATTAATTAATTCATTCTGGTTTATGTGGTGCAAACTGCTGGTCTGTTACAGGGTGAAGCCATCACTTGGGACTGAGGAACACTGAGGCGTAAGTCTTCATTGGGGATTGACATCTGTGTGCTCAGGTGTTTGTTTTATTTGATGTCTGTCTCTGTGATGTAGCTGATTGATGTCCTGCATGTGGAGTTGATCATGGTGGAGTACACACCATAGCCTGTGCCTACATTAAGAGAAAAACCACAGCTGCACATATCCCTGTGTGTGTGCCACTGATCACAATGATTAGTATTTAGGTGTACATCTATGCATATATGTGTGTGTGTAAATCTCACTGCAGTGAGTAGTGTCTGTGCAGAGACTAACAGCTGACCGCGATCATTCCTGTCTGAATGTGCAGCTTGTGTAGGTGATTAGTGTCTGTTCAGCGGATTTCAGGAATTAGTATGTGTCTGATTGCACTAATGGGAGCTATTCTACAACCATCTGTTCACTGTCTGAGACTCAGCAGATAACTTTGGTCCAGAAGGACCAATCAGTGACACCCTGTGTTCATGGGCAAATCATGATTCTCCAAGCTTTACACATAGTCAGCCTTTGTCAGCCGTGGTCAATCTATGCGGAAACCATGCTTTTCACCACACGTTATGCTGGTGCAGACGCAGAAGTGGTGTAAAGTGTAACAAAGTAATATAAGTCGTTGTTGTAATTTTTCTTCTCCTTTTAAACTCGGCACTCACTTAGCTCTACTGTCCCTGTACCCACCCTCTGCGCTTTCGGTCCTCCCTCATTCACTTGTGGCTTTCTCGCCACCCTTTGCACCATTCTACCCTCTTTATCCAATTCCTTGTAAAACTTATCGTGCCGAGCAGTCCTTAACCTTCCATTCTCCCCTGTCCTGGACCTTACTGGGCATTCTTGACATCTTGCTTCTCCTGACCTTCCAGAGTCTACCGGTCTCCTGCCCCTCCCCCCAGTGAGGTGCCGGCCCACTTTTCACTCTCCCTAACTCAAATGACCAAAACTAACAATTTAACTCTATAATCTCTACACTCGTGAAAACGTGCTCTCACTGTGGAGCGTTTGTGCCATCTGGCAAGAACATTCCACGTGCCTTCTAGTACCCTCCTTAGAAACTCCTTCATCTCCATCAGGTAATGACTTTGCACTAACAAACTCTCCCCTGGGACACAAACTGGGTAAAAACTCTTTGATACATCAAGCTCTTAAGTTCGGTTTCAGGTGTCCTTTGTGCATAACCATTGCCCTATTCTCTACACTTGTGTATGACAAGTATTCTTCTTTGCTTGCTTCTCCGCAGGCGTGACGTTCCCACCGACTGCTCGTCCTATCTCGGTCCTCTTCTCAGTCCACTATCCCTTAATCTATCTGAAGAATGCATCTATGTTGGGCATGACAGAAAACCCCAAATAACTCTACCATTTGGACGAAGTGGCCAAAACTCATCACTGCAGTCTGTGGACTGTACCACCTGTCCTAATTTCCCAGGGAGAGATCCTGTTTCAGTCTCATGTCTGACAACAGAGAATATCTCTCTTCAGTTCTGGAAGCAGAATGAATGGATCTGGACTATAGTTGCCAGTGTTGATCCTCAAGAAGAAGGCAGTTGCAATCTGTGATGGTCCTGCAGCACCTCTATTAGGCAACTGTTTAATCCTGGACTGCTTTCAAGAACCATGGCTAACTGAGTTTCGCCACAGAGATCTCCCACTGCTGTCATTACCTATCATTTACTTTTGCTCGAACAAAAGGGCTCTTTAGGCATTACCCAGGTGCTTTTAATTCAGAGAAATTTGCAGATAGAGTTTATACTGCCTATGCATGAAATTATTCTGTGTGCAAAAATGTTTTCGACATGTAGGGATTTTGGACTATCCCAGCACATGCCACAGTGTAGTCAGAAACCTAAGATGTGTATGTCCAATATTGTAAAATAGCGGGGCCACAACATATGAGTTTTTCCTTGAGTGGCGTATGAAAAAGGGATCTGTGTACCAAGGAATGCTCAAGACGTGTGCAGCACCACATGCAACTCTTGGCATATGAAAGCGTGGAGATGTGACTTCAGTGCCACGGCAGGCTGTTTTTCTTCCAGAAGATGTGAGGATTGGAGTTGTGTTCATTTGGATTTGAGAGAAGCTGATGTTTTTCAGCAAAGGCCAGGTAAAGTGCTTGTTTTTTTTTCGTGAGGTTGACTTTAAATGGTATCAGTAATGCTCAGAAGTGGTGGAGTCAGCACTGTGCCTGTGGCGTGGAATGGTGTTCGGAAACCTGGGGTAGTAAACTTTGACTGAGATCCTGAGGTAATATGTAGGAGCAGACTTTGAACCAAACCTCAGGATTGCCTTGCATACTTGCCCTCACTTTTCCATGATGAGAAACAGGTGGCAATTTAGAATAAGGAGCTCAGGTGGTGAATGTGCGCACTGGAAAGCGACTTCAGGCGAGGTGGAGATTTTCTGTGCCGCTAAATGAACTGTGTTCAGTGTAGGTCCAGTGGGTGCGGGTTCAGGGTAGATTATCAGCAGATTTGGGTCTTTACTTTGGGAGGACGTGTGTTGGTGTACACTCCCCCTCTCCTTTTGTCTTTTGAGGGATTATCAGGTTATCCGTGGACTATTGAAATTAGTTCTATTTAAATTAATTGTACGTAAACATATATTCTAAAGTTGAAATTTTGAAAGCTGAGCACGGTTCTGCATCTGTTTTTGACAATCCTTTTCTAAGTTTATTCCTAGTAAAACAACTACTTGTGCCTACCTTGGCCAAGTATGGAACATATCCAAGCCCCAATTTCATGTAGATGTGTGGACACCCAAAGTTGCGAGCTCTGACAGCAGCCGATAAGTCTTTGTCTAGAACATAAGCGTGAAGGCCCTTAGAAGACTGCTCAATTATGCCTTTCTTTGGAGTAGCGTGTATTGGGTCTGCATCTTCATGCTCTCTCACAGCTTCTTGTTCTCAGTGAGTTACTTCCATCTCTCACAGTTGGCTGGTTGAAGTCTAGCACGTGATTTCTAGGCCGTGTGAAAGTGACTCGCAGTAGGTTGTATCAGTCGTTCTTTGTGGTAGTCTGAAACTGAGGGCCATGTCTTCTTAATGGAACAACTCAGCCTTCAAGATTCAAGGGTTGGGTGAAGGGAACAGTGCAGTCCACAAAAACAAGATAGGGGTAGGGTGGCACATATTCCATGTTGTTTGATGACTCCCTTCTTGCACTGACCATGGGATTCATTTAGCTGGGCATTTACTTCAGACTAATACATATTTTTCTTTCAAAAGCCTCAGTCCTATTTTAATCTGCTGCAAGATGAAATATGAAACTATAAATCACAGTCAAACTATTCTCAGTGCCAGCCTTAGAAGCAATCTGCTAAAGAAGCATCCTGGAGAACTGCCTTAAATATTGGAAGATCTCCAAGAAATATGTGTTCATCATGTAACTTTTGCTTCTCACTTAGTGCTGTCCTGACCATGCTTGAAAATACTGTACTCTGATGCATATGGATCTCTGGTTGCTTGGGCCCTGATGTACAAAGCCATTTTGTGGTTGCAAAGCTTGCGTCTTCCAAAATCACAAGGTCTGTGACTTAAAAAATTGCCTGGGGACCACTGCCAATTCTCGAGCAAACAAAAAAAGCTTTCTTTTTAAACGCAGCCCACAGGGCTCCATTTAAGCAAAGAAAGTTTGTTTTATTTAAATGTAATCACGGACATAGTGGTTTGTTGATGGTCTGCTGACCCCTTCAGGCGACCATCCCTGTGAAGGTATCCAATCATAGTGAGGCACAATATGCAACTTACCTCACAAATTCTTATGAGGTAGGTAACCTTGCAGCCCACTACAAATCAACATTTTGTGAATCAACCTATTAGTACATAGGCCAGCTTGCAAAATTCTTCACCAGACCCATTTTGCGATCACTTTTTGCAAACTGAAATTTTATACATCAGGCCCTAAGCATCAAGAATATATAGATTTACCTATTTGTTGTTGTTTTTTGTACATTTTTGAGTTTGTTCACAATTCTTGTGTTCATTGAGCCCATCGCATGTTCATTCACACATTCATTCTTCTGCCTCTTTGCAAGTTTCTTTAAGTAGAGCCCAGGCATCAGGCTGTATTGGTTATAACGTTAGAAACTGTTCTATTTCGAAAGTTTGAGAGGCACAGCTGAACCCAAATGGCCGTATTTACACACAAATTTTTTTTTTTTGTGTTTGTAACCGTAACGCCTTTCCAACACCTGCCACAGGCTGCTGCTGGTGAAGGTGTTTTTTGTGTGTACACCTGCTCGTCTCTTTCACGGAGGGCAGATGTTCTACAGCAGCTGAGAGACCCATTGATGTTTGCTTAAATGAGGAGCCAAAGTGTTCATGTGCCGTGACAGGACGGCTGTAGATATAGATTATGAATACGGGCCAGGGACACTGAAAGGCTGGTAGGTTTAGGGCAGAGTCACCCGATCTCTTTACAGCATTTATGATTAATCTTGCGGGCTCATTTAAGTTCCAGACAAAACGCAAACAACATTAGCATCCAATTTCAACATGAATACCTGGATACAAATTGTATACGGATCCAGGATTTGGCAGGTATTGCCTGAAAGAATTAGTGTGGACAAAACTGTGTGCAAAGTGAAATTCTCTGCTTTACTATTCAGAAAAATACTAGTACCAGTTAATCCCTGCTTTGTAACTTGGACTCTGGGGCAAAACTGCAATTTGATGTACTTAACTTTGCAGTAAACGAAGTAAATCTGACTGAACCTGACTATTTTGCTTAATTTCTGTTGTTTAACATCTATTGGGAGCCTTTTTAAGGTCTGGTAAAAGGATCCTGGGACCCTGAATAAATTCAAGAAGACAACCACCTGCCCATGCCGTTCTCTTACACCCTTGTGCTCCCTTTTTCTGGTATGTTTACAGTCAAGCACAATGATACAACTGTTGTTGCACTGTCCTACTTCTTACAGACACTTTCTGTCATGAAGTGTTCCCTACAGTTAACCATGTTGAGGAGCTGAGACAAAAGTACCCCTTAAAAGGATCTGATGGCTGTAGCGCTATGACACTTGGGGAAACATAGATAGACATGTTGCTCATTAGTAGAACACAGTGGCCTAGTAGGTTGGTACCATGTCTGAATTACTAGTGAGAGTTACACATTTGCTGCCCAAATATGTCCTTTGCTTTTCATAGAACAGATTTAAACAGTTCAGGAACTTACAGTTCCACAACACCTTTTTTCTATAAACTTGGAGTACACCAATTCTCCTAACCCATCTGCTTATGAATAAAATATTTCATGTCTGCCAATCTAATGTTGGCAGTAACAATCCATGAACTCTAGTTTTCCAGGTTGTCTCTTAGATTAACCAAAACATTGTAGGATAAGATGGCACAGTGTGTACGCGTTCAAAGGTTCATGGACTTCATCAGGTGTACTTAAAAATGGCAATTATACCTCCTTGGTGATTGAGTTTTTGGGCTTCCAAAGTTTATTCATTTTACTGTCTTCATGCTACATTTTTGCTTAGTCCAGTATGTTATCGGAGCCTGAGCTTTGGGGATTTTTGAAATGCTCTTGCATGACATCAAATCCCTCTTTGTAAGTATCCATACAAATAGATACTTGCATGGATACAACTATTTGCACTTTGTATCCTTGCTTTGCTTCCTACCTAGTTGATGGTTTGTGCTCCATGCATGGTGCTTCTCTAGTTCTCAGCCCACACCTGTGGACTTGTCTCAAGAGTGGTGTGGGCATTTATAAAATATATACACTTGGCCAAGGGACTAGATGTTTCAGAAATCTACTTGTCCTATAAAAAACACTTGCCCCATTTGGTGACAATTAGGCCACATTCTCAATATATCACAGCTATGATAACAGGCTCACTGATTACATCAGGACTCATGTTAGAGCAAGGTTCGGGCTTTAGCGAGGCTTTAATCGTACATCACCGTACTCTGAACACACCAGTGCTCTATTTAGCTCAAATCTTTGTGAATATTCACAGGCTCTGCAGTTGAAAATGCCTCTGTTTGATTGAGCTCTGTTTAGGCCAGCTTTCTCACCATGGTAGGGCTCCCAACATACCAGCACTTTCATTATGTTGGCATTCTAATTATAGTATTGTTCAGGGAATGATTGTTGCTATCTTTCTTATTTTTGTTTTTGAGGAAATCACTTGTGAATTGCTCTAGAAAATGCAGGTTTAAGCATTTACTAAATTTCACAAAATGCTACTGTAAATAAGTTCAGAATATACTTACAGCCCAGTCTGTAGGTTGCCAACTAAGAATTACAAAGATTGGCTTGAGTCTCTCATTCTCCATTTACCCACATTGTGTAATTCTTGGGAAAATCACTTCAAATCACTGTGCCACAGTCTCTTTTCTTACCTTATTTGTGAGCACTACTGGGTGCTATGTGAATGACATGAGATTTGTTTATACAAAGAAATTAACTCTGCAAAGTATTCTCAGTTAAAATGTTATGGGTTCCCCATGCATTTAAGTATGGCTTACACATGCAAATGTTGGGTTTTCACTCATAACGGGATTTACTCCTATGAAGATTTTTGTATGAGTGAATCTACTCACAGGGGCTGAAAGTGGTCATTCAAGGACTGGAACTCACTCTGAGTTTGAGCACACCAACGGTTTTACATGTTTAAGGGAATTCACCAAATCCTCTCCAAACCCATCCTAACTGGAAAACGTTAGAAAGGTACCCCATGCTGAGAAATGATCCCCTCCCCCCCCCCGGGAGGAAAAGGAAATAAGTTTGAACATGAACATTCGCACTTGCTCTGTAGATTTCTGCATAAGACAATGTATATTTGTTATTCATACAAGTAAATGTTTATATTTACTTGTGTGAAAACTGAATTCACAAAAATTGCTTCAATCAATCAGGTGTCCATACCTATTTCTATAAATTCGTGTGAATTCCTGAAAGTCGTAAATCTGCACCAGTGCATGATCAAATGCCTGTTGGTGACAGGGGTATAATTTGGTTCTACACATTATACTTAATTTTTCAAAAAGTGGACATGCGTCAAACATGTTCAAATAAATGAAGCTTTATGGAAAAGTATTTTTAAATTGTCTTTGAAAACAAACACTATAGTTTACTAAAATTGCCGTGGACCTTACTTTTTGTTTTCAAATTGAAAATATTTGTGGGTACATTTTATTGCAAACTTAAAAAATTCTATGACAGTTTAAGAAAACTGTCTGTGACCTTCCTCCATTTGGCTTCCTTCTCGTGTATATAAGGAAGCAGAAGTACTAAGGATTTGGGTACATTGTGATTTTACAAAATAAAATCACCATTCTTGCTTCTAATCTAATGCATGTATTTGCATATAACAAAAGAGTAGTTTTCGGAGCATTAGAAATACATTTTGGAAAAAGTGTATACACAGTTATACTAAAAGCACTGTCATTAATGCATTCTGAGCTGACAACTCGCTGTATTATGAGAACGCTCACCATAACAGGAAAGGATGTGCGTTTATGAGCAATAAATACCATTTTTTGTATCTTCTACATGGGGATGTCTAACCTGCCTTAGCAACAGTCCATTCTCTTTCCAAAACCTAAAAACACACAGAGATTTGGAACTAACTGTCAGCCAAAGGGTTTGTGCTGTAGGGGTTAAGCCTTCTTTTCCTGTGGACAAAATACAGGTGCAAGCTTGTCCTTGTCCCCGGCTAAAAGAATTCCACAACCCTGCCCAAGACTCTCCACTTAGCCCTTCTAATGTTGTCTCTTTCAAAAGGTCTGCCCTCCTCGACATCCTCTCATGTTTTGTTTTAGCCTACCCGTTGCCTTATCTATTCTGCCACCCCTCTACTCTATCAGTAACCACGTTAACAGTTACTTCACTGTAATCGCCACTGCAGTGTCTTCCATTGAACACAGCTGAAAGGCAGGTTCTGCTTCTGTATTGATTTCATCCTGTAATTCCTACCTGCATTCCATAAGAGACCCCCTGGGACACCTCCTTGGAGATGTTTAATAGCTGCAACACTCTGCAGCACATTTGCTCGCTCCAAAAGTGGATTTAACTATGTCCTAAAGGGGGTGATTTAAGGGGTGGCATAGTGGGAGATTTTCATGATCATGTTTGAATGGTTCACATTTGCATGTGGGTGTATATGTTTCTACAAAACAAAATAAGGATCACCATCAATACTTGCAGAGTGGATCATTTTTCCTTAAGTATCAATCATGTGGAGGTTGACCAGAATGATAACTTTAGCCTAAAAAAATAGCAACCAGTTTGCATGATCGTTTGCACTGGTAATTTGTTTTAATATCTACTTTTTATTAGGTTTTCATCACACTAACAAAGAATTCTGACATCACAGTATAGAAATTACATAAAACGCAGACATCCTTAAGTTTACCTTTAGCCTTAAGGGTTTTAACATTTTCCTCATTGCAGTGCCCTGTCTATGCCCTTGTACCGTTGAACATTATCTGAACTAATGTATTTCCACCAAGATCCACATATTTTATAATACTTACTTAGGCATTCTCTGTTCTGGTAAATCCCCATCGCCAAGAATGCCCATGTGTTCATCTACCGATTCCATTCTCAAAGAGGTGGGACATGCCAGCTCAACCAATACTTATTAATATCTGTTTTGGCAATTAGCCACCCCAGTCCCAGCAGCCTGTGGGCAAATCAAGCACAATTCCTTTCCCTCTTAATTCCCAAGACTGCTACCCTGGGATTGAACTTAACAGTGCCTTCTATTGCCTTTATCAACACTGCTTCAGCAGTTCACCAGTATTGACAAATCTGGGGACATGACCAGATCACAAGCATGACGTTGTATTTATCTTCCTTACAGCTATGGCATGATGTAGACTGGAGGGAGTCTAATGATATCTATGTAGAAACTTAAATTGAATCCGGTGAAAGCATGCTGATATCGCCATTTCTGGAGAAGCCGTTTTTTCCTCCTCTTCTAGTATGCCACATCTTTTTCCCATTCGAGTCTTGGTGTCCTAAATGGGTCTGTTATATTTATTAGTAGTTGGATGTAAATTCTTGAGATTCTGTGTTTACCAAGAGGTGCAATGGTTATTTTCGTTTTGCACTGGTGACTTGTGAAGTAAACATGTTTTGGCTCAGTCACAGTGCAAAAGATTCGCCTGGTGAACTGGGAATCTTCTTTGAAACATGGACTCCTGAAAAGACGAGTTCACAGGGACTGGGTGAAAGGAACAGGGCAGTCCACAAAACCAAGATAGGGGGTAGGGTGGCACAGATTCCATGTTTGATGACTGCATTTGGGCCTTCCTCTGGCTTTACTGGCCCATTTAAGAATGGTCCAGTGCTCTGCTACAAGGCATGCCAGTGGAACAAGAACCATCGCCCTTCTCTAGTGGGTATAGAAAACTAAAAAAACAGAAGCTTCTTTTGTCAGAACTCACTGAAGCTTTCAACTAGAAGGGCTCTGGAACAGTCAATTCCGAACACTCTTTCTCCTAGCTTCTCTGCACCCATTGTTGATTTCCTTTCATAGGAACTTAGGGCCTGATTTAGAGTTCCCATCTGCCGATCGTCCGACACGGAGGCTGCTGCCATACTGGCTACCTCCCCGCCAGGCCCATGACGACTTTCCCGCTGGGCTGATGAGCGGAAACCGTCAGTATAGCAAGAAAGTGGTGGCAGCATTGTCACCAGCTCATAATCAAGCTGGCGGCAATGCTGCTACCTGCTGGGGGCACCAGCACCCTCACAATGCTCACTGTCTGCACTGCAACCTGCACTGCAGACAGTGAGCATTGCGAGGGTGCTGCAGGGGGACCGCTGCATTGCCCATGCCCCCTGCACGTGTCCTTGTGCCCCCTGCACTTGTTCTCTGCCAGGCTTTTCATGGTGGTGACACTGCCATGAAAAGGCTGGCGGAGAACTAGGTCGTAATCAGCAGGGTGGCGCTGACTTCAGCGCCACCCTGGCTGATTCCGACCTCCGCCACCATCTGCCCGTCTGCGTCAGTGATCCCGGTCGGACCGCCACAACTGCAGCAGTCTGACAGCTACCGCAAATTTTGCAGTCCGAGGACTTGTAATGAGGTCCTTCATATTTATTTTCTTCAGTCACATAAAAGTCTATCAGCTGTTTTCACATTATTGTCAAAACTTCTGCTACCTTACTTGAGTGTTACTGCACTGCCCCTCTATTCTCAACCCTTCTCTTTTTGTCACCTAAATTCCTCTTCCTCCATATGATATCTTGCAAAGAAAGGTATGCTACGTGTAGCCTGTTATCTTGGTATGTGTAGGAGGCTTTAAATATACTTTGGCATGGATTTAGTGCTATATAAAATCAATGAATAGTGGAAAAAAGTGCAAGGAGCACTATCCTGTAAATTCAATAATTATGCACACAAGAACTATGGTGCGTGTCGTGGACACTGTTTACCATATGACTAGGCCGCTACTGCCATGCCTTTACAGGGATTGGATAAGACAAAGAATCTTTATGAATGGAGTACACTGCATGGCCATGTTCAAGGTCATTTACAAATTGGGTTGGATTTCCCCCTCCATGTACCAGCCTGATCTAACATAATATTCATTGTGAGGTTCACCACCATGGATACTGGCAAAAAAACAGAATTGTCACAAAATCTGCTCTGGCGCAGTTGACAGGAGAGCAGACACCTTTGTGCAAAATTGCACTTGGTTTAACATCAAAAATAGTGCTAAATTATTTGTTGTTTCTGCACCACGCACAATTATAACAATAAACCTCAAGTTCTCCTTGTTTTCATCCTGTATTTTATACATAGAAGTGCTTCGAAAGATGCCTCAGAATGGGAAGGCATATTTCAAAGACTTGTCATATTTAGAATATGCGTTCTAAGCGTAAAATCGAAAAAGGTTGATTTTAAATAACCTCTGCATAAGTGTGAGTCATATACACTGTGTGCCCCCATAATTCAGAGGAAGAGCTAAAAAATGGTGCATTTTTTTTCTTTCGTTTAAAAAAATATATATATTTTTTAATAATCCTTATAGTTGGTACTGCTGTTCCCCTGTGTTGTGTTACTATCTTGGCAACCGTACTACAATATGATGTTTCCTTGATGTTCATCACATGTATTCCATCCAGTGCCAGCGAGTGCCTTTATTGCATGGCATCAACATATTTCAATACACTTTAAAAAATTGCCACAGAGCCTCAATTTGCACTGTTTACTTCCAAACCAGTAAAGTTACTGAGAAACCTTAAGAAATTCTTCATTGATGTGTGGCAATGCATGTCGATTGATGAAATCTGCTGTACGTCATGGCCTCCTAGATGCTGCTGTTGTCTGTACCCAGAAGCACTTCGGGGAATACCCTTGAACTTCCTCAAAGCTGGGCTACCCATCAGTGTCCTCATTCTCATGAGGTCCAGCCATCCCACTGCAGCAGCATCACTTCTAATCTGACTGTGGGATTTATGCAACAACCAGCTTTCTTCAGGGTAGGTGCTTGGGTGGCATTGATGTTTATTGAGAATACTATTAAACATTCAATTCTACGTCTCCCTTTTAGAATTTGAATATGTTCATAATTGACATTCGCTTCCTCTTCAGCCATATCTGATCATTAACGCAGAACATTGCTATGTGACACGTGGGGGGTTTATGCAAACTATTGTAAAACCTTGATGGTCTACCGTAGTGGTTCCCACCCTTTGGTCAGGGGCATAGCTTTAAGGGGGAGGGGAGTGTTTGGGTTGTTTCACCTCCCCTAATAAATGTATTTTCTGATGAACGGCTGGGTACATGTCTTTTCGTCAGGTATGGTGAGGTGTCTGTCGGATTTCACTTGGGATTTTTTGCATTCACACACTGTCAAAATATGTTTTTTTTAAATATTGTGTTTTCTCCTACCAATCCACGTTCCACTCCCTTGCCACTGCCTCTTAAACGTCTCTCATGCACCCTTCTTGTTGTATAATGTATCTTAATATTATACGCAACGTGATTGTTGGAAAATCTGAATCTCACCCACACACCCCCATCTTACTGACCAAGCTACGCCCCTGCCTGTGGTCCTGGGACTCCAAGGGTCCGCAGAGCCTCCTCACGGAGTCCATGACTGCTTACAAAATTAATATTAACAGATTAATAAAGTGTATATAAATAAAGTGGCTATTTTAAAATATACTGTAAATGTCAAGGAATTTGAAATTGGAAGCTGGTTTGTGGGAGCAGTGTAGGTGCATCAAACAGAACACTGTATGGACGATGTGTGACTCCAATTGAATTTAGAAAAGCTCCAACCTTCCTATTAAAACATTTTCTTTTATTTGTTTACAAATTAAATAAAATGTGTTATCATTTGTGTATGTGTTTGATGAAATGTTTGTTTCTGTATGTTTTTGTGTGTATTGCTTTGCAGTTCAAATCATCGACAATGTTTAGGCCTGGGTCCCTCGCTTCCAGTAATGACTTAGTGAGGGGTTGCCGGATTCCAATAATGATTTAGTGGGGGTCCCCGGAATCCAGTAATGATATAGTGGGGGTCCACAGAAGTCAAAAGGTTGAGAACAACTACCACATTATTAAATCATTCCATCTGTTTGTAAAGATCTGTTTATATGGCACATCCATATCCAGTTCTAATGTGCTGCGACGCATGATCAGATTATGTGGCACAGTTGTTTATATTTTAAGGCCATAAATTACAATTTATACGGCAAAAGGGGGCACATGTTGTATTTCTCTCATGTTAATACACATTTTCAGTTTCAGGGTGAAGGTTTCACCTTATTAGTACAAATTAGCTTCGCAAGGTGTCAGCACAGCACCACGCAGGGCACATTTTTTCAGTAATTTGTGATCCATTTGAACTTGAAATATAATTTTTTGATTGAAATCTGCAAATTATGTATTGTGTGGTAATTGTGTTAAATCCATAATTATGTGTAAAACAGCCACATAATTGCATCATTCCAGGTGCCCTGGTTATTATCTTACTTCACACTACTAGTACTGTAACTATTAGAAAGCATTTGTGACAATATCATGCTCACAGCATGGCTGCAGGTCCTATATCTGGACCACCTCAAAATCAGAATCATACCTCTTCACCAACCTTTATATTGACAATCCAAAATAATTTAACATACATTTACTGCACTCTCATTGACATAACACTACATTAAAGTCAGATAATGGGCAAAGGTCTTTCAAAACAGTTGCCTAAAGCCAAGCAAACAGTAACCTACACCAGTGGTTCCCAACCTTTTGACTTCTGTGGACCCCACTTCATCATTATTGGAACTCGGGGTTCCCCACTGAATCCTTATTGAAACCAGGGGAACCCCCTCAATGAGTCATTACTGAAGGCTAGGGACCTAATCTGCTCATATTATTTGATTTTCTAAGCAGTCACGGACCCCCTGAGGAGGCTTTGCGGACCCCCAAGGATCCCCAGACCACAGGTTGAGAACCAGTGACCTACACCACAGCAGCAAAAACAAACAGCAGTGTCCTGTGGTACACAGATCCCTACACATCAGGCTTCAAACATTTCAATAACAGATTGTAGATGACTAGGATGTGTTATAATCCATCATTATACTGATTGACAAAACTCATAGCCAAGGTCACCGATGTTTGCGCCAGGGCAGGACCTAATTGTGCAACAGTGTTGACTAAATCAATCAGGAAGAAAAGGCACATTATGCGGCATAATATGCCACATTATGTGGTACTATTACTTAATTACTTAGCCATTGTTTACAAGTTAACAGTAGTTAACCCTCATAAGTACCAGTTTAAAACAAAAACGCAGCAATAAGAAACTTAAAGGTGACAAACGAACCTTTGCAAGGGCCCTCCCTCTGCGCAGAAACACCTGCTGCGTTTTAGTGACTTTTGATCCGTTTGATTTAGAAACAATACATTTTTGTTAAAATCTGCAAATTATGCAGCAGATGATGGAATAAGCGGCAAATGGGGGAAATCTCTAATGTTGACAATACTGCACCTGCTGAGTCACCTAAATCCAGGAGCCTTGCCTATAGCAAGAGCAGTCCTTACGGTTACTGTTTCTGCACTCTCTGGTCAAGAAAGGACCATTTTTTTCCTCTTTGACTGGTGGACCCCACGGCCTGTACTGGTAAAATTCACACTGCGGGTTCGCTTATGCAGAAATAACATTTGTCATGAACTTCTCTTTGTAAACTGAACGTCAGGCTTCATTGAGGTGGTCCTCGTGGCTGCATTGGCCTGTTTAATTTCATTTACGCTGCCCATAGATTTTGACTTCCTAGAAGGTATGTTCTCCGGTAAACCTTCGCCGTTCTTGGCCTTTGATGTCTTCCTCGTGCCGTTCATGGAACATTCAGGAATCTGTTCTTGGGGCGCCGAAGCGGGGCTGCCATGGGAAACCACTGGTAAGGGCACGTCGCGCAACTGCTTGGAATAACGCGTTCCATAAACAAGGGGCTGTCATAAAATACACTCTCTTGTCATCGCAGTCAGTGTTATGGGCTTTGGATCAAAGGAGCAGGAGTGTTTCAAGGGCATAAAGTACCTTGTGTTAGTCTTTTATAAGCAGCCTTGGAGGCAATGACCTCTACCTGCACTTAAAAATTAATCACTCCGTTTTTCAATCAGAAAAACACAATCTAAACTCGCGTGTTACCATATAGGGTTTACACTTCTACTGCAGTTCCTAGAGCCAAAGCTTGGAAAGTGATTTTTGTACAACAACTTTATGTTGTCCCAGTGCCGTCTGACTCGCAATTTTGAAGTTGAACCCGATCAAATCCCATATGTACTCACAGTGTCATAAATGCCAGCAGTCTAGAGGCGGAAAGCAAGAGATTTAAAAGAAAATCTGGAGAATACATTTCTCCCATTGAGTTGTATTGAAGGAGGGTCGATTTCAGGCGGGGGAAAGCCAAAATAAATTAATTTTTGGCTTAAAAAATCAGGAGTCTCGCTCCGGAATTGGGTATATTGGCATGTATGCAGTCTCCCTCCCTGACAAACATACCTGTGTTGGCACGCGCTGGCAGGCCCGTCACAAGGCCGACACGCGCGCTTCCTGCGGCAACAAAGCACAGACCACACAAGTGCTAATGTCAGGTCATAAGAACCGCAAACTCTGTTCTCCTCATTTATTTTTAGGCTCCTGGCCAGACCAAGTACGTTTCTGGCATCCGGGTCAACGAGTCACGACCACTCCCTGGCGTGACACGTTATGCCATTGCATCCCCTCCCAACTTTATTTGAGCTTAATGACTGAGACACCACACAAAGTCTTTCAGTCTTTGGGTCAGCACCAGGTTTGGCCTGAGATTGTATTGTTGGGTCTGGGGCCACTGCTCTTCGGCCTGGGACTCGGGTGGGGTGTTTTCTGGGGAGCTCGGAGTACCTGGTCAATTCGCTGGCACCCTGTCCCTAGCGCTTCGGAATTCCGGACTATCTGATTCAGGCTCAGGGTAGATCAAGTCTGTTTTGTAGTTGGGGGCTCCTTGAATGTTACCTTCCGGAACCAAGAGATGTTCCGGACACTGTTTCATTTGTTTTCTAGGCCATTATTGTGGTTCCGGCCACCCTGCTGATGTCCGACACTCCTGGTTCATAGGGTATGTGAAACTTCCAGCCGGGTTTGCGGTCCTTTATAATCACTTGGTCTTCAGTTTGCAGGTGCCAGGTCGTCGCATGTCTCCTTCAAATTGCCTGGTCATTTGTCTCTCTGTCTCATTTGAGTCTCATTTTGGCAGTACCGGGGTGGTTGCCACCCCGGACAGGTGGGCATGGTGTTTCTCTTGGTCCCTGATAGCATGAGGGACCACAGGTCTTGCTTTGTGATGCAGTGGGGCATTCCCTGATATTCTCTCAGGAATCAATGGAGATAGAGCTCCGGGTTACCCCCTTCCCACATGGCTATTCGGAGGACTTTTTTGAGCGTGCACATGAAGCGCTCAACATTGCCGTTGGCTTGGAGCCACTGCGGGGTGATTCAGCGATGTCTGATTCCCAGTTTATTCAGGAACTCGTGGAATTCTGCCCATTGAAAAGGGGTCCCATTGTCCTTGCTTTCTTCGGGTAGTTCAAACATGTCAAATTTCTTCTTGAGGACGGGTGCCACGTTGCTGAAGGCACTACAGTCAATGACCTCGACTACTGGATATTTCGAATACCCATCCATTAGCACTAGTGTAACTCCGCCATAGGGGAAGCTTCCAAAATCGAGGTTGACCGTGGACCATGGCATGTTGCATTGTTCCTCGGTTACAATGGGTGCTGGCACTTCTGGGGTGCTTGTTAGTTGGCAGGCTGGGCATTGTTTTACACAGTCATCCACTGCTGCTTCTAGGCCTGGGAACCTCACGTTCTCTCTCATGCGTGCTTTCATTTTGACTGTGCCTTGGTGGCCTCCGTGTGCTAACACGGTCACTCGTTGCTGCTAGCTTGACGGGATGACTAAGCGGTGCCCTCGTAGGATGAGGCCTTTTTGGGCTAGACTGAGCTCATTCCAGACTTGCCATAGTCTTGTGAGCCTCTCTCGTTGCTGACCCATCCGTTTACTTCTTTAAGAAAACTGGTCCACGAATCACCATCCAGAACTAGCTTCACCTTTTCCAGGACGGCATCTCCCGTGGTGACCTTTTGATATTTCTTAGGTGTTGAGGGTTTTTGGTCAGCTAGCATTTGCAAGCACTCTTATATGGGCCTCGGTTTCTTCGGTTCCCACTGCAGGTCCTTGAGCGGGTGCCAGGATAAGAAGTCGGCTGCGTTCTTCATTCCGAGCTGGTACACTACTTCCAACCCATAATGTTGGAGCTGGATGGCCCACCTTTCGATCCTTGGGGGCGTGTGTGGCACAGTTGCTTTGAACACCGGTACTTGTGGTTGATGGTCTATGATCACCCTGAATGGCCTTCCTTGGAGGTACACGTGGAAGTGTCCACAGGCCATTTGATCGCCAAGGCTTCCTTTTCTATTTGCTCGTAATGCTGTTCGGTCTGGGTCAAGTCTTTGCTGGCATAGGCGAGTGGGGCCTAGTGGCCCGGCTCTACTTCCTGAGTCAGGACTGCCCCTTGGCCTATGGGGCTGGCATCAATCACTAGCTAGGTTTTCTTTAGGGGGTCGAAGTAGGTCATGCGGACTTCGCACAGTAGTGCTTCCTTGAGTGTCTAGAAAGCTTTTTCCTTCCGAGCACCCCACACCCATGGGGTATCAGTCTTTGTCAGGGCTCGGAGTGGCTTAGACAGGGTAGCGAGCTTGGGATTGAACCTGCTGCAGTAGGTGGTCATACCAAGGAAGCTGTCTACCTCAGTCACTGGTGCTTGTTTGGTGGCTTGAGATTTCCTGGGGTCAACATTGATCCTTTTCTGGTTGAAGACATATCCAAAGATCTAAATTGACGTCTGAAAGAAGGCACATTTTTCTTTGTGCAGAATGATGCCATGCTCCAACAGGCACCTGAGTGTAGCTTTCAGATGTTGATGGTGTTCTTTGGCTGTGTTGGAGTGGATCAGGATGTCATCACTGACGTTAATTACTCCGTGTAAACCAGACAGTGTCTTGCGAAAGGCATCTTGAAACACCTCTGCGCCTGATGAGATGCTAAAATTCAGGCATCTGTATCTCCTTAGCCCTAGATGTGTTGAGAAGGTGGTGATATACCTGCTGTCTTCTGCGAGGGTTAACTGGTGGTAACCGGCATTTAAGTCAAGCTTCGAAAACCACTTTAAGCCATGATGTCATTGATAGTGGGTATGTGCCTCTCTTTTGATTGCTTTGTTGGAGAGGTGCATGTCGATACACAGCAGGATCCTTCTAGGTTGTTTTGGTTTTAACGCATTTACCATGGACGATACCCAGGGGATGGGGCCCGATACCCTCTCTATTACTCCTTGATTTTTGAGGTCATCCAAATCCTGCTCCCCCAATGGGCAGAAGTGGAACGGGATGAGTCTGTGCCTCAGGGCCACGGGTTTCACAGCTTTGTTGATGTGGAGCTGGATGGGAGGAGCCTTAAGACACTCAAGACCGGTGAACAGCTTCAGAAACTGTCCCAACAGCTCATCAACCTTGAACGTTCTGATACTCTTCACGAAAGACACCAGGCCTAGTTCTTTGGCTGAGTGGCTGCCAAGGAGGGTGTCTGCTTCTTTGCTAACCACGTGGAATGTGGCTTGGATTTCCCTGTCGTTTGACTTGATGCTTACTGTCATTCGCCCCTTCAGCGGTAAGGGTGTGTGGCTGCCATAGGTGAAGAGTTTTGGTGGTCAATGGTGTCCGTGTTGGGCGAGGCCGAAGGTGCATATATTGTTGTAGGTCCATTACTTTCACTGATGCGCATGTGTCTATCAGAGCCTTTACTGGGGACCCGCTCACTTCAACAACACACGTTGGCTAGGGTCGCCTGTGTTTTTTCAGGTCATCTGTAAAGGATATCAGGAATACATCCTCTTCTTCAAGAGACTAGTCTTCCGTGACAGTGTGTGTGGTGTGGTAGCGTGCAGCATATGGTGTTGGTTCCTCTAACGACAATATTTTTGATTGTCCTTTGGGCATTGCTCCCTCCTCTTGCACCCCTTCCCTTTGGGTTGCTCCGGCAGACGATCGCAAAATAGTTTCGCTTTCCACAGTTGGATCATGTGTTTCCTTGGACTGGACATTCTTTTGGATTGTGTTCCTCTCTTCCGCAGTACTTGCAGCATCGTCCTTGCTTGGTTGGAGTGTACGTTCTCATTTTTCTTCTGGGCTTTTGTGTCTGTATTGCATCTGCTTGTTCTATTTTTATTGTAGGAGGTTTCTCAGGTGCTTGGTTTAGGGCCAGGTCCATTTCAGTTGCCCAGACTGCTGAGAAGTCATGCAATCAGGCCATGATAAGTATATCATCTACACTTATGTTGGGCTGCCTCAGGATGGTGTCAGTGCACATGCTTGCAAGCTCCCTGAGCCGTGCATAGAACTGGTCGATGGACTCCCCTTCCTGCTGGCGTGCCTGGCGAAGTTTAAAACTCTTGAAGTCTGGGTTGAATTGCAGGTCGAAAAGTGTATTCAGCGCTCTTACTGCTGCATCATAGTCATCAACGGCACCAGTGTTCGGGAGGTGTCTGAACTTATATATTTCATCTCCCCCTCCCAAAGTGTAAGGAGGAGCTACCGCTTGACTGCTCCGTCGCGTTCTTGGGTGGCCACAGAGTAGTTCTCCAGTCTGCCGACCCATATTCTCCAGTGAGGGGACGCTGTTGCAGAATCAGCTAGCTCGCTGAACGGCCAGAGGGCCCCTTTCATGGTGTGTTGTTGTAGGGGGTGAGGTGAGTTGTGGACTAGTGCTGGCACATCAGTGGGCTGAGTGGCGCAGTGTCTCTTGTTGCGTGGCGTGCTGCTGGACCACACTGGTAGCACGTGGGTCAAACAGGTGGCATGGTACCTATAGATGATGTCTTTGTGTGGCAGACAGGCAACTGTGGTTCTTCAACTGGCCTGTGTGTTTATCTTACTCTTCCTTATTTTTTTTCTCTTCCCACTGTGCCTGGAGTACAGGTTTATTATGTTTCTTTTATTGGCTTTTATTCCAGGCCAGTTGTGCAAACGCAGAGCAATGCAGGCCCCGGGGAGTTGTATGGGCGTAGTTAGTGGGTTGGGCCTCTGAGCGGTGCTTCACGTGTAACGCAGCTGGCTTTGGGGGTGATTGTAGGGGTGGCTGCGGTCAGGAGACACGAGGTATCCACTGGGGGAGAGTCCGCCCATGGTCTTCAGGTCATTAAGGGGTAGGGGTCTCCTGATTTCGCCGGCAGCCAATGCGGGTGTGTTGCTGGGCTGGAGGCTGGTGTCTGGCGTCTGTGTCTCCCGTCCGGTGGCAGGCGGGTGTGAGCGGTGTCGGGAGGGGGGGGAACTATCCTCCTTACCAGTGTGATGGCGCACACTGGTAGGCCCTTCATTAGGCCGGCACTCGCGATTGCTGCAACAACAAAGCACAGACCACACAGGAGCTAGTGTCAGGGCATAAGAACTGCAAACTCAGTTCTCCTCAATTATTTATAGACCCCTGGCCTCCTGGCCAGAGGAAGTACATTTCTGGCATCCAGGTCAACCAGTCATGACCACTCCCTAGCATGACACTAGACTGTGGTATGCCATTACACTACCCAATGCTACTCACTGCATAACCCTTGATAAACCACCTGAAGCTCATTGCACCACACCCTGGGAACCCCCAACCAAACTAACTCCTGTATTCCCCTTCGACACAACCATTCCAACGTACTCGCAGTATCTCATAGACCCGTGCCACACTGCCTCGATTCCATATGGGCAACAATGAAGTGCTTGAATGATCACTTGGGTCTGCTCGACACTATTTTTCAGCGTGGGCACACATTAGAGACCAAGCGCTGGGACTCCTTCTGGATGAGCATTGTAGGTGAAATTGTCAGACCCTGTGGGGACATCATAAGTGGCGACTCCAGATGTCCGTCCCTCATGGAGCGCCCCAAGGCAGTAGCCCACCATGCCGCCAATCCTAGTGCGATTTGGGAATCCTAGTGCTTTGAAGTGGTGATTGGGAGGTGTGTACTTCTCAAGTGCGCCCCCATGCTCCCGAACATGTGTCTGTAGCTGGACGGCCCAAACAGCACAGCGACAAAATCTACCTACAGGAACCTATAGTGTGCATGCAGTTTTGTATGTATCTTGCAGGAAATCAACATATCAGCCCCCCTCCCCCTGCACCTCCCTCTCCGATTCACCACACTCCAGATCAGATTGTTCTTGGAAGTGAAACGAATTGAAGCATATTTTGTGTTAACGATGTGTTTAGTGTTCCGGGACTCTATCTGGAATATTTCCCGTCCTAGAATGCCTGTTTCATCGAGGAACTAAGATAATTAATTTACTCTTTTATGTGCCTCTAGGGTTTTAATAAGTAACGTGAAACCATTTTTTTAAAATGTCTATGTAGATTTAGAAAAAAAGTCTGTATGTTTGTGATGCGTGGTGTACCACGAGTTAATCCTTAGGAGTTGTTCATTGTAAATCGAAATCCTTATTTTTGTACCATTTGGTATCAGTATCGTTAAAACACAACTATAATCCTAATAACAGAAACCATTTATACCCAGCTCACTCCAGCAGGTTGGCTTAGTGCGTTAAATGCTTGCTGCTGAGATATGCAGTGACCAGCCACGAGTTACCAATCTGGCCTGTTCAGACTCATTGAGCACCATTAAATTCGGTAATAGTAACATACAAATAGCAATATGTGGTACCAAGTGCTATATGAAAACAAGGTGTTATTAATTTTATTATGGATAGGTGCGAAGTGTTTCCTTTCCACTACCCTATTTAACTCTCTGCACAGGACATCCAGCAGCAGTGGAGAGGTTGGGGTTGTCTTGTCCCTAAAAGATGTTGGCAGGGCCTAGGGATAATTCCATTTCTTTTTGCCCCTCATCTTCCTTTAGCCATCTCCTCTCTCGCACCTTCTCTTTATCATCATGCGGTCTCTTCACAGGTTTCCCTAAGCTCACCTCACCAGTGGGTTGTGCCTTCACCACTTTCGGGTAACGTACTACATTGTCTTTACTGAGGTCCGTTCCTTGGGTTGTACAATTACCACTTGTGATTGGACCCCACAGACAGTCTACCAGTGGCGGCTGCTTTGGAAAAGTAGCGGTAGGGTGGGAGGAGGGGTGGCTCAATTAAATAAATAAAAAAGTTCACTTACATGTGAACGGCCAATGCCTCTCCTCCATCTTCTTCTCTTCCTTGAAGCACGCAGGCTCTCTGACTCCCCTAAGCCGGTCACAACGCTGCTGTCACCAGCATGACAGCAGCTTCGTGATTGGTGCGAGCGGCCTGGTTCGGCGTGCAGACAGGAAGTGGGAGCAATACGATACAGCCGGGTGGAGAAATGCTAAGTGTGCATGTCTGTTTGGCCAGCCCAAGACGGCAAGCCAAACCGTCATGTGCACTTATGGTGCACATACCACTCCTCCTCCCTGTGACACAGCCCAGCCCCACTCTAACCTGTCTCTGCACCGAAACACTGTGTTATTATCATTTTATCCTTCCTTTTTTGCACTGCTCAGAGCAATGGGGCGCAGCTCCTCCACCTTAGCGGAGGAGCCGCCGCTGCCGTCTACTGAGGCTGTAATCCTTGAGTTGGGCACCTTTCACTAAGGTGCCTTCAGTTGCCCTTTCTATGCTTCTAGGTGGACCCCAGAGACTCTCTACTGAGATGTATACAGTAATCCGCTTCTGCATAACACACCTTACTCCTACTGAGGTATTTGATTTGCTTAGGTTGCACACATGTTGCCTGTCGGTGTAAATCGTAGACCCTCTTCTTAGGTGCTTGTGGTAATCCTTGGGTCCTTCCCTCTTTGCATTTGGGTGGACCTTATTGAAGCCCATTACGCTGAATATTTGTGTACAAACTGCTATCAGGCCATAGCATCCTTGATTTGTCACTTATGTTTGTCTCATTTATCCCAATTCTTTGCTTGTTAGCCTTCATGCCTGCCTCTGACCTTAGAACCCTGGTTACCTGTAACTCATGGGTGGGTTCTTAAGTCCTTTTATTGTGTCTGCTGCATGTAGGTTACTGTTCGATGCTCATGGACAGGCTGATAACATCAGTGATGACGGCTGACTGTATCCATTGTATGCCTTTGGTCGCTGTTCTGTAAGATTTAAATATTTCGATTGTCAGTGGCTCCTACAGAGCATTTACTATTTGTTGTTGTAACCAAGGACCCATGTGGGTCACCACTTGTTTATTCATGGGTGGAACCTATACAACGTGTATCCTGGCAACCTGTAGTGCATGGTATGAACTACTCCCATGTCACTCTTTGATGGACCCTGTTAAGCATTTATCTGTCTATAGTCCTGTCCCTCCTCTACCTTTGCTGCACTTGGATAGTTCACAAAAAAGCATTATTATTGTGGTGTTTCTGAGGTGTATGCATGTAGGTTACTACTTCTTGCATGAAGTGTTTTACTAATATTGTTAATGACGCTGGACTCTCCTTATTATGAACATGTTCGAATGTATATTTTTTTGTGATGCCTCACTAGTTTTATTAATCACTGTTGATATTTAATATTTTTTCCCATTTTCTTTCTGGATTAAGGAATTCACTGTTTTTGGGGTGTTCCATTATTGTTGATTGTCGTGGTATTCATGTAATTGTGTAGCCGTTGCTCTCTTAAATATTTGTTTTGTAACCTCCCTCTATCTTCTTTGCATTAATTACAGTTTTTTCCCTGGTCTCCCTCACCTCTAACTAGCATCTCATGGAGCTCTGTGTAACCGCGTGTTTGCTTGTGCTGACACTGGTGACCTGCAAATCCTGCGTGATGACGTTGTCACTGTATTGCTTACTTTGCACCATGCGTGTGGTTATGTCACACACTGCAGTTAGGAAGATGCCAAACTGATGCTTCCTTGTGGCTTAATCCACACTTGTGATGGTGGATTAATCAAGTCTCACATGGACTAGTAGCGGCACTAATTTATTAAGGGTGCAGCAGTTACTCTTGCTGATTCTGAACCATTGCTGGTCTATTATGCCTCCTCTCTCCATCCCCTAATTTATGATAATGGTGCTATAACATATTTTTTATTTTTTTTCAACAGTCCATATGCCCTCTGACTGTCCCTCAGTCCTGATGATGACCTGCCAAGTAATTGAAAGGTTGAAACGTCTTTGACATTCATACAGTCAGTTTCTAGGACCTTTTTATGTGGGTGCACTACTTAGTCGGACCCTCTCATCGATTGATCCTTCTTCTTATTTACATTTACCGAGTCTTGAATCATGTTTTTTTAAATTTGTATGTACACTGTATTTTCACCTCTTCTCTTTTGCACTGCGTCATCATTTTTTGAGCACATAATTCAGTTTCGTTGGACTATTTTAAATATGGATAAAAATAATTTAATGGATTTCTTTGCACTGCGTCTGGTGATTTCTTTTGGTGTTTAAATGTTGAACATAATTTAATATTGTCATATTAATAATGCAGGTACTTACGAAGTTACTGCAGAATTAGTCTATTTAGAACTAAAGTATTTTGTTTTTATTATAAATTCCCAGGGTTCTTAGATGGAATGTTGGGCAGCCCTTGTTATAACATGTGGGTTACTCGTTGCTACTGAATCGACTGTTTCATTTGCCATGGCTGGCTGTATTTAGTACTCACCTAGGTATCACTTGCCACTTGTCGCTCTGGAGAGAACATATCGAGCATCTGTATTTTGACCACCTGTACCCAGTGCATGTAAGGAACTTCTCATTTGGCACAAAACTACATTAGTGTAAATCATTATTGCGACAGTATCTCTATGCTTTCAGTGGTCCTATGGTGCCTTTGCAAAAGGTGTTGAGGTTCTAGGTGGACCCCAGAGACAATATAGTGTGTGAACGTGTGCTAGTGGTAGCGTATGTTCCTATATTAGGTGGGTGTGTCAACTTCAGTGAATTGTGGGTGAATTTTTTGGTGGGCGAGAGAAATTCGCTTATGTTCTTCTACAGTGGTATTGATGTGCTTTGCAAAGCGCTTGTGCATAAAGGAGTAAGTGATTAGGAGTGCTGTTGGATGCTGTAATGCCCAATCTGTTGGATATGTTGGGAGCTGAATCTCGGGTTGTTCTGTTGCATTAAAGCTCAGGCTCTGCCCTGATGGAGAGTTGTGTTCCCAGATACCTATAACTTTAGGTTTATTTGTAGAAATAATTAATCTTTATTATGGAGTGATTAAGGGCTTAAGGTTTTTTTTCATTTTACCTGCATTCATGTAAATATGCATTTATTTAATTTGTTTATTAAGTCTTCATGTTGAAAGCCTGATCCCACCCAAGTTTGAGTCCCTGAACAATGACAGCATCAAAGGAGCAAATGATGGTATCTCCTTTCACATTTCATTTTTGTGACTGGACTCTTTGGAACAAAGTTGACAGTTTTTTTGTTTTTTTTAAAATAAAATGTATTTCATGTTTTATTTTATTCTGTGAAGATTCATAGTGCTGTCGCAGACCTGAAGGCACCAGTGTGGTTTAAATGCTTGTCAATAGCATAGGTCGATACATAACTGATACAAACACTACCTTCAGCAGGATCAGAGCACGTGGGAGAGGAGGTTGGACTGGATGAGGTCTGATGGGGCCAGCGGAAGGAGGGTGGAGCAGTTCAGTGTCTGAAGAGAGTTTTAATGCTAGGACCATGCTTCGATTTGATTCTTAGTTTTTTCTGCACCAAAAAGTGATTTGCTACTTGGGATTGTTATGAGGTTCCTTGCACTATGACGACAGCAACGCAGGAGTTATCTTTCTACTTTTTAACTGGTGTGTTCTGAGGATTATAGAACACACCGTTGGCTTCAGGGCTAGAGGTACCAAGCAAGACGTTCTGACAGTCATTTATGGGGATGGGAAATTATTTTTCATCATCAGACTTTGCATCAGAATAAGAGAGACACAGGCAGAAACTGGAGAAAGAAGAGAAATAAAAAGATAATGAAACCATGAAGAGGAAGAAAGCGCAGATGAGAGACTGAGCACAGGTGACATAAATAGGTACTATAAGGTGTGGGATGAATGAGGCGTGGGGTGGAACCAAGGCTTGGCAGCACTGTCATTGGGTAACCGGCATTCGGCAGGGCCAGCGGTGAGCTCTTAAGAAAAACTTTAGGCCCCTGCACCTATTTTTATTTATTTTTTATAAATTAAGCAGTGCATTGATCTGCCCTTTAAAATCTTAGAAACTGGTATAGCCACTGGAAATAAGAAACTACCTTGATTATTCTTGAACCTTGTGAGTGTAGGTGGATAGAAAGTGCGTAAACCCTTCTCTGTGCAGTGATTTCCTCCTGGGGGACATACAGGGTCCTAAGTGCTTTTTGGGAAAGGAGCACTAAAAAACAAAGTGCAGAGGGTATTTTACAGAAGGCTCCTCTCCTTGTTATGCGGTAAGTGAGGAGTGTACCTGTCTACCGAGCTGGAAAAAAACTGCCCTGCAGCAACATTTGCCTATAGGTGATGCTTGGCAGCTGGTAACTCTGGACATGCATCACCAGGCCCACTAAGCATGACATAAACAAGTAAACCTCTTTTCCTGTCCTTGATGCAGGAGAAATAGCAGCTCGACATAGATCACAGGTGACTCCCCATGCGCTGTGTGAAACATGTGTCCCATCTCTGTGTTCACTTCTCTTGATTTACATGTGTTAGCCCTCTTAGTAAAATAGAAAGTTAGGTGTCCAGATACTCGTACAGGTGAGTTGGTAGAGTTTGTAGGGCAAAGGGATTGTAAGCCCTGTAACAAAACGAGCATTGTCAAAGCCAATAGGGCTGTGTGGCGCGCATTATGGCTTTGTAAGTGCTTGTTTTCTTTGTCAGTTTTTTTAACAAAACTTTATTGTTGAGGAGTTTATTGCAATGCGTTCATCAGTCTAAAAAAATTTTAAAACACTGGCTAAAAGCAAACATATTTATATCTTGAAAAAGCACACATAGCCATAGTAGTCCCTGGCTCTCAAGGAAAGTACTTTGTGGATGTGCTTCTTGTGGAAGAGCTGAATGCTGTCACACACAGTGAAGTTAGACAGTGGCTTAAATAAGCCAACCCACTGTCCCAGGCTGGATGGAAGAAAAATGTAAATGACACAATAGAAAACCTATGGATGAAGATATCTGGCTGAAAGCCACTCTAAGTATCTTTTTTTATATAATTTTGGTCAAATCAAAAGGTCTTGCTTTGCTCCAGACCTAAATCTAAGAGTTCACACCACCAAGCAAGTGTATGACTGGGTAGCCCAAGCCTTTGGGCAGACGATCCATTCTGGGCCTTCCCTTCACCATGAAGGAATTGGTGTAATCTTACTTGAAATTATTAGGGTAGCAGAAACTACTGAGGAGGTTCAAAGGAACCGGCGGTCTCTGGGACAAACAAGGGGCACCTTGGAAGCAGGAGGCCGGGCACGTCTCATTGCAGGGGTCTCTCCCAGTCCCCCCCTGGTGTAGGTGAATTGGTGCTTGGGCAGCTAGCAGGTGCCCTGTCTATCTGCCAGGTGGAGCACACCAGCTCCTGTAACAGCTGAAGTCTTCTGACAGGAGCAGAATAACGCCAGGGCTGGTCAGTAGTATAGTAGGGATGCTATAAACCTCCTGCAAGTAAGGAAAATCGCCCCATTGACTGCTGTTGATTTAGTAAAACACAGCAAGTATCAAGGTTCACCGGGCCCCAGTGCCACTGCACCTGCTGCACCAATGGTAGCTATGCCCCTAAGGCTGTTCTTTCTGGTTCTTTTTGTAGACTCAGTGCTCTAATGGTGATTGGCAGTGCTCCAGACTGTCACTAGGGGGACGTGCATTTCATGTCCAGTGAGGGACTGAGTGCCACATCAGCATTCCATTCCCACGTTCAGACCAGCCTTCCTATTCTAGAAAGCACAGATGAAGTCAGCAGTTCACGTGATTCCACGGGCGGATGCGGGACAGGCAGGCTGGACAGCTTTGCATGTCCAAGCATGGCTTTTCTCTGAGGCCTTTCAATACATGGCTCTTCCATGAGATCAGGGCTCGGTAGAGCTGTGATCCTTCAAGGGAGCGACCTTGCAGACTGAGGGGCTTTGGGGTCCATGAACTGGCTCCAGAAAGCTACTGGGTCACAATCCAGCACCACAGATAGACCCCAGACTCTTTCCAGCTCTGTTAAGCTGCCGTCTCAGCCCCACTGGCTAGCACATAGCGGGAGGTAAGACAACAAGCCCAAGAGATGCAGGTGAACGAGTCCCATATAGGCAAATTGGTATGTACAAAGAACCTCACATCTACAAGTGACCTCCCTCACATCTACAAGTGACCTCTACAAGTAACCTCCCTTACACATACAAGTGACCTCCCTTACACCTACTAGTGGCCTACTTCACACCTTCTAGTGGCCTCCTTTTAAACCTACTAGTGGCCTCCCGCACACCTACGAGGGGCCTCCTGCACACCTACGAGGGGCCTCCCGCACACCTACGAGGGGCCTCCCGCACACCTACGAGGGGCCTCCCGCACACCTACGAGGGGCCTCCCGCACACCGACGAGGGGCCTCCCGCACACCGACGAGGGGCCTCCCGCACACCGACGAGGGGCCTCCCGCACACCGACGAGGGGCCTCCCTCATACCTGCAAACAGCCTTCCTCATACCTGCAAAGGACCTCCCTCACACCTGCAAGGCTGCACCAGCATGGTCCTGGGTTCTGGCTAACAGACAGAGGGCGGGAGTTGGACTTCGGTTTGATTGACCCCTATCTCACAGCACTGCTGCCTGAAAACATCTGTCCATGTGAAGGAGTTCATGGTAGCATTGACATAGCTGGAGAACTTTGAGTAATTCTTTGCCCCAGGAGCTAGGCTAACACACCTGCACAGCAGCAGAATACCTTCCCCGGGTGATCATGCGCTATACGAAAAACATATAACTCAACTTGGTATCCTCACAAGTGGTATAGTGTCTTTGTCTTCATTCCAGATCCCACCCCTCAGGTGGGCCCTTCTTCAGCCAGACCTTTTATACAGCAGACTGTAACACCTCTACCATAGGTGAAACCTTAGGGACCCCTGGCCAGATATTAATGGACATCAATGCAGGAAAGTGCCTGGGATAAACAAAGGGACATGATGCATCCTTTGTACCCTGGTGACATCAAAGGGTTGCCATCTTGTCCACAGCCACTCAACAGCCTCCTATTTGTGGCAAAATAGCTCACAGGAGTCAAGTGAAAGAATTTGTAAGGCGCCACAAACCCAGAGCTATCCAGGTGCAGAATGAATCCAAAGAGGGTACATTTTTGCTAGAACATCAGTGACCCTAAGATAAGATTTTCAAACCACTTATAAAGGACAAGAGGTGATTACTAATAGGGAACCTTGTTTCCTTTCTGTTCTTGCAGATCCCTTCATGGCCCCTGATACCAGTGGTAGCGAGACTATAGTTAGGGATAGCAGCAACTGTCCCTGGGAACCCCTAATGGGCATCCACGAAGAAGCTGGCGCCCATCATGTTGCGCTTCTTCGTAGGCTAACGCACGACCCCCGGTCTAGCTCACCCGGCGCTTCCCTGTTTTCTTTGACGTCAGCAGGAGGACATTCTATTTTTTCCCTCTTGGCTGCTGTGATGCAGGGCCTGCTGTAGACAAGTGGGCTGTCTGGTGCCATGGAGAACCGCGCGGCTAAATAAATGCACACGGTGACGTGGTCTTCTGAGTGGGTTCAGCTCTGTAATTTTGTGAGTTCTGCTGATTTGAGGATCCTTAAAATTCCTCCTTTGCAGCTTACTGGTGGTATTTAAAGCCTCGGCCTGAACTGCAGCTTCTACAGAAAGACCTCAGGTGGTTCTAAAATAAGGTTTGCGTGTGTGCAGCTCAAAGTGATTCGAAAAATGTAAATCAAAACGCTCGCTGTGTTGCTGTTCAACGTATGCTGCAGTAAACTGTGTTTAGTGCCAGGGGACAGGTGGCTGTGCAATGCCTTATAGGGAAATCGTGAAAGTCCTGTAGGGCTGGAGTGGAGTCAGACACATAGATGTCAAGGCCGGTAAACAACCCCTTCGGTTTTTACTCACCCCATAAGCCCTTTTATAACCTGGGACAAGGGACATTTAAAAAGTATCGCTATTATCGGTGCATTATATCCTAATGTTGTAAAAAAAAATTTTTTAACTTGCACTCCCATGATCACCATTTCGCTGTCAGGAAAGTAGCATTTGCACCAGTGGAATCCTGCAGTAACACCATTAGTGCATGGGTAAGCAGACCTGCCAAGTTTGTGATCATTTCAATCTTGTGATCCTGTGAGTGAAACGGTGCAGGTGTGTGGTCATGGAGGCTCTGGGGCCCAGTTCTATGATATGAGGACCTGTTGCACCTTCCCTTCCTTCAGCCCAGACAAAAGCCCCAGGGACCACCTGCCATGTCTAGCATTGGTTTCAAAACGTGCAATGGGTCACAGTAGTGAAGAATCCCTTAACACGAGCTGGAAACCTACCCTGTGCAAGGGCTGGCAGCTGCCCCTGCTATTCACCAGGCGCCCAAGTGATTAGTGATGACACCATGTGATGTAGGGTGGCACTGTGCGAGTTCACAAGTCGTGTCAGTCTGGATCATTGATGTTTTTGCTCTTGTCCTGGAAGACACTTCGCCTCTTTAGCTGGCATTTTGAGGCTCCTTGGGTCCAGAGTGATCCAAAGCTGTTGCTGCTGGTCCCGGGAGCTGGACAGGGGCCCAGGTCCCGGGAGCTGGACAGGGGCCCCGCTCCAATTGCAAGCCGTGCTTAGTTGAAAGTTTTATCAGCCAGTCAGTGGGGATCGTGCCAAAGGAAGGGTCTGGCATAAGCTAACCAGGTGTTATTTAGAACCCATAGCCAGGGATATGGAAAAGAGCTGAGGGAGAGGGAAGTCCTTGCCATAAGCATTCAGTGACATCCGCCGGGACCCTCCCGTTTCTGGTGGGTACAATTCATGGAGAAAATTTGATTTTCAGGTGGGTTGGCATATCTGGCATTTTTCCCCCTCAAGGTATCCCAGAAAAAAATAAGATGCCCGGGCTCTTGGAGAGCGCTGCCACAAGCTACCTGCCTTGTAAAAACCTAGTGTTACAAACTCCCATGCCCCTCAAACTAAGCTGAAGCTAGAAAAATGCCTGGAGAGCAAGAAGAGCTGGTTCACCTGCGTGCTGTCAGTTTGGTGCCCCTGAGTGGGCAATACTAAGATCTTGGCTGGGGATGGGGATGTGGAAACTGACAAGATAGTTCAGTGGACTGGAAAGAGTGGGAACTTTGATACTAAGGCAATGTCTCTTTAAATGGGCATGAGCTGCAGAGGGCATCTCCTACTTGTTTCACAGAGGGCAGAGCAGGAGGAAGGGTCTTAACAGCCGAGACCAGAATGAGTCACTAGAGCAATTAGACTGGAATGATCAACAACTCCCATTAAGAAGCCTATATAGACCTTATTTTTGCAAATGATTGATTCTGAGCAGCGTTATTTTTAAACCGCTTGGATGCCCCTTTGTTGTTTAGCGCTTTACTATTGATGACGATGAACGCCATCAACATCTGACTTGGAATTTTTTTCGTATTTTTTATTTTACAGCGGAGTGGGGGGGGAGTGTTGAGCTGTGTTCAATAAAGAAGGAACACTTACAACAGACCACCTGTGTATATTTAACAAAGTCCAGGTATGCACAAGAATTGGATATCACCACGCTTACCCCAACACCCTCCTCAGCAATTCGCCACATAGTAAATTCCAGGTCTATACAGATGACAGAAGGCTAAACATGCAGTACAAATGGACCATATTCTGTGCTAACACAGTATCTAACAACCCCCATCCCCTCCCACCATAGTCCCACTTCACCTGCTACATTACTGGCTTACCTATTGACATAAAATATGCTTAAGCAATTGAGGAAGCCCCTGTCCTTTTCCTTTAAAAATCAGTCATACACCCAGAGCTCAATGAGTGAGACATAGCCAAGAACATAACCAGAGCATACCTAGAACGTATTATCCGTAACACATCATCCCAAGCTGAATCAGACTCTGGTCTGTGGCTGTACATATAAAATAACTGGGCAGCTGAAAGCACTACATGGCCATTTCAATGGCAGAATGTGCACTACACAAATGAGGATAACATAGCACATATATATGATGCCTGGGAGCCTGCAGTTCTTGTGTAAAATCATGTATCTAATTCCCTTATGTGCAACTTGTGCAATCTAAATTACATAGCTGCTCAACTGTAATAACTTGTTACTGTTGAGTTCTGAGGTCACAAAGCCGCCTGCCAGCAGCCGTGATGAAAAGCAGGTGAAGGAGCAGAATTGTAGCTGCAGTTTAAACAACACATATAAAATGGAAACCAGCATTTTATACTTGTGGTCTGTTTTTCTAAGACAGTGATGAGGAGAAAGGAGGTGTTTCTGGCAACATTTACATTTTTTGCACTCTATAGGTCATTACAGGAAAAATAGAATCTATCCACCTTTTTCTGCACATTTTGAGCATCAGCACTTTTTTAAACTGACTTGCAATAAACTGTTGTTTTTTTTTTGCAACAGTTTTCTAACTGCTTTTTTGATGTGTTTAACCTCACATTAGAGTCCATGTGTATTCTTCATGTCTGCTGCCATACTACCTTATGCATATGAAAGAGAAAGACACCAGGATTTTAGATGGTTTGCAAGAAGGGTGGTGATGTGACCATATAATATGCAGAATAAAATACCCTCTGCCATGCATTTTAAGAATAGTGCTAGACACCTTGGAGTTCCATGACCTTGTAAAAGATCATGGCCTTTAACCCTATTCCTCCTATTTTGTCATGGAACTCCTCAGTGACTTGCAAAATTCTTATAAAGTGTGGCATGGAGTAGTTTACACTCTAACCTCCTCTGACCTTAACAAGTACTACAGCTGTTAAACCACAATAGCCATAAGAGGGTATGAGGAAAAACTCAGAAAAACTGTTGAGGCTGAAATTACAGCATGGGTTTTGTAGGAAATTGGGTTGCATGTTGGGGAGATGGAACCCTTCTCAAGGAGCAACCACAGTCCGTGTCCAGGTGAAATATAAGCAAACCCCAAATTAACCTTTGCTCAACCCTCTGGTAACTTTGCATAAAGCAGTCAGGCTTAACTTGGAGGCAATGTGTAAAGTGCTTCTGCAGCACTTCAAACAGGAATAAAGTGAAAATACAAAACAAGAAAAATCTCACACCAATTTCGAAAATAGAGTAAGATTTAATAAATTATTTGAGGCCAAAACGGCAAGAAAATCCAATTACGGAGAGCCAGAGGTATGCAGTTTAAAAGATTTAAGTGAAAACAGTGCTTAAAAGCACAAAGTGGCAACTGTGGTCATCTGGTCGTGCCGGGACAAAGTCACAAGTTCAGGCTGACCACGATTGCACAGTGGGTTGGATACTGGGACCCAGTTAGGCCCACTGAACAGAGTACCTTAAATTGTGGTTGTGGAGTGTTGCAATATCCTGTGTCAGAGATGTGTTGTGCAGGGACAGTTCTGATGAGGAGATGCATTTTGCTGTGCCTATTCTGCCAAAGACATCACAACTGGACTGCCAGAGCACCTTCCGGCCCTTTCCCAAGGATCCAGGACTGGGGTGGCACAACCTGGTTGGGTGGAGCATGACTTGCAGCTGACAGGACTGCCAAATAGCCCTTGAAGTCACTCTGATGGTCCTGGGTTCAAGGTGCAGGTCCAGCCCTCTCACTCCATATCTATATACTGTGTTTTGATGTTGTACCCAATAAAGAATTGCAAAAAAAAAAATTGAAAGTACATGTCCTACTTTTTAAATACACAATGGGCTGGTTAGGGCCTACCCCAGGGTGACACATATGTATTCAAAAGGAAGGTTTAGGTTGGACAACAGATGTATTTTGCCCTAGTTAAAATGACAGTTTACAACAGCACACACAGGCTGCAGTGGCCAGCCTGTGACATGTTTAAAGGGCCCCATAGATGGATAGCACAATAAGTGCTGCAGGCCCCTTAGTAGCATTTAATTTACAGGGCCTGGATACATGTAGTATCACTTTATTAAGATTTTATTAATGAAATGTGCCGAATTAGGTGTAAACCAATGTTACCATATTTTAGAGAGTGAGCACACGCACTTTAGCACTGGTTGTCAGTGGTAAAGTGCAGGAGAATCAGAAAAAGACATGGCGGAATAACTCAACACGTCTGACAAGACCCCTCCAAGGCTCACAGTGCTAACCAGCGTTAAGGTGGATAAAATGTCCGCAGCACTCGTGCTAACAAGGCCTTAAACTTTAATGCTGCGCAAATGCCACAAACTTGGCTTTAGCAATTTTTTTTATAGCTTAAAAGTAAATAATGAGTATTATTGCAATTGTTTGCCTTTTTCCCTCTTTCAAGGTCTGTATGCTCTGAAGTAACTGTGGGCTTCAGGAATCCTACCCCACTGCCCCTTTGGCAAACGGCTATCAGGGCGCGGGCACAAAGGGCGGCCTTCGCAGGCCGTCCTGAAAACATTCACGTCATCTTAGCCGGTTACCTTCAGGTATCCGTGAGCCTGTTTTTCATGTACCGAGAGCGCTTCCTGCAGCAGCTGTTGCGCAAGCAGTAAGACCAAGCATGTAATTTTGTTTGTTTCTCTTGTAATTTGACATTAATTATCTGGTGCCCCGAAGTGGTATTCCTTCCGTGCCATATCTCCCACCCCCACCGTTTTTTTTCTGTTTTTCTTTCCATGAAAAGTTTTGCTGCAAACGTCGTCTGCTCGCGCGTCACACGCGGGGCCTTTTGTCTTCAGCTGTCGTCTGGTATCATGTCAACAATACTGCTCGGAACCAACTGGTCGCTCAGGCTGCACGAACAAAGTGTTTCTCTGGTTTATCTGCAGCCTCGCCATCTGCAGATAGTGTGTTCCACGCTCGTGTTTTTTTTTGTTTTGTTTTTTTAAACGTTTTTAGAAATCCCCTCCGATCTTTCCTCAAAGGCCCCTGTTTGCTTCCCTTCAGACCCCCATTGGTTTGTCGCGAACATTTCTAGGCTACGTTTCAGCTGGGAGCAGGCACTGAGCTGGAATGATGTCTTTGCTGTTGGGTGTTGGCAATGCGAAGCCTACCAGATCATTGTGCGCGGAAGCTGTGCTTCGGAAAGGTGGTTTCTGACGTGGCCACTCGAACCACGACAAATGCCCATACTTGTGTTTTAAAGCGAAAATATACATCGGCAAAAGTCAAATGTAGGCTGGTTACCAACAGGAAGCTGATGAGAAATGGAAGCTGGGTTGCCATGTTTTTGTTTTAATAATACATGTTTTTAAAAAAAAGTAGCGCTCACTACTGCATTTCCGCCATATCAGAGCACTTTGATTAACTTGCGCAATTATTACCCAGTTTAATGGCATTCCACGTGCCCACCTCTGAAGAATGCAGGGCTCGGGCGGGGTTCCTGGGACTCAGACTCGTGATCTGCTGATCGCGTCAGCAGACAGTGTTCAACTCACTGAGCCATAGTAATGACATTTGGGTGCAGGTTAGTGGTTACGCTGCTGTCTTTGGAACATGTGGGTTCCAGTCCCGGTCTTGGCACTTGACTGAAAACGCCATTCTGGGAAAATCACTTAATCTCCCGGCACCTATGTTTTTTTAAGGTACATATGTGAAATGCAGTCTTGACAATGTGACATTAAAATAATGTCACAATTTCTCACTTTCTTTGCACAATCTTGTATCATCTCAGAACCCGCAATAATGTATAGTTCGGTGTAGCTCTGCTGCCGGTTTTGCGCCATATATATCTAACCCTTTAGCATGACGTGCTTTGCAAGGGACAGTGGGGACGCGGAAGCAAAGGTCAGGTTCTTAACAATGCCGCATTCAGAATTGCCGTAGTGCAGGGGCGCAGCTGTCAGTGGTGCAACCGGTGCAGTGAACAACTCAGACGCAGGTGGCTGCCCACTGTACCCGCTACGTTTGATGCTCCTGGGCATGGCGTCTTTGACTGACCTATATAATGAAGCAGGCAGTCAGGACGTAAAGTTCCTTATTACTGATAGGGAGATAACAGGTGAGTTTAAAATTCTTAGAGATGGCCCTAAAACATATTTTGTCGGATTCCTGAAGTGATAACAACAGGACATATATGGGAAGGTTAAGGGTAACCACTGGTTCCTCACCCCCCTGGTCGACATGTTTTAGTCGTGTTATTGGTCCCTGGATGTCTTCAGGACTTGGATCTCAATTTTTGACATTAACTGCAAGGTTTCCTATATAGTGCTCAGATCAAATGCTAACACACACTCCGTGCTAGCGAACCTATTCATTCGTGCACTGAGTGCAAAACTCTTGCCTCTGTGGTCGAGTCTTTCACAGGACAACTGAGTGAAATATGAGATGTACATATATCAAGACTTGCAAAGACTTGTTAGTTATGCTCAGTGCTTAATTTGTAAATAAAAAGGTGCCCAAGGCCCTCCTCTTAAACATGCGGCTTCTGCAATTAAATGTGGGAACACGGAATACTGAGGCGGCGTAATCCTGAAGCCATCTCGGGCCTCTTCAATCCATATAAAGCCACTCGCTGCCCCTTCAGCTCACTCTTGCACCTTTCTACTTTTTCCCGTTGTGACGCTTTTTCGTTTTTCCCTTCATCCGTCTTTCCTATATGTGACTTTTGCTCGCAGCAAATGCTTGAGGCCGAAGAATAAGCTCCGGCCCTCAAAAATAAGTGCCAGTGCTCTGCACCGGAAACAATAAGCACAAATTAAGCACTGGTTATGCTAGAAGTCTTCTCATTCCATGCACGTATTTCTTGTGCCAAACAAAAATTGTGATCTTGTTAAAGGCAAACACGCACAAATTACTGCGATTCCACGCAAGGGGGCGATATTGTGTATGTCGAAATCACCACAACTCACTGTGTCCGGTGACGTTGTGACACACTTGTACTTCACTTAGGGTGACCACCTGGCATAGAGGCTAATTCTGGGCATTGGGTGTAAAGAGTCAGGACAAAAATTCTGGACAAAGGGTCAAAATTCTGGACAAAGGGTCAAAATTCTGGACAAAGCGTTAGTTTTATGGACACATCGGTGGAGGTAATGCCTGCCAGCCTTTTGGCTTTGGCAATGCTAGTTTTGTTTTGCCAAGGTTTTCGTTAAACTTTACTGCTGCAGCAGATACTGCACCTTCAGCAACATAATAAGAATGGCCAACAGCCAAAATTGTTTAGGTCCCAAAAAGCATGTGACTAGAGTAGTTCTTAGCATGAACAGAGCTACTTTTTGTATCAATGTGCTACTTATAAAATGAAACATAAAGTCACTCACGGTGATAATTAGCCAGTGGCTGCTGAGAATAAAAAAACCCACAGGGGGCTAAATATCTCAGTGGAATTGCAGTAGCTCTCTCTGTTGTGGAGGAATACACTCACCAAGACATCACAGGTAGCAATGTGTGTGAACACTTTTCAACCCTCTGTAGAGTTAAGGAAAATTTACAAGTTCGCTCAAATAAACACATTTTAAATTCACCACAGATGGGAAAGCATCATAACGAATTTTAAACACATTATCAGAGCTCAAGGAGTCAAGATCTGTCAGTAGATTAAGGTGAAGTCACCATGTAAATCCCACCCTGAACAAGCAGCACCTTATGTGGCTGTTACCCGGCCCTCTGTTCCTTTACAGATGTCATTATGATCCTCGAGGGGAGTGTTCTGAATAGGTTTTTACATCCATCTGTGGTTTACAACAAACATCTCACATACTATTCTCTGTTCAAGATGGAACCCGGCATGTCACGTCCAACACGTTCTTGACATTGGATGTCTCAGTCCTATACAGGGTAATTCTACTCTCAACAGATCAATCTTGCAAGCAACCGTATAATAGGAAGTTTACAGTCTAGCTACACTGCACTCATGGACATGTATTAAAAGTGATAGAATTTCAAAATTCATTTAGAAACATTCCTGTGCCCCTACCATGATACAAATGACACCACTGAACTCTTGATTTATTATGTGTAACCCATATGTGGACAACAGCATTACAGGTGGAGCAACTTTACAGTCTGTTAAATGAAACATGAAAGGTTTTTTTGTATGGCACACTTCCTGAATTTACATATTGATGTTACATTTAAATAGCGCTTGCTTCCCCTCGCAAGGTGTTGGGAGTGCTTTACGCCAGGCAGCAAGCTGCTCCGGAACCCAGGGTTAGTGGTTAGTCTATTGTTATTAGTTATTTTTGGCTACTGGGGTTCATCTTGTGTGCCTAAGAAAAACATTCTGTGCATTCAATCCAGTTTCTTTGTGGCTGGTTAAATAAACATGAGTTCGATGCGATCATTAATGGGACAGATAGTTATGTGAGCTCATGCATATGGTTTAGGATAGGGTAGGATTAACAGATGAGCTAGAGGAGATTAAGTATTATTAGGTTGGACGGGGTCTGTCTTTTTTAGAGGAAAGAGGTTGTGATCTTGTAAACAGATTTTGGGCAAGTTACAGAAAAACAATAATGGAGATTAAGAAAAACATGCATGTGATAGTAGGTTGTGCTCAGAGAGAGGATGTATGCAGAGGATGGAAGGAAAGATGAGGGTCCGTCTGAAAGGCAAATTAAAGGTGACACTCAGAAGGTTTAACTAATTTTCATGTCGGATTTTAGGTATATAGAGGATATTTTCGATACAGTGTGCAATTTGAGGATACATGACTGTAGAAATGAACAACATAATTTGCATATGAAGATTGTGCTATATTAGGTATTTGTGATAAGTGAAATGTCGGATTGATGGGCATAACAGGGGACAATAATGCATGCCTGGAGTCATTTTCCCTAAATGTAGGGTGTATTTCAGTAGAGGTGTAACAAAATGCTAAAGTGAAGGTAAAAAATGCAATTTTATTTCCATCAGGGAAAGAAACGTAGCTTATTGATATGTGCAGTCACTGCAGAGATAGAGGTCTTTTACCTATAAAGGGAAAATCCATTAGCCTCACTGAAATTTAATTTCAGAACAACAGTTCCCCGGAGGGGGGTGGGTCAGGGAGGGGCATTTGAGGGGGGATGTCACAGATGAGGGCCATTTTGTGCAGTAATGCTAGGCTGGAATATTTTAAGGTGCTCTTGTATACCATAGAGCAGGGCTCGAAAAGTCATAAAAATGTTACTAGACCTGCAGGTCGAGTAGCTGAAAATCTACTCGACCTATCTGTAATGTACTTGACCTGTAAACGGGTCTCAAATTGTGTGATCCTAGGCAAATAGTTTACAGAGTCACCTTTTTCTTAATTCTCACATATGATTGCACCTTCAAATATGTGAGCTCAGCATTTCTGCAGTACAAAAAAACCCTCTTTTGTTTGATTAAGTAGACTAAAGTTTGCTGCATGCATCCCAAGAATCTAGCCCACATACCCAAGAGGTATAGCCCACATAACCTAGGACTTCTTTTAGTTTACTAACAACATTGTCATCTGGGCAAGAGTGTTTCTCAGTTTGTTTAAACACTCAATTTTAATAAATATATTACTAAACCGTGATGTGGTAACATATCGTCATCTACACACAGTAACTTTCCAAGAAATGTCCAAAAACCTCTCCACTAACTTACAGCTTTACTGATAAAACTATATAGTGTATTAACAATCTGTGAAAATTGGGTTTCAGAAAACCTATCCTTTGCACATCAACATGTAAAGTATTCTGATTTGTTATCATTCTGCTAAAATATTTTTTATGACACAGAAATATAAAAAAGGCCTTTCACAACTATTGAAATATATTTTGAAATGTTTGCACAGTTGACTTAGTTATTTAAATGTTGTGTGTTAGGAAAAACCTGAAACCCTATATCCTTTTAATTTACATTCTAAGCAGCAGGTCACACAGTTCACCTTACAAAGTCCTGGAACTCTGCATTCAGAAGGAAAAGGTATTTTAAGAAAAACTTACTTTTGCTCTGTGTTCACAGACAGAGGTCAAATGTGACATAAGAACAAGATTTAAAGGCATCTTTTATTGCCCCTCCGCTTGTCAACTGAACAGAACACCTGTTCAGTATCAACTGGCCAGAAGGGAGTAAGCATTACAAATAGCTTGACATGATCAAATAAGACTTTCCCATGCAAGTGGAGTGGATTTTTGGAGCCCTGAGCCCTGATAGAGATGGATGAGACACTGAAAGTTGTAAACCCACTAAAAAGCTCTAAAGCCACTGAAAAGCGTGCACCAGGTTCAGCTAGATGTCCTTATGTAAGTTCAAGCCCAAAACAAACTGAGCTTTCATATGGCTTCTGCCTGCTATCCACACCCTACCTTTAGCGGCAGAGTTAAAATCAATACATTAACATTTGAGATCAAAAAGGAGAGGCACAGAGGTATACATTTAGTGAACGGTTTGTACAAACTGAAACTAGAAAACCAGGAATTGATCCTGGCTTCCTGCTTAACCAAGTTATGTGATCTTAGGCAAATATTTTATTTTGCCAATCTTCTTTAAAAGCACCTTCAAATATGTGACTTCAGAATCCGAGCACTAAAAAACATTTGGTGTTTGATTTAATAGATTAAAATGTTGTTGTGCCTGTAGGAATCTGGGCCACATACAGAGTGCACATGAAAGCTGGCTTGCCTCTTAGGTGACTAATGACACTGTAATCAGGACGTAAGTGGGACAAGACTGTTTCTAAATTCATCTTTAAAAATGGCACTTTTATTGAGTACCTCCCAGTGCAGTGATAAAATGTGACTTAAGAAGAAAGTTTCTGCCTTAAAGAAATACACTTGTTTGCCTTTTGAAGAGATTTTACCATATGTTTCATGGGGTGTGGCATAATATGCATGGCAAACGTTGCATGGCAAACGTTTTCAGGGATAGGCTAGTGCATGGGCTGTTAGAGTCAAGCCAATCCCTTGACTCGACTCTGCCACCTCGAATATACCCCAAAAATAAAGGTTTTTTTTCAATCAAAATATTTGCCTAGGATCACTCAATGTGGTCAAGCTGCATGCAGCTTAATATTCGAGGAGCACCCTGAGGTGTCCATCTGTGTTTGCAAAAACCCTCATTCAACACAAACGAAGAAAGGCTAACCATTAGTTTGATCCTGCAGGGAGAGCGAGTGCCTCAAGGCAAAGCGTGATGGGAGGAGGCCGTAGGAGTGAGAATTAGGAAATGGCCAGGAGAAGGCTTGAGTGATGGGGAGAAGAGCAAAAGAGCAAAAGGAAAAATTGCACCTGACAAAATGTGAAAAAGTGAAACTTGGCCCAAACAAAAAACTTTGCAATTACAAATGCAGTTCGATGGGGCAGTAACCAACCGGCCTCAGACACTTAAACTTAACTTCTTAGTTGTAGAAGCTAAGGTTGTCATGAAACCGGTCAGTTTTCACCATCTATGACAGTCAGGGTCCAGCTCTGTATCAGAGGCAGGTTAGTAGTCTGTTGGTAGCTTCAAAGGGGGGGACCCGGAAAAAATTAGCCCACGTGTGACTCGCTGGCACTGGAATCAGGGAAGAAAAGGAGCGAAGGTGTGCTCAGTGCTCTCCTTAAGGATATACCAGAATTAATTAAAATATTCTGATGGTGGGCGAGGGCATTGTGTGGTGATGAGCCCTAGGATTGGCTGGGGATATACAAGCCAATCCTAGGTAACATTACACACTCTGACTACCTTACTGAGCGTCACTGGAGGGTGAAATTGAGCAACATAATTGGATGGCACCCCGCATTGTTCAAATTACGGACAAACTGTATCCGTAGAAGAAGTTATGATGGATATGGACAGGAGTCAGAAAATAGAGACTGTCTGTATAAATTACGGATGGATGGTCAATCTGACTGCTTATTATAACCCCAGTCGATTGGTCAGTATGACACCATGGAGGGAGGCACATGGGAAACACTTGAAGTCACACTAGTGAAGAAAGTAACTGAAAGTCAATCTCGCTCTGGGAGAACAGGCATCTGCCGATCTATAGGTCTGCCAGTCTATATTTCTATATTTGTATTTTAACTTTTGTCTTTAAAGGAGTGTGTTGTTGTTTCACCTACAGACGGTACTGCCTTCAGTTGTTGCTTTCATGGTGTGGCATCACTGTTTATAAAGCTGCATGTGTTGCTGCTTTTTTTTTTTTTTTTTTTGCATTGTTTTATATAGCGTGAATGTGACACAAAGGTATTGGAGTGCTTTACATGAGTACAAACTACGTTACACAGACACAATCATTTTTGGTATGCATGGGAAGATTGTGATTTGCTCAGAATCACAGGATGTTGAGTTAATGCCAAGTCTCAAACCTGGTGCTCAGCTCCAAAGTCCGCACCTCTGCCCGTTACGCCACAGTCTCTCCCATGCTGCTTCGTATGAGCCATGCCCGCATCACAGATGCTAGTAGAAAGCTGCATCATGCATCCAACATCATGCATACCGGTGTATGAGAATCGGGATGGACTTGCAGTACTAGAAATTGAGAGAACCGTTAGCCAAGGGATCTCATCATTCGTTCCTTTTGATATGAATTTTCAAGCAGTACATCCATCTTTGTTCTTTCATGAGCAACAGTTGCCGTGCCATTGTCAGTGCCATGCCCCATCTACTCTACACCGACCCATCTTCTGTCATTCTCAGTGTGTTTTCTTTTAGGAAAGTTGGCAGACGTTCTGGTGGAGTTGGCATCGGATATTACTGCAGTGCTGCTCAATTCGTTTACAAGTTTTTTTTCTGGAATTCATGTCTATGTAGCAGATTCCACAAGGACACGTGACAATGTAGATCTCATTGTCAGTATTGCAATTAATTTGTGTTCTGGTTTCTCATGGTTTGGTGATTTCCAGGTGAGCAGTCTTCGTAGCTGTACTGTAGGGGCAAGCAGGACATCTCCTGCTTGGGTAGTGACATGTTAGTGGTGGGAGACCCCACAGTGTGATGGTCACTAAAATGATGTACCCTTTTGAAATAAAAGAGGAGACTGCCTGGTATTGACATTAGTTAGTATCTTCCAATGCTTAGCAACCTGGTTAGATTCAGATGAGAAAGTAGTGATGCAGGTGAGTTTTACATTTAGTGGTTTTGGATGAGATTTAAGTAGAGCCTCTTTGCAGTTTTTGTGTGCCCCTTTCTTTACCTTCTCTGGTTGGGATACTTTCTATTGGCACCTTTTTCAGGACAACTAGTTGGCTTGTTGTTCATACTTTGAAACATTAAAATAGTTGTATCTGATGAGTAGCAACTGTCCAAATGTCAAGTTTCCTCTTAAGGAACATGGATGGAGGCTTTCAAATCATAAAAGCTCGTTCATATCTGTGGTTTTGTGATATACCTCTGTCTCAAAAGCACCATTCATTGTTTTGATTTTTCAGTCTAAGGCCTTCATTACGACTTTGGCGGTCTTCCATGAAGACCGCCAGTGCTGGGGTCTCCCGCCCACCATATTACGTGTACTGCTGGATTTCCGCCACACTTTGGGTAGAAATCCAGCAGTAGTTGTGCTGGCCGGCAGAGGCGCACTGACTGTTCCACCACCGGCCCCGCCAGCAGGACACTGCCCGCCGTATTATAGACCATAATACGGCCTGGTGATGTCCTGATGGTGGGGCGCTGCCGGCGGTGGAAGCGCCCCTTCCTGTTTCCCTGACGGACATTCTTCTCCCAGGAACAGGTAAGGTGATCGTCTGACAGGGGAGAGGGGTGGGAGGGTGGGTGGTGTTGTGTGTTGTGTCTGCAGGTGTGTATGCATGCGAGTATGCATGTTTGGATGTGTGTGAGTATGCATGCTTGATTGCATGTATAAATGTTGTGAATGCGTGTATGGATGCATGTGAGTGGTTGCGTGTATGTAAGTGTTGTGAAAGATATGCTTATGATGTATGCATGGTGGGTGTGGGTGTCTGTGTGCATGTATGCTGAAGGGGGTATGGGGTGGGAGGGTCTAGAGCTTGCTGAGGGGGTGAGCTTTTTACCGGTGACAGGAAAGGAATTCCCTGTCACCGGTAGCCTTTCCGCCATGGTTTTAGTGGCGGTGCTACTGCTGCAGACACCATGGTGGAAATCCAGCTCCTAATACCGCCGGCAGTCTTCTGTGGACAGTCGGGTCAGAGATGATCATCTCCAGCCCGGCGGTTCCCATCGCCATGGCAGTATGAGTGGAGATGTGGCGGGTTGGCAGAGGCCACATTCATAATGTGGTGGTCTGCACCGCCAGCATGTTGGTGGTGGAACGCCACACTTACCCTGGCGACCCCCTAAGAATGCCAAATTAGTGTGGCTGAGTGGTTGTGGGAATCTAACGAAAGAGACCATTTTATTTATCCATTTAATGCCTCAGTTGTATGTGTGTTCTATATGAATTAGTTGTGGATTAGATTAATGTAGAGGCATGCTACACGTGGGGCAAAAGTACTACCCATGGAAGTACCTTGAAGTTGATGGCAAATTGTTCACTCCTATTCAGAAAGGTTTTCCATTAGACCTAGCTTAGCACATTCTACCACAATATGTACTGGTGTAATGTTATTCCGTTCAGCATTCGCGAGGATCGATTGAACCACTCTTATGGTCTATTCCTGAGGATTGCTGGTGTGGAGGGCATCAATATCAGTGTTAATCACAATGCCTGTATTTGGGTGAAAGGCCTAGGATAAGAAGGCATTTTGCTATGCAACACACAAAGGAAACCGTAACAGAACCTAGACAGAGGATCCTGAATTTAATTATTACCTGATGTATTTGGTCTTCCAGGAGTTTTTTTTTTTTTTTAGCCATCATTGAGTTAATAATTTGTCCTGTTGTGCAGTAGTCTAACATTTTCTGAATGGTACATTTCTTTAGAGAGAATCGCAACAGTTCCCCCTTTGTTTCACCTGGTTTTATCGCTACATTGAGGTAATTACATGGTGAGTTTAGTGCTTCCTGTTCAGCCCTACAAAAGTTGTGAAAGATCTGCTTATGATGTGTTAATATTGACTGAACCGCGGATATTACTGCCCGTTTAAAGGTAATGATTTGCACAGGGAGGAAGTGTGTAGGACGTTAGTATATACCTTGTTTTCTTAAGCCTGTGTTGACTAGTGTGGCGGCAAAATCGTCCTTATTGTTAAAAAATTGAGACAAATTTTTGGGAACATTTTCGCTAGTTCGCATCTCAAATTGAATCTGTCCACTCGTGGGGTAGGCACAAAGTGAAGACCTTTTGGCTTTCCTTCTTTGAAGGGCTGGGATGCTTCTTCTTGGTGCTCTGACATCCACGCACGTGCCCTGCGTCCTCCTGGTAGGGTCCATTCTAGGGCGCAGAGGAGCGCAGTGAGGTGCATTGCCTTCAGAAAAGTGCATGGAAGGCAGAAGGGCACTCTGCATGAATCCCCCCCTCCCTTCTTTACAAAATATATTTCTCTTCAGGAAACAATTGTGATTCCCTGAGCAGAATTAAGGATCGGACCTCTCTGGCCTAGTGAGCAATTAAGATGCCGCTAGCCCATTGGTTGGTGCGATCGGGCACTCGCGGAGAGGATGTATAGTTCAAATGCAATATGGTGTGTGACGGGGTGGTGGCGGGTGAGAATGTGGCAGGTTCAGTTTCGGGTTCAGGCAATCCCCCCGGAAGTGGAAGGGGGCTCACTTCATTAGGGTTAATGACAGCCGAGCTACGCTGCCGTGGTGTAGTTATAGGGGAAGTGATTTACTCTTCCCAAAAAGTTTACATGGGATTACAGATATCTCGGATCAAATCTAACCCTTCATTCCTGTAAATCCTCTCCCGCCCTCGTTTTTGTGAAAGGGTAAATGTAAATCTGTACCTATGTCAAGCATGGAGATGGTTGGCTAACACTTGTGCTGGTTGTAACTACACTATACCCTCTGTTTTCTTCCGGTACTATCTGTTTGTTTCCTTCAACCGAAGTTTCTCAAAGCGTGTGCGACTTGACCTTTCTCCATGCTACTTGGTAGACCTGCTTGATTTGTAAGGTTAACCAAAATATGTGGAGTCCAGCTTGATGCAAACTCTTTCAAATGTTTTGTATACCTCAGTTTGACTCCTGCATGACCCGCACTGGGATGGCCAAGAGAGCCACTGGTTGGATAAACTAGGTACTTGACTGAAACTCAAGGGCATTTTGGAAAGCGTATTGCAGCAAAAGTGGTACTGGGGCACCGTGATTGAGAGAAACCTTCTGGCGAAGCACTATACCGACTGCACAAGAGTGGTTCTCCATAATCCAGTAGTTAGTGAGAAAGGACTGAGAGAGCAAACGCAACCTCCGTTTTCAGCTGCATGTAAACCACGGCATAACCACTGCTAGTCCCATGGAAGCTGAGCATCTCCTCTATTTTTAAGCATATCCCTCCGTTCAGCCTTTTAGAGTGTGGTGTGTGTCATCCTGGATGCAGAAAGCCCATGTATCGCCCCTTAGGAGAGCAGTCGGTACTGTGGTTGGAGGACTGCAACACATGGGAAGTTCGGCAGTGTGGTGGCAGCAGTCACCTTCGAGAACCAACCAGGTTTTGTGGGTGGACAGATAAAAGGATAAACTTCAGTTTGAGCCTCATGTTTCATATGAAGGGGTAAGAAGCAAGGCCCACATAACTTTATAGCAAATATGACAGATGTTAAGTTTTGATAACAAGTTGGATATCTGTGCCTTCTCAGCGAAGGGGGAGGGGGGGGCAGGGGGTGATACAAACGCCCTGAAAGGTTTTCACACCGTTAGCAGTGCTTAATTTGTGCTTGTTGTTTCCGGTGCTGAGCACCGGCACTTATTTTTGAGGGCCGGCGCTTATTCTTCTGCCTCAAGCATTTGCTGCCAGCAAAAGACACAGAAAAACGAAAAAGCTTCACAAAAGGAGAAAGCTGCTATATTGAGCTGGAGGGAAAGGGAGTGGCTTTCCATGGATTGAAGAGGCCCGAGGTGGCTTCAGGATTAGTATTCTGTGTTCGCACATTTAATTGCAGCAGCCGCATGTTTAAGAGGAGGGTTTTGAGCACTGGCACCTTTTTATCTACAAATTAAGCACTGACTGTTAGTGACTGCCCTGCAGAGGGCTCAGTCCTCTCTTTAATCAGCTGATGCCCATGTTAAAAGTCCACTTTATTAAATACAACCAGATTTCTTCAGAAACGAAGAACAGTCGGATGTAACCAATTCCCTCTTATGCTAATAAGTGCCGGTGCTCAGCACCGGACACAGCAAGCACAAATTAAGCACTGCTACTGAGTCACAAGCTCATCCGTGGGTCAATCACTGAAGAGTTTAGTGCAGCATGTGCCTTGTCTTTGGTTTAAGCTCCTGTTAAAGGGAGAGAAAGTGGGTCCCGCAGTGCTCCCTGCCACTTTGTCCCAGCACAAGTCCAAGCAGACATCTTTGTATGGTCTGCTTGTATTCACAAGTGAACACCCCCAGGTGCCTTGACTCCCATTGGTGTTGACCTCCTTCAGCAGAGCTACAGCCACAAGACACCTAGCAAGCTTAGGCTCGTATTTATACTTTTTTAGCGCCGCATTTGCACCTCTTTTTGACGTGAAAACGTCGCAAACTTACAAAATACGATTGTATTTTGCAAGTTTGCGGCGTTTCTGCGTCAAAAAATGACGCAAATGCGGCGCTAAAAAAGTAAAAATATAGGCCTAAGTGTGTTGATGCCCTGGTTATTTAGCGCTAATCTTCATTATGTCGAGTTCAGGTCTTCTTTGTCCCAGTCCTAGGTTACCCCAGAAGGAATGGAATTTGGAAGGCGAGAGAGTAGAAAATGCAGACTTTTTAGACCCAAGTTTTCATTTATCAGACAAATGTATGCTGGGAATTGTAGTCCTGGTTCACTTCAATCAGTCTAATTGAAGTAAGACACCTCAAAACAGTGATTTAAATTTTTTTTTTTAAAAATCTGGAGCATTTCTTCTGGTTGACATGAAGTCATCTGACAAACTTACCTGCAGGGCCACCCAAAGCTGGGCGCAGGGAAAGCTGCTTCCAGTAAACCACAGGGGAGAAAGAGCCAAGGAGCACTGATCGGGCCCGGCTTTTAATCACTTCGCCTTCACTCGCCAGTCTACAAAGGGCAACATGCATTAGAAGCATATGTAGAATTTCCTTGTTATCGGGCCAGATTATCAGGAGCCACATATTCTACCTGAAGCCCCCCAATCCTGAACCTGCAGCCTGCTTCCCTACTTGCCCCACTGGTCCGCAAAAAGCCTGGATGTGAATCTATAGCAGCAAAGACTAATCTAACGAACAAGAAAATCTTTGAATATTTAATCGTGTAGGGAGCTTAAGTGACAACGACTGAGAAAGTGAAGGCCTGACCTCAATTAGCAATGTGCATCTTTTTAAAAATAGATTTTGTCATCATTTGCTTTTCAAAGCGCTGACGGCTTTGAAATCTAGTGGTCAATTCGTCATGTGGTGTGCGCCTGAGTGTTGCCTTCCACCCAGCCCCGTGGTATGGGGTGGCAAAGTTACACTGCTGCAGTGGCCCTGCACAGGTGAACACAGGATTATTGTAAGGTGGAGGCACCCTGCAGGGGTTGTGCCGGTGGGTGCAGGTAGAGTGCACTGGCAGTCTTTTGGGGGAATGGCAACTTTTTCATCATCCAACTTTGACCCAGATCAAGAGAGAGAAAGGCATAAAAGGGAGAATAAAAAAGGAAGCGAACAATGGGAAAAGCAATGAAAACCTACCTGAACAGTCTGATCTCCTTCAACCAACCACCTAGACACCTCTGCTCTGTGGAACTCCTATTCACACACATCCAACACATACACAGAACCAGATCAGGAGGACGCGTGTTCACTTACATTGCTCCTAAAGCATGGAACGGCCTCCCATTTAACATCAGAGCTTCCTGCTGTCTCCTTTGAATTCGTAACTAGCTGAAGACCTTAACCAACCTACCCATCTGTGGGCTCTGAAGAAAAACATAGGGCCCCTCCAATGTATATACTTATTTGTTTAGCTATTTGTTGTTATTTTTTATTTTATTTTTTTACAATTTATGCAATAGGTAGTAGGCTGAAAGCTGGAGGAGCAGGCAGCCACTACTCTAAGCTCTCATGTGCTTAGGTACAATCATGCTAAGCACATTTTGACATGTTTAATTGATAGAAACGTGTATGACTCCTTTATATTTTATTGACTTCACGTGCCTGACCTCGTGTAGCAGCATTTTCACTGTTGTTTGTCTAGAGCATCTTTGACTAGAGGATCCGCATCCATAACAGAGCACATCTCTGGACTTTATAACATCCAACTCTTTGCAGACAGGACATCTTCCAACACTGCGCTTTCCAGTGCATTGCAAGGTAGACCTCATGTATGGTTGGAAGAGCCAACAGCAGTGCTTGCAGCAGCACACCATAGACTTACCAGTGAGAGTGACTATCAAATGATCTCAAATGTATACGCGCAAACTCACTTACCTCTGCCAAACCTGATATGTCCCACAGAGGAAGTTTGAGATGCTCTTTGCTTTAGAGTGTGAAATGTATTTATTTGAACAATTAAACGGAGCGACCATGACGTTCAGGAATGTGATTTGCCTTCACCCAGCATATAGAAGCTGCTCTTTTTTCCTGTTGTTTAATGATGTCTGTTTGTATGCGACCTTGTAGTCTGTGATTTTGTTGAGTGTTTTAAGGTGCTACGGATCAGCCATGAAGGGTTGGTTTGCTCTGTCTGTGTGGCTTGCCATCAGTTTTTGATGTACTTTACAGGCGGCCGTGGTGCTGTGTACACATGGAAATGGTGTCAGTGCGCACCTGGGCCCTGTTTCCATTAGAACTGGGGGTTGTGGCTGTGAGCTGTGATGCTCGCTCTTTGACTGGTGGCAACCTCTCTGGTTTGGCTGCAGTTTAAAGTCGAGGGCCCGCTTGTGTTGCTGTACACACAGTTGTGTTTACAGTCATCTGAAAGTGAGTCAGCCGCTGGAGGTCGATTGTGGAGATGAATACAGGGAGGCGCGTGACGTAGCAGGCACTGCTTAAAATATAACTTGAGGCCCATATGATTAAAGAGGTCTTTTTTTTTACTTCTTTTTTTAAAAATAAACATATTTTCCAGTATTAATCATTGTAAAATTAATATTCTGTCATCTAGTAGTTGGATCCAGGGATGTGCTCAAAAAACGACATCATTTTACTTTGAGCGTCGACCGCAGGTGGAGTCACGCGGCTCACGATGGTCTCCGCCTTGAGCCCACAATCAGATTTTGTGCTTTTTAGAAATAAGGAATTGGTTAGCTGGAGATGGCACGCAAGAATCAGAAAGAGCAGGTAAAGTTTGTGATTCGGTTATGGAATGGGGCCAACAATCGCATGTCCCAGTCACCGTTCAGTTGCAACTATCTCTCAGCCAACTGTTCCTTAGCAAGTGACCATTACATTTCAACAAAGTGTGTGTAGAATGAAAGCCTACACTGGCCCATTATCTGTGTGTGATGTCATCAACCTAAAAGGGTGCGGGCCGTCATTTATGTTGCTTCCTATGATTTTGATACAATGACACTACTTCAGGTAGGCAGGCCAAGGGCTGGGAGCTGATGAAATGTCTGTCGCTTAATGAAGGTTTTGCTTTTGTAAGTTTAGCTGCATTGGTTAATCACTGTAGGGACTTTGTGTGCTTGGCTTTCTTGGGGGGGCAGGGGCAGTGTCCCGTCATTCGGCGCTGACGGGGGGTGCATTATATTGATTACCAGGATGTGCACATCCTGACAGTCTATGGGAGCAAGAGTAGACTTCAGGCCTTGAAATGTCCCTACGCAGTGTGGAAAGCACTATATACACTAACACACTACTGTAGAGTATGTAGCTCTGAAGGTGATAGAAATGTACAGTTTACGTCCGTAAAAATGAGATGTGGATGTGATCTACCAAAGATAAGGAATAGATGTGTAGTAAGCATTAGGGTGAATCTCCCTTGGCGAATAAAGGTAAAAATGGCGCCCTATTATCATGTTTAGTTTTTTAGAATTGGTATCTGTCTTAGACAAAAGTCATTGAAAACTTGAAAAAACTGCCTCTATACATTGTACAACATTGTTGCACAATTTACCATTTTCAAGGAAAAGTATCTCCTTGGGATTGAGAGAGCTAATTGATTTTCCAGAGCATTTCATGAGTATTTGGAGGGGACGGCTGTGGCGCCCATTTGGGTGGTAGCATAAAATAATGGGGGGACCGTAGCTGGGTGTAAGAAAATGCTCTATGAGGCTATGGGGCTCAGAAGCTATTAGTAATCTTGGATTACCTTGATTAACGTGGGCTGAAGGACTACACAATTTTTAAAGGCATGCTTCTTGGTGCTATGTGTTGTAACTAATAAAAAAAGATTACTGTAAAAGAAATTACATTACTTAAGGTCCACAATAGGTTAAAGAAAAGTAGCACATTTTGAGAAGACCAATAAACTGGAGATCGAAAATTAGACACAAAGAGAGTTATTGTTAGAGACATGTTCAAAATATAACAATTATTCGAGCAGAGACTTGTACGAAAAGTAGAGGGCAGCAACACACTAAGAGTAGCCAAAGGGAAACATCACCCCACGGGTGTTCACGGAGAGCAGTGGTGGTGAGTGGAGTGAGTTAGCTGGTTGCTTCAGACTGCCTGCCTCTGAAGATTTTGAAGTGGTCCCAGTTTTTAGATTGATTGCAGAATTGTTCTTTCTACCCAACCAATTGCTTTTAACGAGTCCTACAGACCTGCTCTCTGTAACTTGAATACAGTATAGGGTGGTTCCCTCCACAGAAACCGATTGCCCAAGGTGATCTTGATGCAGGAGCTCTGGTTGCCAGGCACCTGTTATGGGATATCAGTTTCCAGAAGCCTTCATCCCGCACCCCTCTAACAGGCAGCTTCTGTCCCTGTGAGCCAAAGTCTCGTCTTAGATGAGATGTAGACTTGGGTGGGATGGGGTGGTGGCAGGGATTCAAGTCTGAAGCAGTAGCAGTTCTTCCTTTTCTATAACTGACTTCACTGGCGTTTTAACCGGACATTGAAAACAAATGATGATTCACAACACAGGCAGAGAAAAAGCAGCAGTGTGACTACATATGACCCACGTCGACACATCACTCCACTCTCCACCAGTTTCACATTTCCAGGTTCATCCAACAATGGACTTGTATGTATACGCCTACCCGGAGGCCATATGACAACTCCATAAGATACAAGTGGAAATATTAATTTGGTCTCAACAATGACTCCAAATCTTTTCTAAACTGTATGTTTATTGACACATCAACAACACTGGATCCCGCGCCAACATATTGTGCAATTTTTAAGGCTCTATGTCCAAAAGTAGGTACACTATTCTCCGTCTACCTCAACAAAACATGTAGATGGGAAAAATGCAAATGTAAATCATATTAAGTTACACTGAGATTATTACTAATGTTTTAGAATAATTGACCAAAGATCAAAGGGAAGGTTACAATCGTGCCTGCTGCCATGTGTCAATGCTTCACCGCAAATTATTGCATTGCAGCATGAGATTACATTGTAGAGTGCAGTATGTAGACACTACTAGTTAGAAAAATAGAACAAGGCCAATTTACTGCCTGAATTTCCCAGGTCCCTCTTGTGTGTGTGAAAATGTATTGCATAGGAAGGATTTTTCCTCCAACCATTCCAGGAGCCACAAAGTGGATCCCAATGGAGAGCAGCAGCAAAATGCATTTAATTGGCTGCTAATTCCAGAGGAATGTGGAGTTGCATTGTGGTGTCAGAAGGTGTTTGACTCAATGTGGTCTTCCATCGTTCTACAGTGCAGGATAGTAATTAACCACTGGTGCATGACTCCATGATGTGTGGGAGGTAATTGACCTCAAAGGTTCCTGATATCATGATGTAGATGACCTTAGGGGAGCCTTGTGTCATGGTTTGGTATTGGAAGGTACACAGTAAAAGCCTAGTTCTACTCTGATCCCAGTGGTTGAAGTAGGCTGACCAGTTGCCACATGCTGTACGTTGTATGCTGTAGTGGGTGTAATTAAAATGTGTCTGACACAATACCAGACCATTGGCTAAACAGGACTGACTGAAAAGCCTTGTAAGTATATTATTATACATATAATTATATTAAACTCAAAGATCTTGGCTAACACCGGGCCTGAAAAGAATAAAGAAGGGAAAGAAAAAAACATTGGCAAACTAAAATTAAAACTAAATTAAGATGCTGTATCTCGCAGTTAGAGAGAGCCAGTGGCTGAAGTGGGCTGACCCAGTGCTCTGTGGATGGAAGGATAATGTGAATGACTGTTGAACAGAGCAATGAATTAAGAGTGCTGACACAAAGTCCCTCTGTAGATACTTATGTATTTTGTATTTTTATTTATTTATGATTTTTTACATTACATGTTGTTGCCAAGTCGCCGCAGCTAAAAAGAGAAACCACTTTTAGCCTTGTTATAGCCACATGTTAGTTTACTGTAATCTTGGAGTCCATTTGTGCAGCAGGGATATTGGGGTACAAACCCAGACAATGAGGTATTGAGCAGCCTCTAATCTGCATAACAGGAGTTCTCCTTGGACAGAGGGGTGCAATAGTCCTGGACCCCAGGCGGCTTCTAGATGACATCATGAGTCATGTATTCCAAGGTTTGTGGTGTTTTACCAAACAATAAGAGACCCAAAGCTACTTCAGCTAGGTTTATTTCTGAATGGTCACAGACTTGTATGTTTTTATCCATCCATAATAGCCAAGTTGTACTCCAGGATTTATTCACGCTAGAAAGATGTGGATGGTGACCAAGTCAGGCTTTCTTCTAGTTAACAGGGAGTCCTGTACAAGCCAGTGCTTAGCAGAAGAAATATATTTCGAAGTATAAGTCTGCTGCAACAGGGCAGTGTTGTGCATCACTGTAGAGGCAGCAAAGATAGATTACAGTATGTATCCCCACTCTCCTAGTAGTTGTGACATAACTGCCACCTTTCAATGCCACATGAGGTGTGAGGGCAGTATGTTGTGTCACATGTAGTGCTTCTGCCTGAGAGTTGTTGGTTATCCTTCCATAGTGGACCTGACATCCTCTGGGGCACTGACCCCAGTGAGGACCTATGAGGACCACTGCGTGGGAGGTTCTTCTCTAACTTTGTCATAAACTGGTGGTGGATGGTGGGACCGGCAGAGGGATGGGTTGTATGAGTCTTTCTATCCATGTTAATTGATCATGTTGCTGATGTGGACACCACCTAGGTTGGCGTATGCTTTATTTGTGAGGCCCCTTGATTTTGGAAGCTAATATCACCCCATCATCTCATTAGTTCACCTACAGTAGATAAAGTGCCTTCCCCACCAGGGACCCGTAACATTAGCACCTCAGTGGCTTCACTCTGTGCAGCGACCAGATGTTATGCTGAAAGAGGTTTCTAAAGTGCTGTACTGCCATTGGTTTGGCCTTGCAGTGCTTTATTAACATATTTAACATGTCCTGGTCTGCAGAGAGGGTCGACTCCACACAAAGGCCCAAGTTTTCCTGTGTTCCACTTCAGAAAGCAATTGAGTTAATACTGATGATACTGTGTGCAAAAGTTGAATTCAATTCCCTTTAGTGCCACAGTTTGTCTGTGTTTTATATGCTGATGAGTGTTGTCAATTATGTCATTCTGTGCCCTTCGGTCGATGGAAAATTGCAGTTCTACTTTTATGCTTGTGGATCGTCCTCATTTTTTGGTTTTCAAAATCTGGTGTCCCCTTCCGCAGTGCGTGCTGCCGCTTTCTTGTTACTGAGCCAGCACACAATGTGCTCCCTTTCACGCCCTCTGCTCTGGAGTAGGAATGCATGCAAAACACAACCCGGTCTAAACTGCCTCTTGCACTGTGCAAGGGGCCTGACACGCTGCTCTTCTGTGAGCACACAACAGTGGCTCTGAGACCGACCCTGGACCCTGTCAGGATTGCTCGAAGCTAGGGGTAGGCGCGGCACTAAAAGCTCGAGCCAGGCACCAGCCAGGCACCTGGCTCAGCTCAGCCCAAGGTCATTTTGAAACCTCGAGCCCAAAATGATCCGAACTTTTATGGGAGGCGATGTGGCTTAGTTGATACATCTGCTCATATATCTGCTGTTCATGTAACTTGGTAAACCACAGGCGTGGCCCGTCCTTTAGGGCGGAGGGGCCGCCCCCTTCCACCTTTTGCCCCTCATGAAGAGTTCCGGTCAGGCTGAGCAAAGGTCAGCCCGACAGACACTATTCATGTTCAGGCAGTCAGGAGCTAGACATGCGCGATTTGCGCAGACTTCTGGCTGCCTGAGCTGAACTTTGCTGGGCTGAAGAGGTCACAGCTCCTATGGGCGTGACCTCCTCGGCTCAGCAAAGGTGCCTTGAGGCCCTCCCCCTCAGTGATGAGGGGAAGCGTCACCCATTGACTCCGACCTGGGCGCTTCAGGTTTAAGCCCTGAAGCAGCCAGGGCGAGTGTCAATCAGTGACATCTCGTCACAGAGTGGGGAGGGGTCAGCAGTCTCACTGACCCCATCCCACTCTGTGACGAAGTTGGGAATGCTGCCTTCCCTCATTGGATGACCAGGCCAGCCAGTGAGGAAGGGCAGCAGTCCCAACCCTCCTGGGACCTCCGAGCTGAAGGTAATTGTGTGTGTGTGTGTGTTTTTTTTTTTTAAATTAATGTTTGGTGTGTGCATGTATGTTTGAATGTTGATGAGTGTTGTGAATGGATGTGCATGCATGTGTGAATGAATGAGTGTTTGTACTTCCCGCCCCCCCTCCTAAAGTTGCCGGCCGCCACTGGTAAACCAGCTTTGAATGCTGGCTTTAATTCAGTATCCCGAGATATCTCCCTGTACTGAAAAAAACACAGTGTAACATATTCTATGGCTGTTGTGGAGCACTCATGTCCTTGGGCAGAGCTCATGCTTTTGTAAAACTCCAACTAAAAAGATGGATTCTGCCTGTCACCCACGTTGTACTCTCATCCTTGAAAAATTAAAGACAACACATTAACCTTTGAAGTCAGAAAGAGATACCCATTTCGTGCCTGAATTTCACAGTGTCAGACTAAAAATCGGGAATAAATATAGCCTTAGAACCCGCCGTAGAGGGCTCTACCGGCTATTAAAGGGCCGCTCCCGAGTTAAATGCCCGAGCCGAAGGCGAGGGCATTTAACAAGGGAAAGGGCCTTTAATAGCCGGTAGAGCCCGCTACGGCGGGTTCTAAGGCTATTAGAACATTCTGCCACTCAGGGCAGAATGTTCTCTTAAAAAAAACAAATTGCTCACGGAGCCCGAGGGGATTAGAATCCCCTCGGGCTCCGTGAGGCTTTGTTCACAGCTGCTGCTGTGAACAAAGCCCATTGGAATGTTGGCGCTGCGGGCTTTTACCGGCCAGTAAAAGCCCGCAGCACTCCATTGTTTTCAATGGAGCTGCCAACTCCCAATGTTCTAATCTTGCTTCACTGCTTTATCAAACTGTGATCCGAGGCAAATATGTAATTTCACTGAGCCTCCTTAGAGCTAGAGGTCTTCCTATTAACTTATTGGCTTGCACACCTTTCCACTAAGCGCCCAGAAGGTGGTTATTGCTGGCCTATTTAACTGGACCGGTCTGCAGACACAAACTCCCTTTATCTTGTCTTTTAGTTTACCTGCCACATAAATTTTCCAATTGAAAAATTGTAATCCCATTGCATTGTGACTATAGCATTTTGTTAGCATTTTGCAGAATAGGAGTACAGACCTAACAAGAATAATTATAAGCAATTATGACAAGTTATGAAGTACTTAATACTTACTTGTGAAATGTCTGTATGACCTGATGTCTCATTCCACTGAAGAGCGAGAGAGTGGAAACAAAGGTATAAGAGGGGGCGATTCATTCCAGATTTTAAGGATAATCACTAATCATTTAAATTTATGCTATTTCCAGTCAGTGGATGTAAATGTATCTTACGTGGTTATCCTGGTATATGCCATGGATTAGGCTCTCCCAGCTCTGCATTGGACATTCCTGCTATATACTGTGTGTAAAAAAATTAGCATGTTTCCAAAAACCTGGGTCCCTGCTTGTAGCCCCTAATTTTTGAAGGGTTCGAGTAGTAAGCATTACTTCCCACAATTTTCCACCATTCCAGGGTAGCATAAGGTGAACACGTATGTAGTGGGTGAAATGCTTGTAAAAGTCTCAGCCACTGGTAGCCACTTGGGCCAAGCTTGAATCTATTGTTTTTCTTACACTGTCACTGGAGAATGCAAATCTACCTTGGTCCTGCTGCGGTGGGAATGGAGCTCTCCGGTTTTCAGTGTGCGACTCATTAATTCCAGGTTGCTTAATTTTATCCTGGAATTTGTAGTTTTGGATTCCTTAAAAAACTCAGGACTATAAGAGAATAAAAGAATAGAACCTGGGCTGGGTGGGCTACTCACGCTTGCACCTGTGAACAAGAGCCCTGGTAGGACCAGACCAGACTGCAAGGCAAGGTCCCTTTTAGATGGGAACACAAGCAACCAGATGACCTCATGCCATCAAGGCGGCAATTGTTCCCTACTGGGTTTTCTTGCACAAGTTCTTGTTTTCAGGTGTAGTAATTCATTTGGACCAACTGAAGTAAACCAGGACTACCATCACGAAAATGCATTAGGTTCTTAAATGAAAAACCAAAAGAGGAATTCTGTTCCCTTGGTGACCGAGAGTTGTCTGCTAACCTTAGGCAGGTACCAATATATGCGATGAGCACCCACAGTTGGCCATTCTTGAGTATCTGAGTGCAGGGGCGTAGCTTCGGGGGAAGGGGTAAATAAATAAGTGCATTTTTAGTTGGGACGAGGGGCGATCAGCCGGGAATGGTGAGATGTCTGTCGGATTCCCTCCAGCAAATTTTACATATACACCTTATGCCCCACTCATGCAGCCTGGTTGGTTCATAATGTATTCACACTGTATGGCCGCGTGATTGGTGGAAATTCTGATCCAACCCCGACCCCCCAGTTCTACTGGGCAAGCTACGCCCCTGCCCGCGTGCTCCGGCGCGCGGGGTCGCTTCTGCCTGCACCCATCGACGGGCTGCCTGCTGCTGCCTGACTGATGTGTTTGCCGTTGTATCGCACTACTACCTGTAAAGTGACTTGCTCAAACATTTCTAGTCCCTGCTCTATTATTCTTATCTGCGTGGGAGAAATTACAATGACAAATCCTGACATGTTTGGTAATTTTGCTTAAACTACTTACCACTTAAGCAGCAGTTATCTCGTTCAGCAACCAGAAATCTTAGCACTTGAAACGGGAGCTCTCAGACAGCGAGGAGGAAGTCTGAGGCTCGCGAGCGGGACGGAAGTGCCCCGTCTCTGTCTCTGATGTCGTGCGGCACGAGCCCGTTGTCAGTAGAGCCGGGGCTGGGGAACGGATGCCTGCTTCTGACTTGAATTAACATTCCCAGGGGTTGCAGTGCTAAAATGGTAAAAGTAAATGCATAAAACTAAGGGCAGGAACCAAAGTCTTTCTTAAGAGCCTGCTAACAGGTTTCTAAGATAACGAGGTTTCCAAATACTAAGGGTGTCTAGTCTTGATTCCACATCGTGTCCCTTCTTGCACCTCCCTACACTTCCTGTGTCTTTATCTCAGTCTTGCACAGCTTCTGTTTTTTTCACCCCGCTTTCTCCCTTTGTTGCTGCTTGCGTGTCTTCCCCTTCCAGCTCTATTTTCTGCATTTCTTTGTTTCCTCTGGGTCAAAGTTTATGGATGCAATAAACTCCACTCCAGTGAGTGCTGAATTCCACCCCTTCACAAATTAAGCACTTCCGGGATGCTGGCCATTTGACCGGTTTTGAAGACCGATTGAATATTTTTGCACATCTCAGTCCTCATACAACAAGACACTCTATACAGAGAGGTGGTTAGTTATCTCTGCAGTGAAATTGGAAAAACATTTATATATAGGGTTACCAGCTGACGCCATGTCACCAGTGACACCGTGCTCCAGTCTGGTGCTTTTCTTCTACACATTGTTCTCAGGAGTCATTTCAATTAGATCAACTAAAGTGAACTGGGACTAAACTGTCAGGGTGCACTGGATTGCTAACAACCCAGGGCTGGAGCACCACATCCTTGGTGACATGGAGTCTTGCGGTAAACTTACCATACCACAAGTGTTTTCTTTTTGCCAGTGTGCTGCATGGACGTCGATTCACCAAGATGCCAGGGATAGCAGAAGCACCCTCCCATATCTTAGCACCGAAGGCCTACGAGGTGCCATCCATTATTTCTCCCCTCCCCCCCCCCCCTCACCCCCCCCCCCCCCAACAGCCTGCTGTTTTCCAGTCAGTCACTAAATAAGAGCAAGGAGTGGAACAACACAAACCACAATGGGCTTTTAGACATCTGCTTACTTTCTGTTCCTGCCAGTTCCTTCATGCTCCTTGACACCAGGTGTGGCCAGGGCAGTGCTGGGGATAAAATAGCAGGGGCGGCTGAGGAGTGTTGCCCCCGCCAGCAGCAGCCACTGCAAACCTTTTACAAGGAAACAATAATAAACCATGTTTATTATCGTTTCGTTGTGAAAGGCGCGGGGCATTCGGGATGAGGGGAGTGCACTGTGCTTTCCCCTCAGTGCGCATGCATGTTTGGCTGACCGTCTCGGGCCGGCCAAACACAGATGTGCACAGGGCTCGCTCCAGCCCGGCACTGTGGTGCCGGGCTGGAGAGAGCAGGCACTGGCTCCCAGTATGCCTGGGAGTGCCCAGCCATGCCTGGGAGCGCACTGGCTGGGAACTCCCAGCCAATCCTAACACTGCTCTGAGCAGCGCCAGGATTGGCCACAGGGCAGGCTGGGAGACTGTGCCTCCTGTCAGGAAGAAGGAGCGGTGGTGACAAAGCGAGGAAGGTGCGTTTTTTTTGTTTTTTTTTAAATAGTAATTTAATGTTTAACCTCAGCCGACCCTCCTAGTGTGCGTGCCGCCCAGCCCCTTCACAGTGCAGCGAACCACGATTGTATCATAGGGCAAGGAGCCAGGACCCTGTATTCTCATCCATGGTCCAATGAGATGCTCAATCAGTGGCAGTTCCTCCGTAGGAGTGGCGGAACGGCGGCCACCTGCACTGCTGTGCAGAAAGTGTAAAAAACAAAATGTCAATAAAATGATTTTATTACCATTTAGTTTTTGACGCTTTCTGTCAGCAGACAAAGTGTGAGGGCAGGGCAAGGCCAGTGCGTCACTGCTGCCAATGATTGACAGCAGTGGGAAGTGGCCCCTTTGTTTGCAGTGTGCATGATGGTTTGGCCAGCAATCTTGCTACGGCCAAACCGACATGCGCATTTCAAACCTCTCCAACCCGGCTGTCTTTAACAGCTGGGTTGGAGAGACGGCACAGGCATATACAGTGCCTTTTGGATCGTGGAGTCGGCCCGCTCCAGCCAATCAAGACACTTTTTCATGCTGCTTAACAGCATGAAAACAATGTCCTGATTGGATAGGGGAGTTGGCTGTGGGTTTCGAGCTCCAAGGACATGCTGCAGAACGAGGTTTTGATCCGATATGAGACTTATTTCTATGTTGTATGTGATGGCCACCGAGGTGCAGCTGTCGTGCTTTGGGACACAGCACTTAGCAGTGTCATGGATGAAGCAGTGGGAGAGATGGTTGCACACTGTATAAAGGTGTGAGTGAATTAAAGAGCTGTACTTTAAAAATCACCTTCCCTTCCTTGTATATGTGCTCCAAGGTAGACCTCACTTTTGCTTATATTTTTAGTAAACTTTGTTTTCTTTTGGCATCGATTTGTCTTCAAACCAGTGCTTTAAATGGAAATATAGACATGCAGGTGCTCACTATTCAAAATACCCGTTTGATCCTGAGAAGTGCTGGTACTCTCCCATTAAATGTATTGCAGTAGTGCTGAGAAGTGCAGGTACTCTACTTTTTAAATTAAGGAAGCACAGGCACTCAGTACTGGAGAGAACCTGCCCATTTAAAGCACTGCTTCAACCGATGCCTTTCCTGCCTTCTGGCAGCACTTATGTTTAAAAGAAGAAGACTGGCCAGGTGTGATCCTCGGCAGGTGCTTCTGTGGTGGCTGTATTATCAGTAGCCGTAGGCCCTGTCACTCACTTCAGAGAAACCCCCTGCGCTGAGAAACGTCATCAAAATGAGACGTGGCTCTCTTCTTTGGAATTTGGAATACCTCAGTGCCATAATTTAAGAGTCGGGGAGAGACACAAACAGGGTTATTTGCTCGAACGAGAAACTACCTAGTACAAAATACACTTGATTAAATGATTGTCCATAAAGATGTTAGCATTTGGCAGGCAGGGTAGTTTTATATTTTGCTTTCTTTATCATTTATTTAACTGACTGCAAACTCTGAACTAGGGACCTGGTTTTCTATACCATCTTCAATTGAGATTTTTGATTTTGCTTTTGGCACAATGCACACAGCTCAGTATTCACATTGGGCCGATTGCTTACTGGTAATCTTCATTAATCCTAGTCCTTCTCGTTCCATAGGGTCAACAAACCTTCATGAAACAGGAACCAAAAGAAAATGCTGAAAATGGAAGCCTACCCACCCTACTGGGGGGCATAAATAGGTTTCCATTCGCAGCATCTTCCTAAATTTCCTGTCTGAGTCTGCGCTACTTCAGGAGTAGCTGGAAGGTCCCTCCTGGGTTGGACGTTTTAGGTGCTTCATTGCTGTTGCACCTCTTTCTCCTTTCTTGCAGGACCTGAAATGTGGTTGGTGCACTTTTCTGTATGAGTATGGTGTAAGTTCCATGCTGGGCTTGGACCTTTCTTTTGTCATTTTTGTTGATGTTTAAGGTCCCAGTTCTGTGAGGCTTGGCATGACAATATAACCACTTCAGATTTTCAATGGATTACAGCTGAACCGCCCTATAGTGCATTTGGAGGTGTAGCGTTTTCTCTGGCATCACATCTGCGTTCCTTCAAGCATTAGAGGAAGGACTTTGCGAGTGCTTAGTGTCGTGCATGCGTGCTGGATGAAAGAGCATATGCAAATTTGTGAAGTTTTGATACGGAGCCTGAGAAGTGAGAAGACGGTGGGGACTTCCTTCATATAAGCAGATGGGTGATTAGGAGAGTATTTTTTGGGAAAAAGTTTTGCTCAAACTGTTATGATTCTTTGTACATTGCTCTCAGGACTAAAGGAAGCAGCATGGTCAAGCATACTAGGCGGAGGAGGCATGCCCCCCACCCACTCCTGGTCAGCCACTTCTTCAAGGTCCAGCTCTCCTTCTACTTCTTCTAAGAGGAGCAGATTTGCATCTAAAGAGTCTGCTGATGCCAGATTAAGAAGAAGAATTATAGCTACCTTGACTAAGATGGATAAAAAGCGAAGTCCTGCGCGTGATATGGGTAAATTGGCCTCCTCGATTTCCAATTTGGATTTTTCTGAAGCTGAGAGGGGTGAACTGTAGAATATCCCGGATAAGTAAATGGGCAAATATATTGGGAAGGATTTGCTACCCACAGTCTTGGCTCTTGTCAGGGAAAATATGGTGTTTCCTGCACCTGACGCAGGAAACCCCATATAGTCAGTTGTGCTGCAGTTTGTGTGCTCTACTCAGTTGAAGCGGCAGGATAAAATTATCTTTCCGATACCCTTGCAGCATCTCTATACTTTGAATGAAATGGAATCTGCTCCCAGGCTCAATTCCTGTGGTATCAGTGGTGGGACATCTGGCTAGGAGAACTTCAATGACGAGGACACTATCTTGAAGGATGCTAAGGATCAAAATATAGTCTTCTCTGAAAGTTTATTACATTTCTCATTGAGAGTGGGCACTATTGAAGCCTACACTTCTCAATCTCATATTCTGGATTTCAAGAAATTGTTTAAGACTGTGGAGGAAGTTGTTGAATTTTCTGCTTTTCTGGAAAGGATGGTAAGGCAGATTGAATATCTCATTTGACCTCACTTAGAGCTTCTGCATTAGCTCAGACTGATTCGGTGGCTGCTTGACATAATTTGTATTTAAGGGACTGGCACAGGGACTTCCATTAAGTATGCTTTTTTCAGTCTAAACTTTTGTTTGGCCAGTAGCTTGACAATAAGTTATGGAAGCTGTTCAAGGAGAAGAAATATTCATGATTGTTTAGATCGGACCAGCAAAATACCTTTTCAGTAGCTGCTGGGGGTAAATCATTTTGGCAGCCTTTAAGGTATTGGCAGCAGTGGCCCAATTATGTACCGTAATCCTCATTAGTCCTGGTCCTATTCATACTCGTCCCAGTAACTATGAATCATCTTCCCTCCCTTGACATTAATTGCCTTTGTCTGGGCTTGGTATGTCAGGAGGCGACAGAGAAAGTAATTCTCTTTGTGGCACCTGTTTCAGTGGACAGGCTTGCTTTTTCATCATTTCTTGTTGGGTCCTAGGATCAGCTCCGTGTAAAAGCAGGACTAGGACTAATGAAGATTACCAGTAAGTATTCAGCCCATCATTTACTAAAATTGTAAGCCTTCAGAGGAATTCAAAGCCGCTTGGCAGAGGGTGATGAGAGGCAGGTTCATCAGAGCCCGGGAGAGCAGGAAAAGTGGAGCAGGAGATGAAGATGGGCAGACAGTGTGGAAAGGAAGAGGGGCGAGGTGGGATATACACGGAAGAAAATATAAAGTCATGGGTTATTTCCACAATATTAGCTTAATAGCCTCCTGGCTTAGGCTATCATGGGTTAAGTGAACCTGCTTGCCATTTTTCACCCTCAACACTGGATCAGTATCAGATTCTATGTTCTAAGAGGTCTTGTCTCAGAATTTACTGCACCCTTGTGAAGTCTAGCGAGACCCCTTACTTCTCCGGCAGACAGGGTCAAGCTAATATGCATTAGAGATATGCTTCATTTCTTGGGAAGCACTGTTTGTTTTGAGTTCTTCCATGTACTAGTAAAAGCAGTAATTCTGGCATTAATGATGTGATGGACACACTTTAAAGGTCTCATCACCAAGCGGGAATCTGCCTTCTTTGATTGTAGAATCACAAGTACTATTCTTCAAGCCTCAATCCCCTTCCTAAGCTAGGGTGACTTGTTGACTCTGGTGTCAGGAACATTCTATATCAGGCTATTGTACACATGGAGCACATTAAGATATGTGTGTTGTGGTCCTTGTTCACCTCAAGTAATCTGAAGTTCTACTGTAGAGTGGGCTGAATGTTGGAGCCCTTAGTAACACTGAGTCATCTGGTAACACTACGAAACTTGCTCTGACCTATCATCTCAGTTGTATAACTACTGTACCATGTGTCATCTTTACCTTTCAGCGTCTGCTAAAGATGCACAACTGACTGACTTTAGCTGCCATTCTACATGCCTCATTATTTGAGCTTTCATTTTTCTTTGATGTTCTCTTATTTTGCTGAGCGCCTTTTACCTTAAGGTTACTTCAGATAGTGGATAGTAACTTAGCAGTGGGTAGTAACCATCAACCAGCATTCATATGTGCTAAAGCCTAATGGAGGTAACATGAGCTGCAGCTTGAGAAGTGGAATTGCTGGCTTTGTCCTTGGTTTAATTTCCAGTCTCATGCTTCAGGAATGAAGTATTTCCTGTTCACTACATTCTTTGTACAGTATTTTCTGTATTCTTTGCTGTATCACTGGTACAAAATAATTCATACGTCTTAGAAGTTTAAATCAGGCAGTGCATTGTGTGATGACAGCAGGGCTTAATAGGCCTGCTATCTTTTGCACACACCACTACCATAATCATTTGCATGTCTGAAGTGATATTCAAACTTTGTTTCTAAACAGTTTATAGCAGAACAATATATAAACTATGTAATATAATTACAGAGCCATACATTTTGTTCTGAAATCAAGAGACCGTATCAGCAGAAAATCTTTAAATCACTAAAATATACATATCCAATTGTCAGGAAAAGGAATTTTTAAATTAAAATTTGATCACTGTTGGTCTGCGGGTGCAGTTTGCCATGTCCTGTGATGCAGCTTCAGCCAGTATTGACTTGAACACTCAAGCATGCAAATAATGCTGGCCAGAAAAACTCAGGATGGGCTCAGATCACTCATGACACGAGGTACATTAAAGGGATCCCCTTTATTGTACATCAACATATGATCCCATTGCACAACACTCTGTGCCTGTGTAATCCACTTGGCCCTGTGCCCCTTAACTATAAACCGCCAAGTGCTCTACTATGCTTATCAGACAGTGTTTGCCCTCTCGTCCACCAGCCAGTTGTTGCCCTCGAGCAGGTCAGGCAGTGTTTGCCCTCAAACAGGTCAGGCAGTGTTTGCCCTCAGGCATGTCAGCCAGTGTTTGTCTTCGAGCAAGTCAGTCTGTGGTTGCCCTCGAGCAGGGCAGGCAGTGGTTGCCCTAGGGCGTGTCAGCTAGTGGGTGCCCTCTGGTGAGTTCAGCCAGTGGTTGCCCTTGGGCATGTCAACCAGTGGTTTCCTTCCTGTGCATCAGCCCGTGGTGGGTGTGGGATGCTTCAGCCTTGGGTGTGTCAGCCAGTGGTTGCCCTTGGGTGCATCAGCTAGCGGTCGCCCTCGGGCACGTCGGCTAGTGGTTGCCATCTGGCACGACAGCCAGTAGTTGCCCTCTGGCAAGTTCAGCCAGTGGTAGCCCTTGGGCGTGTCAGCCCGTGGTGGGTGTGGGATGCTTCAGCTTTGGGTGTGTCAGCCAGTAGTTGCCCTGGGGTGCGTCAGGCCGTGGTGGGTGTGGGATACTTCAGCTTTGGGTGTGTCAGCCAGTGGTTGCCCTGGGGTGCGTCAGGCCATGGTGGGTGTGGGATACGTCAGCCTTGGGTGTGTCAGCCAGTGGTTGCCCTCGGGCACATCAGCCAGTGCTTTCTGTTGCAGCATGCTAGACATGACAGTTGTTCCAGACTCAGTGCGTGATGCTTGTATGTTTGTTGGTGTCTGTAGATGTGTCAGTATGTATGCAGGTTTAATCTTTCTGTGTGTGTGTGTGTGTGCGCCTGTATAATGTGTGCGTTAGAAATGGGGTCTTTGGTTGGCAGTCAGGTTACCCCCTGTCCAAGCAAAGACCCTCACTCTAGTCAGGGTAAGTCACACACAATCCAAATTATCCTGTGCCCACTCTCTGGTAGCTTGGCACTGAGCAGTCAGGCTTAACTTAGAAGGCAATGTGTAAAGTATTTGTGCAATAAATCATACAATAACACAATATAGCACCACAAAAATACACCACACAGTGTTTAGAAAAATATATAATATTTATCTGGATATTTGTAGGTCAAAACGATAAAAGATGCAATATGAATTTGTAAAGATATCACTGAAAAGTGATATAAAGTGTCTTAAGTCTTTAAAAAGCAAAGAAAGTCTCTTTCAAGCACAAAGTACCTGGTTTGGAGTGGAAAATCTCCGCAGAGGGCCACAGAGGAGGAGATGCGTGGAAAAATGGTGTGTGCGCGTTGGTTTCGCCTCTTCAAACACAGACTTGCGTCGTTATTTTTCACGCGGGGAGACGTGCGTCGTTCTACGGGAAGAAAAATGGTGTGTGCGTCGGTTTTGCCCCTTCACACACGGACTTGAGTTGTTATTTTTCACTCGGGGAAGACGTGCGTCGTTTTCTGGCACGCGGGCCGTCTCCTTCTGTAGATCGCGGGATTACCAGATGTCCCAGGGTCTGTGCGTGGATTCCTCGGCTTCTTATCCGGCTGCGCGTCGTTCCGGGGAGCTGTGCGTGGAATTTTCTTTCTCACGGCAGGCGTTGCGTCGATTTCCTCTCTGGAAGTCGGGCGGCATTGTCCATGCGAGGCTGTGCATCGAAGTTCCGGCTGCACCACTGGCGTCGCGTTGAGCGGCGTCTTTCCGGATCGGCGTGCAGTGAATATTTCACCGCGGAGCAAGCTGTGCGTCTAATTTTTCAGCGCACACGGTATCCAGTTGAAAAAGAGAAGTCTTTTTGGTCCTGAGACTTCAGGGAACAGGAGGCAAGCTCTATCGAAGCCCTTGGAGAGCACTTTTACAGCCAGATAAGAGTTCAGCAAGGCAGCAGGCAAACAGCAAGGCAGCAGTCCTTTGTAGAAAGCAGACAGGTGAGTCCTTTGAGCAGCCAGGCAGTTCTTCTTGGCAGGATGCAGGTTCTGGTTCAGGTTTCTTCTCCAGCAAGTGTCTGATGTGGTAGGGCAGAGGTCCTGTTTTATACCCAAATGTGCCTTTGAAGTGGGGGAGACTTCAAAGAGTGGCTTAGAAGTGCACCAGGTCCCCTTTCAGTTCAATCCTGTCTGTCAGGGTCCCAGTAGGGGGTGTGGCAGTCCTTTGTGTCAGAGCAGGCCCTCCACCCTCCCAGCCCAGGAAGACCCATTCAAAATGCAGATGTATGCAAGTGAGGCTGAGTACCCTGTGTTTGGGGTGTGTCTGAGTGAATGCACAAGGAGCTGTCAACTAAACCCAGCCAGACGTGGATTGTAAGGCACAGAAAGATTTAAGTGCAAAGAAATGATCACTTTCTAAAAGTGGCATTTCTAGAATAGTAATATTAAATCCAACTTCACCAGTCAGCAGGATTTTGTATTACCATTCTGGCCATACTAAATATGACCTTCCTGCTCCTTTCAGATCAGCAGCAACCACTTCAATAATGTATGAGGGAAGCCCCAATGTTAGGGGAGCAGGCCTCACAGTAGTGTAAAACGAATCTAGGAGTTTTACACTACCAGGACATGTAAACTACACAGGTACAGGTCCTGCCTTTTACCCACACAGCACCCTGCTCTAGGGGTTACCTAAGGCACACATTAGAGGTGACTTATGTGTAGAAAAAGGGGAGTTTTAGGCTTGGCAAGTACTTTTAAATGCCAAGTCGATTTCGCAGTGAAACTGCACACACAGGCCTTGCAATGGCAGGCCTGGGACACGGTAATGGGGCTACTTGAATGGGTGGCACAACCAGTGCTGCAGGCCCACTAGTAGCATTTAATCTATAGGCCCTAGGCACATACAGTGCACATTACTAGGGACTTATAAGTAGATTAAATAGTCCAATTGGGTATGATCCAAAGTTACCATGTTTAAAGGGAGAGAGCTTATGCACTTTAGCACTGGTTAGCAGTGGTAAAGTGCGTAGAGTCTAAAAGCCAGCAAAGACAGAGTCCAAAAAGTGGAGGGAGGCAGGCAAAAAGTTAGGGGTGACCACCCTAAGGCATGTCAGGTCTAACAGTGTGAATGCACGATGTGCAAGCCAAAGCTGTTGACTTCGTCGCTGCTTGGGTTACACAGAAATGTCAAATTGCCAAGGCCTGTTACGTTGATGGCATGTTCCTCTTGAAAGATGTGGGTTGAGCTGAAGGAGAGTGGACATGAATCTCTTCCTCCCGGAAGTGTGTGCAGGATGTGTGCCTCAGAAGGTTCCTGGTGAATGCCCCTCCACCAACACCAGGAAGTGCCTCAACCTTGCAGTAGTTTAGAAAGAGTGAGCTAATAGGGAAGTAGCCTGTTCATGTAAAGAATATTGCACACAGTGGATTCCATATTTCCAATTATGTGCCTCATCTATGGGAGAGGGGCCAAAATAATGTGTTATCCCCTTTCTTGTTACCCTATCCCTCTTAGCTCCTACACACATACAGTGCATCCAGTTCTTGGACTGGGGGTGTTGTATATTTAAGTAAATACACCTCAGTATTACTCCAGCCCACCAGCTAAATACAAGGGTTGTGCATACCTACCCTGTCCAGGTGTTGAGCTTTAAATATCAGATATTTATGTTACACCCTACAGTAACCCTAGCTCACCAGTTGGATACAGTAGATGTACCCAGAATCCAGCTCTTGCACTATGGTCATCCTGGTCTGGTAAAGTGGTGTAACAAAGGCCCCTGCAGCCACCGTGGTGCAGGGAGGCCCCAATCCCCAGGGGGCCCCTTCTGCACACTACACCACGGCAGGCCCCTGACTGGGTTCATGGGGGAGAGGGTCCCCTCCAGGGACTTTGCAGGAGGCCCCCCTCAAGTTTTGTTACGCCACTGGTCTGGTATGATGGTCCTAACCAGATCTCAAACATATTCTTAAATGGCTTTGCAATGACGGGAACATGAACGGCTCTGTAATACCAAGAAGAACAGCTCTGTAATACTGAGGCAAAAGCAAAACAAAAACATTTGCTACTGTTTCAAAGATGAAGGCTGCGTGCTTGGCAAATGGCTGCTTACACTAGGAGTATTTCAGTTTCTGAGGAAACACTCAGCATTGTTCTTCTCATGGAGTGCTGCTATACCATGAACATGTGGACCTATTTAATTAGGCCTGACTTATGATAACTTGGTTCTATGTCATATTGCTCTCACAAGTACCATTCGGTATGGTTTCTGTTTAAAGGCTGACTGGACCACTAATCTAATGTATAGCTTCGATTGTTCACACACCATCCACCCATTTATAAACGGAACTTTGTATCCCACCTGAAAACTCTCTCTCTGTAGTGAGTTGTTTAGCCATTGAACCCCAATTCTGAGGACACTGTTTTTAGATCCTGGTTGCAGGGACGCTTAGCTAGCCGTTGGCCAGAATTATTGTTGCCAATATACAAAGAGGGGACTTTGAGTTTTCCCCTTGCTCATGTTTGGATGGATTTGTCTATTTTGATGTTTTCTCTTGCTTCAATGGCCTTCCCCCTTTCAAATGTTTGATCCACCTAGGAACCTTTCAGTCTCAGTGTTCTGATTGGTTGACTTGTATTGTAGCCTTCTACTGCTAACGTTCCATCATTGAGGGACCTACTTGTTTCTATAATTTTCAGCACTCAGTGGGCGTGCACGTGTATTCTTGCTCTTTTCTGTGCTGATTCCCCATTCACTTTGTTGAGCCACTCTCTCTCATTATTACCCCCAAAAATTGTCTAGCTGTCTAAGACCTATTGGCTTTGCCACTGCGTGTTTGAACAGAAACCTAACCCCCCCCCCCCCTCTCCCCAGTGCCCAACTCTCTCAATAACAATCCCCGGGTCAATTGTTGATGCTGGGGAGGCCAGTTTTGTAGCTATATGCCAAATTAGTGTCTTTCTGCAGAGCCCCCACCACTGGTGCCCGGGCATTTAAAAAAACATGAAACTAGAAAGGAAAAGTGGAGTAAAGAAATTATTAGCAAGAACGTAGGCTGAGTCAGATCACATGATGCTGGTAATCAAAACAAACATTTGACACACCCTGTTTCAGGTCCCAGACCTTAGTGATGTTGACTCTGCATCTGTTGGCTGTTTTCTTGGTACAGCAGTCCTGCTATGACGTACTTGGTTGAAGATGTGTTTGGTTTTGTGCCTGCCTTGCATATCTATGTTTCTGCACCTATCGCCAGATATAGAAACCGGAGCTACCCTTCCATATTCAAATTTTCTGTCTACTCAACTTGCTTGACACCCACCAACAACATTTATGACTTTGCCCATCCCCTCTATGTTAGTGAAAAAATCAGTATTTTGCATCAGACCAGAAGAATTGCTGTCCTCTAGGTAGTGGTGCTGCAACAATTTTCAGAGTGGGGATGCTACCCTCAAGGTTTCTTTACTGAAGACCTAACGATTGCGACGCCAAAAAAAAAAAGAAGGGTAGCAAATGAGTTACGACCATTAAGCAGGGGAGTGGTAAGGGTGTGGTATGTAGACAGTGGTGCATTTTGGAGCACACTTTTGGCAATATATTACTAACGTATAGTGTGGTAGCGCACCATCATTTAAAAAAATGCACATTTTCCATTGATATGGAGAATGAGTATGCACAGATATGTAGTTTTACTGATAAAACTGTATGGGACGCACAAATGTGTGCATATTTGTCATTTGTACATCAAGTAAAGTGCCTTCATTTGTTTTGATCATATTAAAAACTTTTTTTCCATCACAATTTAGAATTACTAAAAAATGTTTCATTTGTGCTTTCCTAACTGCTGATAAATTTAGAAATATTTTTGTAGATCTACTGCCATTTAAATTTAGTTGTGTGTTAAGAAAATATAGATACCCTACATCCTTCCCTTTCTCACTCCCTGTACAACAGCAAGATTATCATAAAGTTCACTTAACAAGACCCTCTCGCTTTGTAATCAAAGGAAAAAATGTCAACACCATTCTCCATATTCAGAAATAAGCAGCGGTTTGTCAGGAGGCACACCCACGTTTAATCGCTGCCTTCGAACCAAAGTAAACGTGACCAGGTAAAGCCAACATTTAAAGAGATTCTAATTGCGTATAGTTATTCTGGGGTGCTGCAGGACCTTACTTCCAGCACCTACGCGTTTAACACTGTGCCTTTATTGCCTTCATTCTAAGTAGGTAGATTTCTTTACTTTCTATAGGTCTGCATTACAAGAAAAAAAATTATTGGGAAGTCCCAGCAACTCCAAAAAACAATGCAATGTGTTTTCTCAAATCTTGCTGTATTTACTCGTTAAGCAAAGAAATCCATTTAATATATTTTTTTACACAGATAAGGTGTTATGTTTTGTGGTACTGACAACCTGGGTCTGAAGGTTCTGTCTCAGACAGGATTAATTCCTCTGAGAATGAAATATGCACAGAGAAATTGTCTAGAAATTTTTCTGAACAATATTTAGACTGGAAATATTAGAAGAATCACGCAATGACTGTATGGCACCTTTGCCCTTCTTTGAGCAGTATTGAACTGTGGAATATTGCTAAGAACACTACAGAGACCAGAATGAATAGGAGGGTCACAGATGTGCCTAGTAAAGCACAAGTGCTGGAGTCTGCTGCCATAAAATTATGTAAAAGAAATCATTTCAGGGTGCTTATTTTTTCATCATCTGTTTTTTTAAATTAATTTTATTCCATAATTGACATTTAATTTTAAACAGTATCACAATTATAATAATCCATTTGCTAGCTTGTCATATTTTTATGATTGGGACGTGTTCCTTGGAAGTCACTTTTACTGAACATTCTGTGCTGGAGTTGCTCCTGCAGTGTTACTTCTGTCCTTTACTTACTTTTCTGAACTTTCTGGCAGAAATAGACTGGCCGTCACAGAATTTGGAGAATTTCCTACATCTCAGTGGCTTGGAACACGTGGTAGTGGTAGGCCACGTGCCTGGATCTGCTCCAGCTTCATTGGCCTTTTTTTGAGGCAGTGGCTTGTTGGGAATTCTCTACATTTCCCTGTAGCCCTCCCTACCTATGTCCCCTTAGGATGTGGCTGCTAGTCCTCGTGCTGTACCCCCAAAACATAATTCACATTCTCTACAATGGCGCTGATCTAATTTAAGGCCCACCCAGCGAAGTCACAAATACGTCTCTTTACCCAGCCCTTCATCACTTAAAGTCACCAGCAGTAAGCATTCCATGATGTTCCTCTGTTTGATGGTGTCTGAATTGAGTTTGTGACATCGTTCACCTGCGAGACCCTGTAAACCATGGTTTAAATTTGAAACCAGGTGGATCCCGTGTTGTTCAGTCTAGACCAGGAAAGGAACCAGTTGGACTGTGGGTGCAATTTTCTGGTTTCAAACTCTCTTTCTATGGAACTTTTCCATAAGAGCCTTGTTTTTGTGACCCATTTTGGGCCCTTTTCATACAGATTCTAGAGCCAGAGTCGTTGAACCTCCGCTGGCATCACACGTGTATTCTCGGCCTCTGCATGGAAATAATGAAGTTGGCGTTCGCTCCAGCGCTTGTCAATGCTACTGAATTATTAAATTAATCTTTGTTCAGTACCTGGAGCTAATCTCTAGATGGCATTGGCATAGAAATTCAACACCAGCTTGTACTGGGGGGAAAAAGCATGACACCTTGAAATTTGTCCTACTGCGTGAAACTCATCTGCCTCGCTTGTGCGCATGCGTCTGTCTCCACCTTACAGTGCAGGAGAAGTGCCAGAAGATGTGCTATTTGGTAGGCGTTCCAGTGCCGTAGTCTATGCAGCTCATTACACTTTCAAAGCCACTTATTGCTGCTTGTGAGTTTCCACCAGTATTTTAGAAGCCAAAGCCACAACCGAATTGTGCAGAGGACAATGTTCTGTGCTCCTGGTTCTGTTCATCTGAGAAGTCAACACAATACCGCACAGGTGGCGCTTAATTTGTAAGATAAGTGTTGAAGCCCAAACTTTTTCTCAGAAGTCCACAGCCCGCGCTATCAAATGTTGCAGTGGTCGAATACCATTGCTGTCTAGTCCTAAATTGTCCTTGTGCCTCTCATCCACCAGCATACACTCCCTGCCCCCTAATCTCATTCTTGCAAGTTCTTTTTCATCCCGCTTTGTCACCGTTATTCCATCTTTGTCTTCTTTCTTTCCTTCGTTTCTGCTTTCCTCTCTGTTTTCTAGGGCAAAATCTAATCATGGAATAATTGGTTCTAGTCCCCAAAAATGAATGCTGGTGAGCCCCACCTGCAGTCATTGGCACAAATTAAGCCCTGCATACATGGCGACTTCCGTTTCCCTCTTTGCTTAACTCGTAGTCAGTGTAAGGCGCTTGCTCTTTGAGGGTCTGTTCAAGACCACCAGAGGTTCACTGGGGCTTCCTCAGGTTCTTCCTTGTTAAGTCGTGGTGATAGCTCTGATAGAGGTAGGTATTGTATTGCAAAATGTAAATAGCGCTTGCTACCCTTATGTAGGGTGCTGAATCGCTTGGTATGATCCACAGCCTAGAAATAAAGAGGTGCTCACTGTCACTTAGGGGGAGGATGAGGGATTTTTGTTACACTTAAGCAAGAATTGATCAGCATGCATTGCACAGGAGACCCGAAGTACATCCACTGGCAAAACGACTACACCAAAGTTAAAATCCCATGGTCCAATCAGTCATACATCCGCCTGAGGTAATTAAAATGAGACCATTCCCTTGGATAGCAATATTCACTGGTTATCCGGCTCAGAGTTAACCTTGAATGAATGTGTACTTTGCAAGTATATGTTATGTTAATGTGAGAGATTGGGGGGGAGGTGTGTGTGTGTGTGTGTGTGTGTGTATAAATATATACCCAAAACCTATATAAAGGTAGTGTGTTCACACACACGTCTGGTGTATGTGGATACAAGCCTGTGTGCCTACTTTAGGCGAGGGGAGGGTGCTGGGAGGTAAACTGTCTGTAGGTTGTTGTAAGATCAAAGTACATAGTGATGTGACTAATTTGTATTGAATTTCACGACTAGAGCTACTGAACAAACACAAGGGCAGTGCACGCCACGAAAATGCTGGGACAGCATTTCCTTTCAAGCCTGAGAGATGGCAGATAGCTAGGAGTGAAGGTCTCCTTCTGGGTAACACACATTCGGGGCCTTAATGTAAACACAGGTTTTGCGGGAAAACCACGTGACCAGAGCTACGTCGGCATATATTGTGACCATTCTGGACATCTCTTTGGCTATCCTGGGCGTAACTGTGGCCATCCATGATACAATGTTCGCTTAGGCATAACCTTGCCTATCCCTGACATGAAGTGGGCATTCCTGACACAGTTCTGGCTATCCTTGGTGTAATGACGCGCATCCTTCACGAAAGTTGGGCATGCTTGACATATGTTTGGCGTTCTCAACATGGGTCTGATTATCTCTGACATAATGGTAGCGGAAGTGCCCCTCATATGTGATGATAAATGAGTAAGAACAATGGAATGGGTCTATGTGCAGTCGTAGTACATGTACATACTTGATAAAATTGTCAAGTGGATGGTCTGGGTGTCAAGCTTGTAGTCACTTTAACTTAAAGGATGGAATCCTGGGACAGAAATAATGTTATGGCGAGCTTTTGTTTGGGGGAAAAGTAAGTTTATTTTCCCTCGATACAAACTTTGTGTTTGCTAGCAAATTTTGTGAATTTTTAGAAACTGGCTGCTGACCAGGAAAGGGATTGCAATTCCAGAATATATATAAACCTAATTTAGGTGACAGGACTGAGTTTTGTGATGCTTCCTGTGGATCTTGACTGTTTGGACACTTAATTTTATGGGTGGTAGTGTATTCTGTGTGTGGTTTTATTTAATCATTTACAACAGGGGTCTTCAAACTGGGGGGCCTCAAGTGATCCCAAGGGGTGCGCCAGGCCAAAGGAAGCATTATGCTGACAGTAGTGTTTTGTTTTAGTGAGCGGCTGTAATGGGCCCATCAATAGCATCTTTTGTCATTTATATTCTGACTGGGAGAAGGTGTCAAAAGGGAAGGGATTTCAAATGTTCTTCAAACCCCTCTCCCACATTTCTAATAATCACACTGTGGATACTTTTACACATTATTAAATCCTGCCTGACCAGAATAATAAGTTTGGCAATCATGTATTGTATTGCAATTTTAAATCGGTAACAGAACCTAACTGCAATGTTTAAATAAGTCTAGACTTATTTAAACATTGGCAGTTTAATGGAATAATTGTGAAAAATGTTGAGGGGGGGCGATGTTTTATTTTTATTTTTTCACAGGGGGGCGCAGCATTAGATAGTTTTAAGACCACTGATCTAGAATGATAGGTTTTTAATATGGTGTAATTAATAACAATGTTGGAGCCCTGAGCAAGTGTGGAGTAACCTATCGGATCACGGTAAGTCACTTTAAATTGAGAGGCTGCGATGCTGTATGAGGCTCTACAATGTGTCTAATTCCGCTGCCTGTGATTGTGAGATTTGTGCAGCATTTGATTTCTCCACGCTGCTGGTTTCTGAGCCAATTCTAGGTATATTGTGCTTGCTTCCATTTAAGAAAGTTTCTTATTTTGTTATGCTATATCTTGGCCCTTTAACAAAGCAAGAAAGTGCAGTATGTTGCCTTCACCTGTGCACAGAGGCACTTAGCGGCCTTCAGCCACATGATCATCAACGTCAATCTACCGACAGGCCAAGGGGTAGTGTAAGTGACCCATTTGACGTACAAATTCTCTCAACCACTGATGCTTACGCATTAATACACAATCAATCACACCTACACACACTCTTTCCCACATAAACACACTTTCACCTGCATGCATGCACACACCATGCATTTAAAAGCATTTTATTTCTTACCTCTGCTGCCAGGGAGGGTTATGTTCTAGCTGATTGTACTGCATTAATTTATTACACTAATTGTGAATTATTTACTGCCGCTCACTATCAAAATAATAAGAAAATGACAAAATACAAGGAGATTGGAGCCCCAACTGACGTCTATAAGGGCGGGTGCCCCTGTGTTTCTGGCAATGATTTTGCTACCTCTGTTCCCAGGGGTCTCAAAGGGCAAGCTAAATGATGAACCCTAAATTACGTCCATGCACCTCTCCGCCTATCCTCCAGAATCCACTGTTTTTGGCCACCCAGTCAGTGAAGTGAGCTCTTGGTTCACAGAAACCACTGTTCAGTCTTTGGACAAGTGCATGCCTTGTTTATATTGTGTGGTATAAATACATGCCCAGGGCCGGACTGGAGAACCAAATGCAGCCCTGGCAAAAATGCTCCAACCAGCCCCGCTCTCCATCTCCTCGCACAACCTCTTTCCATCCATCCATTTTCTCTCTCTTTCTTTCCTCTCTCTCTGGTTGCATTCTACCCCCACCACCTTCTTCTTTCTTTTGAAGCCTCCCAGTGTCTGCTGCAATTAACCTCTGGGTGCTGGGGACGGTGACAGAGGTACTATGTGTGGCTCTGGGCTTTCAAAGCCGGCCTGCAAGGAAGATGCTCACCAGGAAACTACCCAGTAGAATAAAAGGCCTGTCTGGCACTGTTAATACTCTGCACCAAGTCCTCATGCCTCTTTGAACTTACTCTGCACAGCTTTTGGCAGTGTAGAGTAGGATTTGGGAGCAAGGTGTGATCTCCAGCTGTGCCCTGCACCCAGAGCATGTGGCTACTGATGGCTGTTGCCTTCAGCAGTGTAATATGTCGATTTCATGTGCCTCCATGAACCCAGTGCTCACGGCCAAAGAAAGGGGATTGGCAGGAAGAGTGTTTTCTCATGCAATGAGAGCTTACAAATGTTTGTAAATTTCTTAACCTATGATCCCCCAAATCGCCTTGTAATGCCTATAAATCAAATGGCTGAACAGATTTACACCTAATCACAAAAGGGCCTTTCTGACTTCCTGGCAAGTTTGTGTAATTCAATTCAACAAGTTTTGCTATAGAAAACAGCAAACATTCATGTGGGACCTAGAATGGGAAATGTAACTTTCAGATAACATTTTCTTTCATTGATGGAACTCCAGAAAAATTTACATGGAGAAATTAAGCAGGACTGGATGATTCACACACCAGCTAAATGTTGCACATATTTGTCAAGCTGTGATAGTTATTGTTAAATGGAAGAAGTCCTTTAGATGTCCAAACTTAACAGGCCCCGCAGAATAATGCTCTCAGAATTTGTTAAAATAAATAAATATATATCTCCTACTGTAGGTCGCCAATAGGGAGTTATAGTTAGGACCATGTTTCCATAGAAAAGGTGTTTTTACGTGCCTATATCTCTAGTACCGTTTGACAAAGCTTCACAAACTTTTCCAAAAACGTGCCCCGAGTGATCCTTGTTGCGCATGGCAAGTTTGGGGGTGATCCATCAAGCGGGAGCCAAGAAAAAGGGGGGGGGGAAGGGGGTAAAAAAGTTGTGTTTCTCACGTTAATTCCTATAGGACCTTTGAACACTACAGCCCAAACCACTGGATGGAATTACACCAAACTGTTGGTACACAGATTGGGTGTTTGGTGTAAATCTGTTCAGTAGTTTTTGGGATATTAAAGGGAAAATACATGTGTATATCTGAGATCGCGAATAATTTGTGAATATTCACCAATTTTCGTGGATGCGCACGCGAATAGAAATGCTGTAATTAGCTGGGCACAACCTGAACAAAAAGTTGTGGCTGCCATTTTAAGATCCCAGGAGACAGTCCCTGGTCCTGAAAAACAAAATTCAAAGTAGCATAAGGGGTCAGGATAGAGGTACCTGACCCCAGGGGTGTGATATAGAGGTGCTTGAGGGTCAAATATGGGTCTAAAGTGACTTTTCTTCACCATGAATGATTTTCCTGATTAATCAAGATTAATCGAGGTCTAATGAAGATTAATCAAGATTAATCATGACTAAACTAGACATACAACACTGGAAAGCATTGCCATTGTCCCTGCTACGAGAAACTACTCTTTTCAAAATGATGTCGTTGCCATGCTTTTTATATGACTTACACAATACCCCATACACGGTTCATCCACTACTACAAAGCAATACATAGTGAACTACTATATGCCCTTCTATGGAATGGGGGATAGGCCAGAATAGCCTTGAATAAGCTGACCAGGGGGTGGTATGACAGAGGGATCACCCTCCCCGACAGTAAGAAATATCACTGGGCCGTGCAGTTGACAATGATCAACTGCTGGAGGCACACACCTCATGTTGAACCTGCCTACCACATGGATAAGAGGCTACTACAGCCGGGAGGATACCTGAGGGCCCTACCCCCGGTAGTCACTCCTTCTAGGCTCCTCGCTAGTGAGCATCAGCTACTGGCATGCCCTACACAAAGCTCTGGGCTGGGGAGGAAGACTAACTGAGGCCACTCTGCTCTGGGAGTCCAGGGCACTGGGCACCCTGGACAACCTCCCTGGATTTGTGAAGTGGGACCTTATCGGCATATCAAATATTGGTGAACTCTGGCAGTGCAATGAAATTAAGGCCTTCAGTGAACTGCAGGAGGAGTATGGAATACTTCTGATACCTTCAGGCATGCTTTACACTCAGTCCTTCTGAGGGGGATGGAGCTCTCCGAGGCCTCTCCCTTGGAATGTAGACTATTAGAAGAATTCTTACATAAAACAGCTATCTCCCTTACCTACAAAACCATACTCAACAACCCGCAGGCCACACTTCCACATCTTAAGCAGCAGTGGAAACAGGATCTGGGAGAGCTGGGGGATGAGGAATGGCAGGAGGCACTGGCACGCTCGAGGTTTCGACTGATTTAGTTGAAAATACTCCATAAAACATACCTACCATGCACAGATTCAGAATGGGTAAGGTCCCAGGTGGCTTGTGTCTTAGATGATGCAGGATTGAGGGGTCCTTAGTACATATTCTCTGGGAATGTCTGGAAATAAGACATTACTGGACCACGGTGCTGGCGTGCCTCAGTAGTCTTCTGAAAGAGGAACTGTCTCTATCAATGAAGAAATGCTGAATATATGGAAATCCACGGATCTGGGAAGGTCAGAGAAACTGCCGGTAATGCTTGGCATGGTGGCAGCAAAGGGAAACATTGTAGACTAAGGGGACCACCGGGAGACCAGGGTTGAAAAACTGGAAAAGGAACATAGACTGGTGCATGCTTGCGGTGAAGGCTACCTATATGAGTCGGGGGTGTCCAGCAAAATGGGGGAAGGTGTGTGGGAGATGGAATGAATAAGTGGGAGGGCTGTGTGCCCCACCCCCCACACAACCACATAATGTGCCCCCCCTGGTATGGACAGTGTTCACCAGAGGAAAACCTTGATAGACTGGGGACCAGGCTGGGGTCACCCGGGGATTGAGATGGCAATGGGTGGCAAGATTATGTACTGTTTATACTGCTCTTGTCATCTTTTTAATAAAAAGAATTTAAAAAAAAAGATTAACTGCGAATAAACAAAAAGTTTTAAAAAATTTGCAGACTCATTCATACTTATTCATTCACTCATACATGCACTCAGACTCATGTGCCATCTCACACATCCACTCAGACACTCATGCACCCACTCAGACCCACTCATAGACTCACACACCCACTTTCAGACCCACTGAGACACTCATTCACACACTCACAGATCCACTGACAGAGACAGGCCCTGTGGTCAACCCCTGCTGTGCATGGCCAAAGGCCATGCGCATCGCGGGGTTGAATGGTTATAAGGGATTGGTTGCAGTCTCTGTGACCAACCCCCTCTGCGGACATTAAAAAACTATAGAAATTCACTCGAAAAACCAGAGGTTACAGGGATGTTATAGTTAGGTTCTGAATTTACTTGTACAAAACCATAGAAATTCAGCAGTTATAGTTAGTTATTTTAACTAACGATAACTCGTGCCCTAAGGTAACTATAACTTACGCCTTCACCATGCACAGTTAGTTACTCCAAATATTATATCATTGATGACACCTTCTATGGCATCTTTGCTGTTATCACTGCAACATTTGCAATAAAATTACTTATGAGAAATTTGTGCATGGTGAAGGGCACGAGTTATAGTTACCTTAGTTGAAAAAACTAACTATAACTGTTGAATTTCTGTCGGGGGTGTCCAGCAAATTCAGCAGATCCTAACTATAACATCCCTGTGCACTTTGTTTTTTGCAGTGAAAAAAAAACGTGTGTGTGTGTGTGTATATATATATGTGTGTGTGTATGTATATATATATATATATATGTGTGTGTGTGTGTATATATATATACACACACACACACACACACACACACACACATATAAGACTGCCCATATGTTTGCGATCTTGCACAGAGCATAGGGATAGTTATGGTTGTGTAGCTTGCTATCGCTTGGGAATTTCAGTGTTTTTCAGATTCTATGTTGTAACCATCATGTTTCTTTAATGTTTGTACAAAGAGTAAAATAAATAAGTATTAAAATATGTGGTTATGATCCGAAGACATAAAGCACTGAAATTCATTAGTCATTGAGAGCTTCAGAACCTTAACTACCCCTACGCACTGTGCTATATCTTACACATATTGTCAAAGTTGACATCAGTGGTGACACCACCATTGAGATCGTCAATAAATTCATGAAAGCTGTGCAGCTGCCCTGCATGCCAGAGCCAATAAACTAAACATTTGGGGGTGCTGAGCAAGCTATGGATGCAAGGGAGTTTGTTGCTGATACCAGAAGGTTTGCAAGACATGCTAAAACATAATATTGGAGGAGACAGACATCAACAATAGACATATTTTTTCACCAACAGATTCAGAATGACGATGATGAGAATAAAATGGTGTATACTGGTGATTGTCCATGTAAAGAGAGCAAGCAAGCAAGGCACGGAAGAAGTAAACTTTTTCATTAAACGGCCACAGAGGTCTACATACACCATCCAGGCAGCATCCAGGCAGCAGCTATCCTTTTTCAAAAAATGCCCCAACCGGGTATTATTACATAGTGAGATTCAAACATGAAAGATCTATCCCAAGGCTTGCGGGCACACAAACACAATAGTTCACAAAGCTTGTCTATGATGTCAATCGAAACTCAAGGGGAACATATTGCTACTTTTACTTAATTTGAGGACACCTAGTTTACCAATTTCAGAAGAAAGAAGAACTGAAGATCACTGTAGGTTTCATTGGTGATCACTGGACTCGCTGGCCTGTCCTGATATCTATATTGCATATAAGGTACAACATTAAATCTCAACTGTTAGAAATGGGGTTCCTAGTTGGCTAGGGTATGTATCTCAGCCAGACAGAAACCACCACTCTAGTCAGGGCGAGTAAGTTACACACCAAAGATAACCTGTGCTCACCCCCCCGGTACTTTGGCACAGACCAGTCGAGCTTATCCCCAGAGGTCATGTGTAAAGCATTTGCATTACACACCCAACCCAGTGACACAATAAATACACTACAAAGAAAACTCCACAAAAAGTTATATTGCAAAAATCATTAGACTGTAGACCAAAACAACAACAATTACTGATACTTCTGCTAAACCATTAGTAGTTAGATCAGCATCATGTGTGCAGAATAAAGAGAAGCATTTTGATATTTACATATGTCATAAAACAATACAAGTGAAACATTACTATGCATATTTTACAGCCGCTGAAACAATATCTGTGCTCTTGTCAGAAGGGACATGACATATATCAATCCAAAGTATGAAAATGCAGCATGTAATAAGGGAAAACACACCTGTCACCATAACAGTATAGGGCCTAGCGCTCCTGGGTTCCTATTACGGATTATACGATAGTTAGAAACCACCACGCAAGTCTCCTGTGCCCTTTACACAGTAAATATGGTATGTTTTCCTATTGTACTAGCAGGATTGGGGACCTCCGTATGGGGATCGCCACCCCGTCCTGTTGCCTCCACAAATACTCCTGCACAAGCAAAGGTATGCTGCCCATCTGGGGGGGAGGGGTCCCCACACTTTAGCCGCCATGGAGGGACCTCAACGGGTTCCCTTCTCATGGGTGGGAGTACAATAGTCAGCCGTCCGTGTCCTCGCGGTCCGGCTGCTGACTCCTGCACTCCTAATCCTAACAGGGATAGGAACCCCATTGAGGGTTCCCAGCTGCTAAGCTGGGAAGCGGGCAGCCCCTCCTGTGGGAGTCATAGGGTGGTCCCCATGCTCAATTTCGCAGAGCAACAACCTGCATTCATGCAGTGTAGCTGCATTTTCAGTATCTTGCTGTCTTCCAACACAAAATCTTCTTGGTCACCGCCATCTCCGACAGCAGCTGGCAGAGCCTTCCTTTCACAGAGCCCATCTCCCCCTCGGCTCACCTCGGGCTGGGGGGGGGGGCTAAAGGAGATTTAGTCGGCAGGTCTCCTCACACCTGCATCGCATAAGACATGCTTCCCAGATAGCTCGGGCTGTGGCTGTGAATGCGCCAAAGTAGATGCCGGTTTG